>NW_022990565.1:0-178972 GCF_902827175.1 Gymnodraco acuticeps | reverse complement strand
TTCACCAGAACATGTTTTCTAACTTATCTCTGGAGTGTCTGGTCCAGATTTTGAGATTTCAATCTGATCATATTATTTAATATCTCTGCTTCCACACTCCCAAGAGAATTATTCCTTTGACTTTTGCTGACAATGTATTCTTTAAAAGATCCAGTAAAACTGCATGGATGGAAATATTACATCAAGATTATTTTACACAGTTTTTATCAGTGTAACATATATGTAATTTGCCTGACTCACCGAAATTGTTTAAATCATCATGCAGCTTTACTTCTGATCTTATCTTTACAGTAACAGTTGTTTACAAGACATAGATACAGAGCCTTACTGTACTGTAAACACAACGTCAAAAAGGATTAAGGTGTCAAGAGGAGTGTCAATACTTGCACGCTGCTTAGTAACAAAGCGCCAGGGACAAGCAAACACTGGCGTACAATTTCTTCACCAAAGCTCTCACTACAAAGAAGTCTGTAAAATAAGTTATTTGCTATAAAAACATGAGATCCAACATTTCGGTACAAAAAATAAATACTCTGAAACCTCCTTCTCTCTCCCTGCCTCTCCCCACCAACCTGCTCATCCCTCAAGAGCTGCATCCTCCTGCATGTGTGAGCCTGATCATTTGAATACAAAGCAGAAAACAAAGAGGTCCTTAAAATAGAGATGCTGTGGCTTTCAAAGAAGCACACTGCAGATATAGAGCCAGAAAAGAAAGATAGAGAAAGCCAGTAGAGAAGGAGGCTTATTGAAGGAGTATGGCGGGAACGTGAGACACTGTATCTGATGTAGGATAGGTGGCTGGATGCATTTGATTCTGTTAGTCCTTACCCGGTCCGTACGGCTAATTTGTCATCCAATACAGGTTGAAGCTGCAGTGTCCCTGAACATGCCTAAGTCAGGCTTCACTGGCCTCCCTGTATGGAAAATACACACTCATCATCATTAAGTTTACCTTTGTAAAATGTTCCCATTGAGTGTTTAGGGTTAGGGTTAGTCATGATGGCCCACCAATCCCAACACCGCCCTCTACACCCCTGCCCCTACACACTTACCCCTTCGTTTTGCGTGTTTCGCGCGGAGGGTCCGCCACATTAAGTGCTGTTCCAAACCAACGAGTGTGGGAGAGGGAGTGGGTTATCAAGCCCTCAACAGCGAGTCTGCATCAGTGCGACTGGAGAACGGTTCTACACCTGACGGACTCAACGCTGTGTGTGTCCATCAGGAACACGCTGTTTACTAGTTCCAGCAAACATTCCACTGATAAATTGCGATGTTATCAACCTCATGATACCTCGTATTCTTTTAACTTAGGATCATACTGTGTTTAGTCTAGAAAAAGGTAAATGTGTGCATTTTATTATAAAGTTGTGTATATTTACAGACTGTTGCAAAAACTAAGAAGCTTATAAACATCAGGTTTAAAGAGCTTTACAAAAAAGTAACACAATTAAAGATGTTGGAGTTTTATTTTAGTTATTAATTGTAATTTTTTGTCAAAGAGATGCTGATTTGAAACCGTTGTCACATACAGTTACGGCATTTCCTGTTTCTGCCGGAGAGAGGGGAGTTTGTCCCAAAGCTTGCCGCTGTATTTACTCCCTCCATCTGACAGGAGGGAGCCTCATGTGTCACTCCACGGAGTTCACTCCGTCACGGAGGGGGAGTGTGTAGGGGTAGGGTGTGGTTTGGGATTGGGCCGATATCTCAGGGTAACCTTAGTTACAGCAGACTGAGGATTGGGTTTCAAGCGGTCACATGATGAAGCACTTTGTCTACAATGATCAGTACTGATTGGATAATACCTGTTTGTACCTGCTGTAAAACAACCAATATATCTGACAACCTGAAATCACATGCCTATTAATAACAACACTAACCTAGACTTCAATGTCTACTTTTTACCAAAAAAATTCTGGTCATTCTCCCACTTTATATCACTGTGTTGATGGGATTTCCATAATTTGAATGCTGTGAATTCACTGCCTCTGTGGTCAGCGCGGTCCAATTCACCATGCTCCAGAGGATTCAGCAATGCACCTTTTTTATTGATCTCTGTCAAGACACAATAGATAAGCTCCAAATTGGAGCGGATTTTGGCAGGTATGTGTATATGTTTATTATAAAGTACAAGGTGTACAATTGTCCAGTTTGTTGGGAGCAACTCAAATTCTCACAAAGTTCCTGATGACTTACTTTTCTGATGTATCATCTAACTGAGGGTAATTGAAATCTCAATGATGTTTGCCAAAGAAAAATATTTTGAGGTCAGAGCCCAATTGTCTTTCAAGCCATTAACAAAAATGTAGACATGCATAAAAG
Source organism: Gymnodraco acuticeps (assembly GCF_902827175.1). Taxonomy (NCBI): domain Eukaryota; kingdom Metazoa; phylum Chordata; class Actinopteri; order Perciformes; family Bathydraconidae; genus Gymnodraco; species Gymnodraco acuticeps. Next base: position 176,653 of record NW_022990565.1, on the reverse strand, counting down.
ACAAACAGAGATTCATGTTGCTTGATTTCCTGCAGCCTCTCTGAAACACAGACTATACATGCTACACTGTAAGTGATATAATCAACAAGTCAGTAATTGAATTCATTTCAACGAGAGCCTACATCGAAACCCGAAGACGTGCTTGGTAAACAAGCTCGTCAGCTGTCTTTTTGTGGTCGGCAGCTGAGTCACTCAGGTTCAGTCAGTTTTTCAACAGGCACTATAAAAATGTCCCAGGTCTTTACAACAGTTTTGAAAACACAAAATGTGGAGAGCAGTTTTTTAATATATTTTTTTCAGTAAATGTTTACTTAATTATAATCCGTGGTTTTGATAATTCTATTGTCTTAAATATGATAAATAATTATTAAAAGGACTATTTAAAAGGGTAAAATAATATACAATATAATTTGCCTGTTTAAAATCATTACATTGATCGATTAGCTTCTCATAGTACTCATGACACCAGTGAAGATATCAAGCATTGCAGGTACTGAACCTACAAATGAAATGAAATACTAACAGCATACCTTTCTGGAAATCTAGCAATGTGTTTTATAATACATTTTATATAGCAGATGAGGGCAGTCATAAGCCCAAACCCACAAAACTTAAACAAATGGCAAGACGAGCCCTCTAGTGAGAGTTGAAATCTAATCTAAAAACCACAAAAATCTAATCTGGGGGCTGGCAAGTAGGATAACTTTCATTGGTGAAGCAGTTGGACTACAAAACGTAGAAAATCACAATTATTGAAAGCGGTTGGGTGAAGAGCGAGCTCACCAGCTGAGGTTTGTGATTATGAAGAGTGTAGATCAGGACTGTTTCACATCCAGTGACAACTCTCCCTTGATTTTATGGTCAGGCACACACAAATAAGCACTAACACTGCCAAAACCACCAACTGTCACAAATATGACAGAATCACATCAGGCAGGTCATGGCAGACCCGGTCTTGTCAGGCCGCAGTTCACTCATTGTGGTCTGGCAAGACCTCAAACAGGCGTTTTAAGAGACATCGTTTCAAGTCGGCTGCTCAAAGGAAAGTCTGACCTTCGCTCAGACATCAACATAAACCTTCTCTCAGTTTTAGGGTTCAATGGTGTAGCGCAAGGACATCATTTTCCCTGTCTGACTTTATATTGGCTTAGATCAAGTTTAGAAATGTTATATTTAATGAGTCGTCAAGCTGCTCTGTGAAGCTTCAATCAGGCAAGGCAGTTGTTTGAGCTGAACACTGTTGTTAATATCACCATCTCCACCTTAGTTTAGCCTGATAGCATGCCAACAATGGTATTGATGATGTGCTGATGACCACAACAACAACACAATCCAGTTCAATAGTTTTGCAGATATTGCACACATTCAAATGTATGGAATTGTAAGCAATCGAGTGAATAAAGATGTTTTAATCAGGCCCAAAAACGTTAACTGGCTGAAAGAACCTAAATATTACTGACAATATTACAAGAGGATAAAAATAAACGGACATTTAAATATCACCCTGAGACAAAAAGGACAAAAAGACTAGTTTTGCTTTTCTAACTTTTTTAGCGAAATCTTTATACAGGCTTGTTGATGACACACTAACTAAAGTAGAGTTAGGGCTTGGCAGAATACAATTGAACCCAATGTAAGCCATGTAAAAACGCACTGGGATAATCTGATAACACTGTAGTTACACCGAAAAGCACTAAACAGTGGCATTACACAGATTGATGGGATTGAAACACTGATTACTCTCTGCAAAGGAAATGAAGCTTCTGACTTTTGCGGCTTCACTTGAGCGAGAGAAGAAGAACATTTTGCCCTCTCCCTCGCTGCCACCCCAAAGCCACAGAGAACCCGTCCAAAACACATAACAATGACCGATTAAAAGAAAGAGTGTCCAGGCTTAGCAACAGGGACAGCTCGCTCTCACAGGACGAGAGACGCCATCCATCCTAACGGCCCGTACACACAGCAGCTTTTTGGCGATTTGTCCCCGCTTCCAGCGCGGTCTCCGCCCATTGACTTTGAATGGGGATGACGTCACTTTCCCTCGCTTGTCGCCGAAACTGCATTGTGGGGGGGCGAGGCGAAGATTTCCAGGATTTCCAGGATGTTCAGGATTCCAAAGTTGAACAATGTTCAACTTTTGAGGCTGAGCTGGAAGCGACAGCCAATCAGATCCGTTTATGCAAATCTGACAGTTCAAGCGCTAGCCAATCAAACCGCGTGTAAGCAGGGAGAGCCAGACCGCAGTTCATTTCCTCATATTCCAAACGAGAAATTACGTAGCCAAATCACCCGGTTCTTTACGACCAGAATATTTACCGGGATACAAACCGGAGGAACCAGGCATGGAGGGAGGTGCCGGAGACAGTGGGTGAAACTGGTAGGTTTTCGCCTGTTTGGGGAGTTTATATATATATATATATTGCTCGCATAAAATCCCCATTTTTTTTTGCTTTGTATGTCGGGGGCGGGAGATTCATGTGATTGGTTGTTGGTCGTGTTGCTCGCACAAAATCCCCAAGCTGTCAGACACGCCCAGCTCCAAGATTTTCAAGATTTGTTCAAAGCTGCTGTGTGGACGGGCCGTTACAGTCTGAGAACACAATATAATGCTTCACATTGACAACTGATATCTCCAATGGAATTTAGCTGGACTCAAGATTTACAATAGAATTGGGAGGGATGAAACCCTCTTTAATCGTCACACATGCAGAGCACACAGTGAAATGTGTTCTCTGCATTTAACCCATCCAAGTACCAGGAGTCTTACTAGGAGCAGTGGGCAGCTATTGTACAGCGCCCGGGGAGCAATAGGCGCATTCACACCGCAGTACTTTTCCCACAAAGGTTCATGAGAACTCTTTGGTTCTCATGAACGTGGCGTGGTTTGCATTCCACCCAGCCAATCAGACATAGGAACCTTTTTATCCCACGAAAGTTCCTGCTCTCTAGCAGGGATGGAAAAGGGGGTAAAAAAGGTTCTGATGAACACATTTTTGTTCCGGCTCTTTTTGGTGTGAATGTGACATTTCGGAACTATATCGGAACTAAAGTGGGAAAAGTACTGCGGTGTGAACGCGGCTATTGGGAGTGAGGGGGGAAAGGGGGGGGGGGTGTCCGGTGCCTTGCTCAAGGGCACCACGGCAGGGCAGGAGGTGAACTGGGACTTCTCCAAGTAGCAGTCCACACTCCATATTTTAGGTCTGGTCTGGTACTTGAACCGGCGACCCTACAGCTCCCAGTCCAAGCCCCTACTGACTGAACCACTGCCGGACTCAAGTTTTACAATGTTGTTAAACCGCTCGTCATAAAGACAATTTTCAAATCATTTATTTGCACACACATATTTTTTCTCTTGTTTTTAAGCATGCAACAATGTACTTTATGTGTGTCTCATCCTCTTTTTTGCTTAGAGACAAATTGATTTCTCCACTCTGCACCACCCCCCCCGCCCTCTTCCCTCCACAAAACTCTCGCTGGGTTTTTCCTGATCTCCCTCTTCTGTGTAATTTAGGTACTCCCACCTTAATGGACACCCTACTCAGGGACAGTGAGTGGGAAACCAGCCCCGCTGCTTCAGATACTTTCAGAGAATCCTGATCAGCTTCTGAGATAAATACATACAGACCATAAAACCAAGAAAGAGAGGGAGGAGAAAACGGGAAAAAGAGAAGTTAAGGGAGCTGCTACCAACCGTGCAGCTCCTGGTCTCCCTACAGATGTGGGTGTCAGAGTGAAATATAGCGATCACCCTGGGGCCAGAGATGCACCAGAAGCACCGTGTGCACGCCCTAAAGCAACCTCTCTCTCCTCGCACCCCCACACCTCTTCTCTGGCCCAGCAGCAACCTGTCAATCAGCTGACATGAGGGCAAGACGGGCGTCCTCAGAGGGCGAGCGCAGTGCCATTAAGCATATTAGAGTTGCAGAGTGTTGATGAAAAATCTAAGTCTGCAGTGACTAAGCTGGGGTTGCTCCCTAGCGCTGTGCTGACGGTGCAAAGCAGGGGAAAGGGGAGGAGGTGGGGGACTACCTGGGTGCAAACACTGGGACTGCTGACTGTTGGAGGTTGTTGAGGACAGGAGGATTACATAATATAAATCACTGTAACACCTCCAAAAGAGGGAGAGCTTCTGACAGCATTCTCTGTCCTTTCCCCTAAAATATTTGCCACTGTGCATTTCACAAAGCCTTGGTCTTTGTTATGGCTGTAAGTCCTAAATCAGTTAAGATGTATATAGACGTGCAACAGTTAGTCTACGTATTGATAAGTCGGTTGACAGAGAAAAAATTGGCAACTATTTTGATACTCAATCATTAAAAGATAAGCTTTTCAGGCAAAATAGTATTCAGCCTCTAAAATAAATCATATTTAACTTAATATCTTTGGGTTTCGAACTGACTATACGACACGAAAAATCACCTTTCTGAAATGTATTAGAGAAACTCTATTAGAGTGCAACAGTGACGCGTCCTAAAACCCGGAACTCCTTCCGGTTCCTTAGACAAAAAAGCAATACAATTTCTCCATAGGATTTTGGAAAATAGCTCGAAATAAGTTCTGTGGTTGACACACATTTAAGAGACGGATTACGTTTTGTTCAGCCGGATAATATCCACATGTCTACCCTACTTTTATCATTTTCGAATCATAAATCTAGTCGCCAGAAGCAAAATGCTAACGTTATGTTATAAACGAACTACAGCAGGGTCGCTGTTTCAACGTCACGCAACTTAAGATTCATATACAAAAATACACATTCAAAATTGTACAAGTTGAAGTGTTTGTTTTAACAGTTTGCAGGAGGCAGGTACTTGCTTTCAAGCAGAACACGGGGGAAAACAAACGGGAGCGTTTACGTGTTCGGTGTAATGACGTACAACGGCTTCGACAACTTCTGTAGTCCTATTCAGCCACATGTTAACAACCATTGTTTTTCAGACACGTAAACTCTTCAAAAATCACCAGCGGGGTCACTGCTGATGTATTTAATGTCGTAGAACAAAACGTGATCTGTCTCTTCAATTTGTGTCAAACACAGACCTTATTTCGAGCTATTTTCCAAAATCCTATGGAGAAATTGCATTGCTTTTTGACGAAGGAACCGGAAGTGGTAAAATGCTAACTTACTTCCGGGTTTTAGGACGCGTCACTGTGACACTCTATTGATCAATGATTAATAGGAACGAACCGGCAGCTTCTATGACGATTCAAATAATCACTGGCTGTAGCACAACATTTATAGAGTCCACATCATTTCACTTCACTGTTATGCCCCAATAGTTTAGTATATGCGTTGATGCGCTGCAGATCCTTCCTTCACAGAACAGGAGGGTACAGGACAGAACATGGATTGATGGATGGACCCTTTGTGCAGGAGTAGGCCTATCATGCGTTAGCCTCAACTATTTTCTGTAATTCCTGTCTTTTTCCTCAGCTTTACCACAACCCATCCATCCTTGCTCGCCCAAAAGGTGTTGAAACCTTCCGCTTTAGCGGATAAACATGAAGCCCTGTGAGGACCAGCACATGCTTTTTTTTCCTTATCATATTTATTTTCTCAATTACACATAGGCGAGTCTGTCTCAGCAGCTCTGTGTGGCAGAATATCTACAACATGTTCTCTTCCATCCATCCATAGCTTCCCAAACAAGGATTTATGCTGAGCAGCACCATCAGCTGACGTTTGTCTTCAACTGTTAATCCACCATGACAGGGTGACAAGACACAGGATTACTTCAGGGCATTGTGTTTGATCCTGCCTGAGATGATTCACCTGCAGTCTTACCTTTTGTTTGACTGAGGCTAATAGATTGTGTCTGTGTCATCAGGAATTAAAAGATAAAGACAAACATTTAAAAAAGAAAATACAGTAATATAACCTCATACTCGTCACATGACTGCCAATATGTCGTCAAAGTATGTGTTATAAACCACAGTTTTCCAACATTTAAAAAGGTCTGCTTTTTAATGCTTTGCAACTTTAGATCTTTGGATATATATCCTCTACAATCAGTTTCTGTTCACCTCAGACCAGATGTATAGTTAATGAGCTAAACATGGAAAAAGCTATCAGTATTATCCATTAATTTGACCTTCGATTCTGTTGAGACTAAGTAGCCTCCTCTGTTCACTAAATGCCTGATAAAGTAGACGGTATGGCTGCAACAAACTATTATTTCAGTGTTGATTAATCTGACAATGATACATTTGGTCAATAAGAAATGTCAAATAAAACAAAACATTATTTGGTAAAGTTTAGGATGACATCTTGAAAGCCATGTTTTTGATGACCAAAGTAAAAAAATATGCAGTATTATAAATGATAGTTAGAAGCTGGAACCAGTGTATAGCATGTATTTCTCTACATTATTTGAAACAATTCTATCGATGATCAAATTTTTCTGTCGATTGTTTACAACCTGTTAAGCCCGAGAGCCCCCGGTACCGGGGGCTGCGGGTTATTTTCTTCACGAAACTGTGTCTCAGGGCTTCTTAACATTTTAAAACCTATGAATGTGTCATACCCGATTAACGGGAAGAAACTCAGCTAACTGACGATACGAACCATTTTTACTGAAACAAAACACAAGTCTCACAAGAAGCATCTAAATGAGCCCTGAGCGAAAACAATTCTAACACACTTAGCACAGAACTCACGTTAAAATAACCTTATTACTTATCGTATCTGCACAAACAAGATATCGATAAGCAAGCTGAGATTCCACAGATTCTACAGGTATTAGTATCATCACTGAGCGATCAGAACTCGCGGCAAAATGACAACAAACAACAAAAATGTGCTTTATGGGACCAAATCGGAAAATAAGTCTTACCGTTGCTGTGTTCTGATCAAAAGTTGTGTTCAATGGCATTAAAACGAAAAAGACGCTGCTGAAGGTTAATCCATAGGTTAATCCAATGTGTCTGTGTCACTTTGAAATGATTACTGATAATCCATCATTCCATTTTTATGTCAATAACGGAGTTTTCATATTAGCTGCTAATGATAGCTACCAGAGTGTATCGCAGCTTCCGGTTCTGGGGCATTATAGCTGCGCATCACTCATTCACCAATGGGTCATGTTTAGATGGATTTTAGGAACTTCCCCTCGATTCTATTGGCTCTAACGGTTAAAAAGAGATGTCAATCATCAAAATCGGACGAGGGGGGCCAGAGATATGGAAAATGCACCCAAATGACCCCAGAAGTTCTTGTTTTTCTAATCTCTCTAAAAATATCAAATTTCACTTGTTTTGCATCAATCTTGATACATGGTACTTATTATATGTTATAGTTTGGATTCTTAAAGCTTGTAGTCTACTATCCCATCATTCAAGGGTGGTTTTCACTATAAGTAATATTTTCTTTTTGGACGGACACTTTTCCAAAAATGTGTACTAGTTCAATCTGAATTTACTTTAAAATAAAAAAAATCTATATCGATTCTCACTTTTCTACATCCAGCTCACAGGTTTATCATTGATTTGAGAAAAAATAGTATTAATGTACCCCTTTTAAAAACGGAAGATATAGTCATTTGTTCTGGGAATGTCATTTTCGAGCCTGAGACCTGAAAAACAGGCTCAGGGTTAATTGACCCAACATTTCAGCTGAACACTCGAGAAACTCACAGCCTTTTCTAGTCCTATTCAAAAGATGTGGACCTGCAGGAGCAATCCTCTTTGACTCATTGCTGCATTCTGTTTCATGTCTCTCCTCCAGTCCATGTAGCTGTTTTAACTCCCCGTCTATAAAAAATGTATTATCAAGTAAGTAAATTCCCATATGTTTGCTGAATTTAAGTTGCCATGCGCTGTGTTCTTCAGGTTCATTCCCCTATATTTAGCAAGAGCAGCAGAGCACTTTGCAATGTTAAGGCATTTACTGGTGATTGGTTTTACAAAATCGCCACTTTTTTCCATCTCTTGCAGAATAATTGCAGGCTATGAAAGACCTTTCCAACACATTGGCACAGTACAACTGTACGATAGTGTGGAGAGGTTTGGCACTGCTGTACTTGAATATGACAAGCAATCTGATTTTATTGAAGTACAGTGGTAGCCTGTGTTCTGTCTCTAGACCAAGCTAGGAAAGTTGTCTGTAGGAATGCTCATGCAAATATTGACCTTCAATTAGGTGTAACAGACGCCCTCGCTTAGGGGCTGCAATATGGACGCATCAGCAAATACATCGAACACATAAACATTCACAGAATATATATAAACATGCAGAAACATTCAGTGTACACAAACAAATCTTGTGTAAATACGTCTTTGTTTGCAGTGTGACATAAAATGCAGGACAACAGCGAGACCTGAAGGTTTTTAAAGTACGTTTCCACCCTCAAACAGGATGCCCGTACAGCATCAGAAGCATTGCAAAACCACAACAAAAATGAACAATATCCTACCCCAACGCAGCACACAGACCAAACTCTGTAGATGTGTGCCCTTTAATGGGGTTAGAAGCAAAAATGACCTTCCCAAGTGAAGACAGTCGACCGCACTCCTGCATAATTAACAGCATCTAAAATGAGGTGTTCTTTAAATGACCTTACCTGACATTGTCAGGGCACAGCAGGCCTTCAGGGATTATGCTGTAAATAACAAATGCACATGCATGTGTGTCACTGCAGACAGCAAACGTAGAACTTGTTTCAGATATTTTTATATACGAGAATCTCGTCCAGAATATAAAAAAGGAGTGTGACTCAGAACTCCACACAAGCCAACACATTTCATAGCATGAAGGCTCACCAGGTGAGAGAGCCCCTCAAGGCTGAGCTGTTTCACTGCAGACTGACAGCACCACAAGAGACTAAACACATCTGGATTAAACTGAAGGCTGTTTCACAGATTTCACAGGGCTTTTAAAGAGTGCCTCTTAAGGAGGGGGTCCAGGGGTGAGTTTAACTGCTCTGCTTCATGGACATGGCCGGGGAGGATTGTGCTGGACCATTGCCTGCTGCCTTGATTTGTTCGATATCCGCGGCAGGGTTGGAAGGATTTTCCGCCCAAAGCCCTCTTACCCTCCCGTAGAGCAGAAATCCCCTCCAATCGTTACTCGCAGTTACTGCAGGGACGCCTTACTACTGAAACACAGGACTCCAGAGAAGAAGGAGAGAAGAGGAAAATAAATGAGAAGAGTGGAGACAGAGGGAAAGGAAATGAAAAGACAAGAGAATAAACAAGGGGATAGGAGAAAAGTGAAGAAGACACACAATGAGATGAAAGGGAAAGAAATGCAGAGGAGAAGAAACACAACATTTAAAAAAGGAATAAGGAAACTAGTGGACAGGAGAAGATAATTAACAAAAAGAGAGGAGAGGTAATGAGTAGACAGGAGATAACACTTAAGGAAAAGAAACAAGGAAAGGAATCATGCTCTAGAACAATAATAAAAAATCGAAAAATGTTTTCACTGGTAAAGTCTACTTTAGTTTCTCTCTTCTTCTTCTTCTTCTCCTTCTTTTTCTTCCTTATCCTCCCCCACACTATACATCACTCTCATTGTCATGGCGCTCAGATACACAGCAGGGGCCGAAATGTAACTTAGGAAGACCTTTTTGGTGAGAGTAAAGCAAAATATAGAACAGAACACAACGATTATTGTGGTGAGACACCTACAGAATGCAATCTGTGTAGTGTGAGTGTGTATCATGGGAGCACAAGTCTCAAGAGAAAGAAAGCAAAGATTTGGAAGAGGCTCGAAATATAATACCTCGTCTGCTTCACCGATCAATGAACACACTGGGCGTGCGTCTATGGCTAATCTTTCAAGGCAACACAGATGCCTTACTAGAAAGAGAGGGACACACCCGACCTCCTGAGGGCGAGGTCCAGTGGCGGTTCTAGACCAATTTGACTGGGGGGGCCACTGGGGGGCCAGTTATTTTCTGAGGGGGGCACAATAAATGCAGGACGAAAAAGAGAACTAGACAGTATGAAGTAATTGCGCATAAGAAAACAATGCAATACAGTTATTGGTATTTGTTTCAGTACACTTATTTCTTTCAGATAGATCTTATAGTTATTACTGTTAGCTTCAGCTTAAGTTATAGTGCAATGTTTGCACTAACACCATATTTATATAAAAATAAAGGCAATGAACAGTTACATCTCTACTTTACATAAGGGTGTCTGCACAATCTCACATTAGCAACAAAATCCTGCGGTTTTTGGCAAACCGAGTACCAGAAAATATACATTTAAAAAAAAAAAAAAAAAAACTTGTCATTGTTAGGGGGGTCAGAGGTCAGTGTTAGGGGGGCACTGGCCCCCCTGCCCCCCCCTAGAATCACCCCTGGCGAGGTCTAACGGCCCGTCTACACTACAGGCATCGAAAAAGCTTGAAGCTGGGCGTGTCTGAAGCTTGGCGATTTTTTGCGAGCAACGCGACCAACAACCAATCACATGAATCTCCCGCCACCGACATACAAAGCAATAGCAATGTTAAAACGAAGTAAACTGGATATAAACTCCCCAAACAGGCGAAAACCTACCAGTTTCACCCACTGTCTCTGCCACCTCCTTCCATGCCTGGTTCCTCCGGTTTGTATCCCAGTAAATAGTTCTGGTCGGAAAGAACCGGGTGATTTGCTACCTTAATTTCTCGTTTGGAATATGAGGAAATGAACTGCGGTCTGGCTCTCCCAGCTTGCACGCGGTTTGATTGGCTAGCGCTTGTACTGGCGGGAATTGCAAAGACGGGATTTGATTGGCTGACGCCAGCTTCGAGCAAGCATCGAGCCTCAAAAGTTGAACATTGTTCAACTTTTGACGCCGATAGACGCTCGCGATGCTTGCAACGCCTTGCCATGCTACCCACAATGCAGTTCGGCGAAGTTTGAAAATATCCTACGTCACCCCATTCAAATGAATGGGCGAAGCGTTGAAAGCATTTTTTGACGCCTGTAGTGTAGACGGGCCGTAACTCCTTCAATAAAATCTAAATATACAGTAATTGATAAGATACTGCATGTTTATTACTTTTGTTTCCCTGCGGTCCGTAGCAGCCTCTCTTGACCATTACACCAGGGTTGCCAACTTTGGGTACCTGGCTGGAGTGAGATTTTGATATCATGGGTTTAATTACACATATGCGCACGAAATGACTGCTATCGTGTCAGCAGCGGGACCATAGCATATATATAGGATATATACAATATATACAAATACACAAAATTGGACACAGACTATAAAGGACACACAGTTTAATTCACTAATGAAAGTCAAACACATGTTTGTTTCCACTGTTTTATTGTGTGCATAGGCCTGTCGCGATAAGCAATTAATTGACTTATCGTACGATAAATAAAAATGAACTCGATAAATTGCCATTTACATGAGGATGTGACTAGCAGTTTGAAAGGATGTACTTGAATTATTATTATATATTATCATTATGTCAGTGGTCTAAAATGGTCATACAACGGTGCCGACAATATTATCGGTTATCGCAATAATTTCCGGGAAAATGTATCCAACAAAATTAATTATCGTGAGAGGCCTATACATGAAACACACACACACAAAGAAATCTACAGACTTACTCCAAACTGCCAAACATATTAATTAACACACTCTCACTCTCATACTCTTTGACTCTATTTTGGCCTAGTAGAACAATAAGCAGCAGACTTTTACTTTTTATCATTTCTACTGGATCTTAGATCTGCGCATGCGCAATACAGGTCGGCAGTTGCGAGAGAGTATTTGTGTTGGGTAATCTATGGTAGGGCTAACCCATACAGTGGTGGGGCTCAAGTCAGTATTTGCAATGTAATTACATACACGCTCCCCTTGACAGTGAAACGCCACGCGTGAGGTTTAGATTATTTCCCTGTCTCAATCCAAATTGAACTGTATGAAATAAAAAGGCACATTTGTCTTGTAGTAAATAAAAGGGCGACCTGGAGCCAATCCTGCAATTTCCCCACAGGTGAAAGAGTTGACTTGCTGAAAACCCAACCCCTGCAGGGGGGTCTGGGGGGATTCTTTTGAAATACTAACATAAAATACATATTCTGGTACTCTCTTGAGAAGAAAAATAAATAAATCTATTACTACCCGACAAAAAAATGAATGCCATTTTAGTTTTGTGTTACTTTGTTCTGAAAGCTGAACCTGCTGCTCCTCACAGAGAGAAGAGGGAAGAGGCTGTGTGAATTACTTTACATTGTGGATAAGGGTGGATAGCCCCCATTGTTCTGTGTGTCAAAATGAAAGACAGCCCACACCTATCAATCATCAAACCGTGGGATCTTATTTCATTAGGTGTTGATTTCTATCAACACGTAATGTTGTATCGATGTATATAGAGATGTACTACAGCAAAAGTATTCTCCGTCGGGACTTCCTGCAACAACACCACGCCGTTATCTTGATTCTGATTGGCCAGAAGACATTATCAAAGATGTTCTATTGAGAAGACGATCACTACATGACAACAGTTTTCAAAACCGTTTCTAGTCTTCGGTATTCTTGTTTTTGGCGTGAGAATAGTTTGGGCAGCGTGAGAGCGTGAGATTGAGAGTGAAAGCGTGTGTCACACGCCAGATGCGTGAGAGTTGGCAACCCTGTTACACAAGCCTCACCGATGAGATCCTGGCTGAGCCCTCTGCAGACATACCTGTGGTAAGCAGCGAAGAAACTTACAATCAATATTGCACAACAAGGCTACTGGGGAAAGTGAACACCTGCACAAAAATGCCCTCAATGTTGATTCAAGAAGAACACAGATTACAGAGAAGAACAAAATAAAATGGAAATCCAGTGAAAGGGACAAATTATGGCCTTGTGAAAAGTTGGAGTAATATTATAAACGTATGGCTTATTCTGAGGCAGGATTTCCATTACAAACAGCATATCCCCTCCACATTCCTCCTGGCTACCAACTGTGCCGAAGGAGCTAATGATGAACTCTTACGAAGGTCAGTGTTAGAATGAGTAACCTCTCTGCTTTGCGTCCTCCCTCCCTGTCAAAACGTGCGCCGCCTGTAGCGTCACCCACATACTGTATGCATCATTACATAACCTGGGCTGGCACACATGGGAGCGATGCCAGGCCGGCATACTAACACACATATACACACTGTCGCTCTCTGGCAAACACAAGGAAATTCTATCTGCGTTTGAAGGGGCAGCCAACACACTGGCCAGGGCGAGAGGTTGAGTCGAGGCCAGACGCTGAGGGACGACCGCAACCCCCTGACACACACACATACACACACACCCAAATGACACAAAAAGCAGAACCACTGATTCCAGTGAGGCCATGAAACTAAATGACATCTATTCAGAATACAATAGAACTGATTGCACATACTGTATTTTGTGCACTAACAATTATGTTCTGGACAGATTTTGTACATGACTTTAACGTCTTGTTTTGTCAGTCCAGAACTAAAAAGATATTCAATTGAATCTGATCAAAAACATCAAATTGAGAAAAGCAGGACATCTCCATATTTAATAAATGTTTCAATGGAAATGTTCAAAATAAAACCAGACTACATGGGCTTTTCAAATAGATAAGAACTATTTTACTATAGATTGTGTTTGTTTGTGTATCCAAAGTCTTGTTCCTGGTTCACTGTGGTCTCCCAGCACTACACTGGCTCTATTCTTCTCGGGTGCTTCAGAGTACAGAATGAATGACCATCAGCAGGGACATAAAAAGGTTGTGTCCACCAGCCACCAGGATTTTACAGCCTTCACTGGATGTGTGCCACTCCGTGTGTGCCTATTTTTCTTGTAGGAGTGATAACATCCCTCTTTCATGCTCATGCAGAGAAAACAAAACTTTAACCATGCTCATACATGCTTTTTCATACAACTTTTTTTCAACAGTTGTGCGTGAAGAAGAACACCCTGCCAACTCACACGCCTGTTCACTTTTTCTACAAGGTCACACCATCCGTTTAAGAATTTCACATCATGGGTTTAAAGTTACATAACTGTCACTCTTACTCATAAAATAACAACAACTACGGATCATCCCCTGATCCTTTGTGCCAGTGAGTCTGTGTTTATCAGTCCTTCTTATCTGGGGAGGTGTGTCTGAATGTCTGAGCAGGGAATCCACAGGAGCCGCTGCTGATGGCATCTCATGCATTTACTGTATAGCAACACGTCACCACCTGCCAGGATAGTGTGTTAGAGATAGAGAAGTGGAGAAGGTATGCCACAGGACTGAAAGTAGGGGATACTTTATAAGGTGTTGAGTGGCCTTTTTCATGTGGCAGCGGTGAGTATAGACAACACCAACCTGCCTGACTGACTGAGGTCAAAGTAACCAGTTTTGGTGCCTAGAGAGTTATGTTTCTCTTTAATTGTTCCTGAACAAACTCATTGCGTAGGTCTACAGCCACGATACTGAATACCAGAGCTTTCTGTAATGATCTGGCACTGTTAAACTGTGAACTAGTATGAAAACAGGTTGTACAGCTACACAGATTATAGCACATTCACTTCCAGCTTTCCACAAAAGAAAAGTAATTATCCTTAATGAGGCACCTTCTAAGATTGCAGCCAAGTTACAATGGTATATAAACATCAAAGTAAGTCTGATTCACAGCTTTTATCCCCGTCCATGTTGAAACCATAAATGGCAGTAATCCCCAAAGCCCAGATTTTTTTTTTTTTCAACGATCAAATGCTTCATGATGTCAAACAATCTTGGACATTTTCAAAGAAATGGAGCAATGCTTTCCTTGGGTGCCTGCTGAGCTAGCGCCTTTCTCCAGCCAGCACCACAAGTGGTCTTGATCCAGGCCAGAGTGGAGTACTGTAAGGCTGCCACTTTGTGCTGATTCAATAAGAAATAATTGCATATTGGCCTTTCTCCACTCAGCCCCCCTCACCACTACGCTCTGACACTTTACTGTATTTCTATGCTGTAAGTTACAGTAAGCACCCAGAGCTATACTGCATTGCTGCTTTTGTTCTTTTTTTCCCTTTTTTTAAAAAATCTACATTCCCTTGGATTGGGTGAAATAATTCCATTGAGGAGATATTAAACCTCCACTGATATTTAAAATAAAGTATTTCTCAGCAGCACCTAGCTGTGGGGCACACAGCTGCGTAACCACTGTGGTTACCTTCTGCAGAGAATCACACATCCTTTACCTCACTTCCTGCCACACTAAAGACACAAAAAGTGCAATGACTTTGTCTGGCATCAAACATCTTATTTAATTTCACCTGATGAATGTTATATTAATGTATCGTCACAGCAGGCCGTGCGTAGAAACTTAAGGAACTGACAGTTAAAGATAGATGTAAGGACATGACCTAACACCGTGAACACGTCAGGCAACAGTCATTCAGTGTGTCAGTATGCAAATGCCCATAATACAATAACATACAGTATACCCTGATGTGTAAAGATAAACACCGTGCCTGACTTTAAACCAGTCAAAAAAACTAATGGAGTGATTAAACATCCGTCAAAATAAAACTGTTTGGCTCAACTTCACCCATCTATCACATAACAGAGTACAAAAGCATGATGTCATCCCCTACAAACCTGCCAAGTGTAGGTTTATCCAGTTTCAAATAAGTTCACAGGAAGGATTAATGGGGATCTTAAATGTGCGTGTGTGTGTGTGTGTGTGTGTGTGTGTGTGTGTGTGTGTGTGTGTGTGTGTGTGTGTGTGTGTGTGTGTGTGTGTGTGTGTGTGTGTGTGTGTGTGTCCGCACTGTTGCTCTCATCAGCAGGTTTGTTATAAAGGACAGACGTGATGAAGCATACGCTGTCAGCTGTGTGTGTGCAGCGCTGCACGCACTGTAGTTTCTCCAAAACCCCCCTGAACTGATCCTCTGTCTGCAGCTCACCATAGCCTTTATCCATCACATATCATCATCACAACACACATAACGAGGCACCTCAACTTCATGCCCCGCTCTCACTGTGATAGCACGGCTGGGATCCTGCGCTCAACTTCTCACCGTGCAACTCCTCAACGTGACAGCCGCAGCAACACAAGGGAAACTAAGTGATAGGCAGGCAGTGGTGTTACGGTGTAATATTTACCAGCTTGCTGCTACAGTACGGGCGCTGCAGCCATTTATCCCGTAGCGAAAGGGCCAGAAGGAGTCCGCATTTCCTGGATTGCGATGCTGGATAGAGCCGCTCTCCGCGCCTGCGTTTTGTGGGGGGGCAGAGGCGGGGGGGCCCGGGGTGATTCCCGCTGCTGTGTCAGACCGGACAGCGATGGCACATTCAGCTGATCGCCACAACAAAACAACATCTCGCCCTACGCGAAACACACTCCGCGGCTCCGCACCACCCCGCACGGCAGGTCCGATGGGTGCCGCCCCCCTCTCTGCCTCCACCAATCAACAGGCGCTCCGAGCCCGCCTCCTGATTATTATTGAGGAAACGTAGGCAGCCATTGGTTGGAAAGGAGAAGTTCCTGGTTAATGCTTTTAATTCTAATTAGCCACCTCATTATTTAAACCAGGATTTGGAACTGAATGAGGTAGCAGTAGCACCCTTTGATGTCAGCTGGTTTACTTCAGTTTTTTGTCTGATATTGCAGCACTATCTCATCCACACATAGAATAATTATACCACCACTCACATCCAACTCCTAATGAATAGTCTTCCCAAAATTGCAGTGATGTACAGACCTTCTTTTTGCACACTACCCGAGCTTATACATGTAAATGTTTCAAACCTTTTGAACCTGTGTCAGTTTGCCAGTGAATCTGCTTTATATTGTGCCTCCAGCCCTCAAACTGCTCTTCAATGCAACCATCATTGACGAGCTTAGATTAATAAATATAAAATATTAATTTGAATGCACTAATTTAGATCTCCACTTGTATGTAGGTAGACTACATAAACTCAATACGATCGTACAAATAATCGTTCTTATCATATTTCATGATTCACTTGATGCTTTTCCTTCGCTCTTAGTTGTCACACAAATGTTGGCAATAGCTATCAATATGTGATTTTAAACACAACATCTTCTTTGTAGCATTAATGGTTAAGCCAAATGAGGACTTTCCAACTCTGGAAATGGGACCATTGAGTAGATTTATTGTTTCATTTTTGCATATCACTTCTATGAATGCTGACATGGCATTACACACAATATAATGGAGGTCAGGATTGAGGCCACAATCAATTAACTTCTCCTGGATGACTGTATGAACTGTTAAGTGGTCACAGGCACTGTTTGTTTGCACACAGCTCTTAGTGATTTTCCTGCTGATCTGATGACCCTGTCCATCTGACCCACTCATACCATGAGCCCGATGAGGGTCGGTTTCAGAAAGAATGCAGAGAGTGGCTGTTACTGATGCATCAATTGAAATCAAATTATGCTTTTAAAATCATCATAATATCCTCTCTGCATGTGAGCTTTTATATCTCGTATTTTTAGAGGTGTGTATGAATCTGCATCCAGCCTAAAGTCTTTGTTCTTGATGTTGAGAGCAGCTCCACAGCAAAGACAAGAGGGAGGGAAAGGAGAGGAGAGATGGAAGGGAGGGAAGGTGCGGGAGAGCTTTAAAAAAAAGAGGAGAGGTGAAAAAGACAGTGAGAGACAGACAGAGGAAGGAGTGCAGGGACACGCTGTGGTGTGAGCACTCCGTACTGCTACAATATGACTCTGAAGGCTTATGTAACAGGACTGGCCTGGCATTTGGCTCACAGCAGATGCCGGCTGCACTGACTGTTATATAACTGCATTAGCTGCTCCTCTGAGCTGGGGGAGAGCATGCGCACAGGAAAGCCCCACACACACATGAACACACACAGATTTCCCGACTTTTAGACTTCCAGCTTAGTGACTTTATTGCACTGCAGCCAGAGAATAAAAGCAATCAAACTACATTAGAAAAACACTAAAGGTCCAGTGGAAATGGAGCAATTAATTAGAAACAAGCTGATAAATGAATGCACATTTGACTGACACTAGCAAAGAGTCTGACAGGCATCAGCATCTTCACTTCCTTTCATTGAGCAACACGTTTCCCATCCTGAAAAGCCTAATTGGGGTTTAATGTTTGGGAAATGTTTCCCAGTGCACATGCCATATGCCAGCAGGGCTCAAATTCAATTAGTTCCCCTGCATGCAGCACATCATTTAATGGGCCTATGTCCCACTCTTAAAACCCAATTACACCTCAGACAGGCATTTCCAGTCATCTGTCAAAGAGGTGGTCAGGGATGTGCAATGCAATCCTCTCATATAACAATGCTTATACAAATCAGGAGCAGCTGTACTATTCAAGCTTCATTTATTGTTTAAAAAAACCCACTGAAATAGTGTGATCAACTTTGTCTCTCACTGGCTTTATTCTTCAGAAGAAGGCACAAAGCAACTTGACGCTGACATTTCGACTGATGTTGGAAAAGTGAAGCACAGATTAAGGTCAGGGATAACACTGCAAGTGTTAACCATTTTTTCAGTCAATCTGCAATTAAAAATCCCAGGACGCCAAGCATGACTGCAGAGCTAAGTGGTTCAAAATCAGCAAATTACACTGATCTCTTATTACAGCGACAAATTGCATCTGATGATAATAGAGGAAATGAAGGCGGGATTTATGACACTGAAGTCAACGGCCAAAGACGAGTGTTTTAAATCTAGACTAGGAGAACAAAAATAAATTCATATTAGTACACCTCACGATAACAGGGGAAATAAAAGTGTGATTTATGACACTTAGCTAATTTGTTCTCGGATGCTGTTGGCTGTGTCCAGTGGCTGTTAAATTTCAGATGCCTAATGGAAGAGTTTAGTGCAAAGAGTTCTTTAGTCTCGTGAAACGCAGTCTGGTTCTATAAATATATCTAAATCACAGAGAAATAAAAAATAAGAGGTACGTTTACAAGTTCCTTAAAAAGTAAAGAGTGAGATTGTGTTTGGACTAGCCAATAAAACGTTAGCGACTGGTTGGTTTGTTTTGGCTCATTTTGTGTGTCTTTTTTTAATTTATTACGTTTTCTTAGTTTATTTTTATTACATTTTGTCACTTGTAGAGAGTGGAGGTTTTTGGCCTCTTGACCTCTAATTTCTTAATTGTTTATGATTTTGACTTTAAACAGCATTTTATGTTAAAATAAACTAAAATATTATAAATATTTGTGCAGTTTGCATGTTCTGCTTTCAAGTGCGGTGCAGGAAAAGTGAGACAGTTAGAGTGTTCAATCAGAAAGACTGAAACTTGAGTTTTTGTAATGGCACCAAACACTTTTCTGTTTTGTTTCATGTTCGTTGCTCTAGTTTTTGTAATTCTTTTAGTACATTTATTTTTCTCAGGCAAATGGCAAAACAACCATATAGTTATGAATGTTAACATTTGATTGCTGTGCTTTTCCTACAGTGTCAGGAAAGCCTTTGTTTCCTCCACTCCATGCAAAGGAAATGAGAATTCATTCTTACAACTAAACTGTGACACAATTCATCAACTCAGGATTGCCATGGATAGGCTGAACGAGGGGTGGTGTTGTGGGCGAGTTGAAAGTCGACAGGAGGTTGTGTGTCCTGAACAGTTCCAGACAGTGCCAACTGCCAACCGGTCTGAGAGACGGTAGCGTCCAAAACCAACAGGCCTCGTCTGCCAGCGAGGCGAGAAGGAAATATCACAGCAGTGGCTGAAAGATCTGGCACACGAATCTCTGTCTCCGTGACAAAACAAGGGACACGTCAGACACTGCTTCGGTTCAGTAAAAGGGGCAACAATCTGTTCAGAGCTATATTTATTTATACACAAGTCTTTCAATATAACTTTGGACCTCTGTGACAGGAAGCCAACATCAGTAAAGGGTTAAGACCTTTATATATACAGTCTTTGGTCAAGACAGATGTGAGAGAGAAACGGTATTAATGTTTAATGAGGCTAACAGGGAAACACAGCAGAGATTAAAGGCCAAACAGTAAGACTATCCGTCCAACGTAAAGTGCTGGTAGTGAAGTCATGTGTCAAGCGTATGGATGGCTTGTTTCGGAGCTTCATCTACACATGATGCCTCACCCAGAGTACAGAACAAGATGGGGTACAAAACCATCAGTCCCAAACTCTGGTGTCCCATGACCTGGATCTATGGGCCGATGTACAGAAAGGAATCTGATTGTCTGCACCCTGGCAACAAATTAGAGATGGGGAGGTGTCACATCGATGAGGCAACTAAATCCCTCTAAACCTTAACATATTGTTGACCTCAATGCTAATTATTGTACCCCAGTAATTCATTTTTAATTCAATGTTTTGTTGTTTTTAAACTTGCATCCTTGTAACGAACAAGTGAGGACCATTCAACTTTTGTCATGGGACACAACTGTTAGGCTAATATTGAGGTTCCATTCAGACAAAGAAAGTGAAAGACTTCTATCTTTATTTAAAACAAATGTTTATTCATTGATTAGAATATGAATTCATGTCATAGGCCTATCCCTTATTGGCATGCAATGACTGACTCACCACAATGTAAGGCAAGGTTATGGATACACGTCAGAATTAGTGTTAAATTCCTTTTGAGCCGCAGGACTACAGAAAGGCACTTTGTAGTGTTTCAAAATGGTACATGTCGCAATATAACACTGTGGCAAAAACATTTGGGATATTGTGCCTAAATATTCACCCAAGTAGGGGGATAATGATGAAATGTATAATACAATTAACATGTTCAATAAAGACATTCATTAAAAAAGATTTGAATGTATCACAGCACTTTGAAAAACTCCATTCACAATACTCATATGCAGCCAGAGAAAAGGAAAATCTGATATGAGTGGGCATAGTCATTTTTGAAAATAGCACAACATAACATTTTCAGGATGGTACCCAAGACTTTTTGTACAAAATATACTGCTCTTTTTTCACCCTGTTTCATTCTAATTGAAATTGAGGTAACTACAACATTAAGCATATAGTTATTGTACCACCATCACAACCGTTAATATACCGTAACATTTTACAGCAATGTATTTCTCCTGAAATGTGTTGTAATTCCATTGTAAACTACAACGGAAAATCATTTTTTTCTCCACTTAACTTAATAACACGCTTTGCAACATTCTTGAAATAATGACATTTGAGAGAGCACTGCAGAGTTCACACCATCACCTGCTGAGCCGTACCGCTGCACATCGCATAGTGCTGACTGCTATAGATCAATAGATGTCTCCCTGCTGCAAACAGGCTGCTATACAGGTGCAGAGCGTTGCCCGTGGCAGTACAAGACACAGTCAGACAGACATGGGAAAGACCTAGCACCGGAGATAAGTGATCCTATGTTGGAGCAGAAAAGGAAGAGCTGAGGTTACACTGGTGGTCTATTAAGACTCCCCGGCTCAAGGTGGTATGACGTGGATTTGCATCCAGAGAGCAGCAAGAGGGAAGCCCTGTTATGATGTGAAGGGCGTGTCGTATTAGTCTTATCTAACTCTCACACTCCACTCACTCTGGGGCTCCGGAGAGGGGTTCCCCTGGTTGCTCCAGCATGAAAGAAGTCAAGCTAATCAAGGACACCAGACCTGGCCAATCAGAGGACTGAACTCAAAAGGCCCTTTAAAAAGGTAATCTGTTAGTG
Source organism: Gymnodraco acuticeps (assembly GCF_902827175.1). Classification (NCBI taxonomy): domain Eukaryota; kingdom Metazoa; phylum Chordata; class Actinopteri; order Perciformes; family Bathydraconidae; genus Gymnodraco; species Gymnodraco acuticeps. The sequence continues at coordinate 155,100 of NW_022990565.1, read as the reverse complement.
AAGTGTCTGAGGTAATGAGTAAGTGCCTTGTTGTTGTGATAGTTCAGACTACATCCAGCAGAAGGTAGGGCGGGTAGGGAGTAGGTCATTAAAGGTAAGTAAATGGCAAAAGAAAAAATAAAGTTCTAGCCAAACTTCAGGCTAACTAAAACATCCACTTACAAATATCAAATAACTGTAGGGATTGTCCCACTAAATAATCATATTGCGTGAAGTAAAACAACACAAGCATAAGAACACCAATTAATTACAAAAAAAAGAAAAGCATTTCCTTTATACCATTCTTTCTATTTCCTTCAGAGCATCCTTCATATCGCCTAAATCACTTGCCAAGAAAACATAACAACCAAATACAGTTGAAGGACCAGGTGATCAGTTAAAGTCCCTGTCAGGGAAGATGAGAGGGGCGATGAGGGTCCAGAGGTAGAGCCCCAGGCCCAGCCAGCTGGAGGACATCTTCACCCAAACAGCCGGCATGCGGCTCTGCATGGCCTGCGTGGTGGTGTCTGGTCTGAGGAGGACAGAGGGAACATTTAGTCAAACTCAACAACATGTATGTACTGAAATGTAGTTAAATACACGTATTTACATTTTTCAGATGTGTATATTACATTTATTTTTATATATTTTTTAATATGTTTTATTCTCTGGGATAGTGAGAAACAGAATTTCGACCCCCCTGTCTGTATATCACAAATAAAGGAATTAACAATAACATTTAATTTTGACTATGAATGATCAAAAACAGCACTTTATTGGACATTTTTTATACTTTTTTCCTAAATTGAGCTGATTTCAGAAAATCACATTCAAGCTGAGTTGAAGGGATAGATTACTTTCAGGTGAAGCAATGTGCCCTCTGGTGGCCGTGCTGGAGGCCTACAATGCATGAGCAACAACTTCTGAGCATCTTAGAAGCATCAAACCTGTGGCTCACAACTTAACAAAAGTTATTTCAAATGCTGCCAATTTTGGAAGTAAACATTTTGTTGGTTTTTGTATCTCTTACATATGCTGTAGCTATTAATATATTTATGTTTTTTTCCCCAGTAAGAATTCAGTAACAAAATCAAACCAAAATCGTATCTGTTGATCACCACTTTTTTCAAGCCTTTTGACTTGAAATCAAGTATAGAAATCACAGGTTAAAATAATGTTGTCAAAGACGGTTTAGCTCCATTAGGTGTCCCTGTAAACCATGATAGTGAGAGCAGCATGCACAGTACCAGGACCGTAAAACTACCATAATTAAGAGGAATGCAACTTTCCTGCTGTTACATGCCAAAATGTCTGAAGGACAGGAGGATTCTTCTCTTTCCTACTTGCCTCTTGTGTAGTATTTAACAATCGGCAAGTGAGACAAACTTACTGTAACCAGTTGGTGAGAGTCATCATGATGTACAGAGAGGCCAGGCAGAGGTGGAAATGGAAAAAGGAGTAGCTGTAGGAGACATTCTCCTCCTCATCGTCCATGGCCCTGAGTATGCCGTCCTCTCCCACCACACCCTCTCCCCCCAAACCCCTTACCCTCCTCCGTCTGCATCAGCTTGTTCACCTGGGTGTTACTGGATGACCGAATACTAGGGAAGAGAAGGAGACAGAGAGTTTTAAATAAAATATAATGCAAAACTGAATATAAAATCTAATCTGTGATGGTTTTGACCATACCTTGCATAGAGAGTGCAGAAGAGGAAGATGATCAGACCCACAATGCCCTGAGCATCCCACCACTGCACCTGTCCTGGGTCAGCGGAGGGCTCCGTGGAGCTGACGTTCGACACCAGACTCAACAGGCTGGGGTTACAATTCCGATCTAAGGCATCAGAGCACATGTGAATTAGACATTAAATACACTATATTTAAGTTAAGTTATAAGTTATCAAAAATGGATCATTACATAGTGAGCTTGTCTGCACTAAACATAATCTTGTGTTGACTGTAATGGAAGTGAACATGTGTTATTTCATATGTAAATAACTGAAGTGTTGACGCTGAAGAGGCCCGAACAGCTAGTGATTTGAGATGTGGAAATATTTGTATAACCTAGTTTACATAATTTTCAATTCTTACATTCCTGTCTCTTACTTTGACATGACTATGAAAACCACTGTTTTCCTCTACACAGGGAACTTCTAAAAGTATTTCTTTAAATGTACAGAACAACAATGGAACACCAGCACAATCCCAACAGTGCTATCGTATGTTGAAGTGTTCTATGTTTTTAATTGGTCTGTTTCCTGATGTAAAATAATCATCTGTTCCCAGATACCGCTTTCACTTTTGTGTCTGAATGGATTTAAATGTCCTATGTGTAGATACAATAAACCCTAGTTTCACCACAATCTTGCCCATTGCTGCCTTTCACTTAGGAATGGCAGATACAATGAGACAAGGAAAGAACGCTAGCTAACAGCAAAAACAAGCCCTTTGTTCCTATAAAATGCCATAGAAAACTCACCAGAATGATCAAAATGCTGCAGCAGGTAATCAGCAAATACATATTTTGACAGAAAACAGTAAGTAGGATTGAAACTGAGGATGCAACCAGAAGCAACCGAAAAGAGCTGCAACTGTGGACTAAGACAGCAAGGCACTTACTCGGATTGTTTGTCATTGCAGACCAAGTGACATACATGGTGTACAGGGAGATGAGAGAAGCCTGGAGCAAACCGGAGTGTGGCTGCGCTTCCTGTTACAACAAGAACAAACATACATCAAGTCACTTTGCCAAAATGTTACAACCACTGCCTTGAAACGAAAGGTAAAGTATTTCTATTTCTATCAAAAAGTCAAATGAAACTTAAATGAAATATCTCAGATTATCCATAAATATGTTGAAGTACATCTCTTTTCATATTACGTTATACTCTTTAGTATCTACAGTATGCATTACCTTATTGTGAAGCACTTTGAGCTGCATTTTTTGTATGAAAGAGGCTTAACAAATCAAATGTATTTTTATTATTATAACTTTTGGAAACTGCACCTAACACTAACTTAAGAGCAAAACTAAACTATCCTCATTTATCTACTGCAGAAAGGCTTTTAAACAAATTAAGTTTAAAATGAGATGAGCAGCTATTCATAATATACCTTGATTAGTTTGAATTAGGCCATAGACTGATCCTTACCTGTATCTTGGGAAGGATGGAGACAACGGAGATGATGATGCAGAAGATGAGGTTGAGGCTGATGAAGACTTTGTGCTCAGTGCAGTCATCAGGCTGTGTGTAGTAAACGTAGAAGAGCACCACAGCAGTGATAGCCAGTGCAAAGTAGAGGAAGGTGAAAGACATCAGGCCTGGGAATGACAAGAACATACCTCAACACGAATGGCTTCAAATATTATGGCAAGTGTATATTTATTATTTTGCATAATGTAGAATGACATGGCAAGAAGCCCCTGTTTCAAGTGAGTGCTGTACCTGCAAACCAGCATTTGTTGTCACTATTTTCAGCATTTTCTACCCACACCTTGTTCCAGGAGTGGGCAAAATCAATGAGAAGAATAAGTTGGATTAGAATGAAGATGAAGGATCCCACCACTCCAAAGTAAAACCACACTGTGAAGAGGAAATCAAACACAGCTTATAACGTTTCCTAAAACTGTTGATCAGAAATAAACATATCACTGTTTATAGTAATAATACAAAGCATGTTAGTACCAGTGTGAAAGGTTCCGTCAGGGATGAAGAAAGCTCCCACTGTTATTCCAATCAGGATCAGAAATTTAAAGAACCAAAACCTGGGAAATAGACGTTAACAAACCCACCATCAGTTCAGTAGACGGACTGAAGCGGCACATCCCATTACACATATATTCCATACAGCCTAATAAAGCACTTACCCATTCTGAAGAGCTGCACGTGGGTCTTTGCTACTACGGACACGAATCATGAGGGCGGCGAACAGAAAGAAGAAGCAAGTCATGGCAAAGCACATGCGGTACACAGACTTGTAGCCCACAATGACATCACAGTTAACGTGGTTTTCTAAACCAGGTATAGTACTTCCTCCCTCGCAAAATCCTGGGATCTAAAGAACCGCAAGACAAATGTGTTTTAATAAGCGTATACAGAAAAGATGAAGTGTAGAGAATGTGCAAAGGTTTTTTACAGAACTGTATCTGTAGTGACAGCATTTAGTAACACATTTCAGAGGAAGAGCGATCTTACTTTACGGAGCTGTGTCTCCATTCCTGGAAGGATCATGATGACAGACACCATGGTCCCCAGCAGCAAAAAGAAGGAGAAAACCAGCCGTGTGATGGTGGAGTTATTGGAGGAGGGACAGCAGCCGCACAGAAGGCATGGTGCTGAGCCACACAGACAGGACGCCTGAGAATGATAGAGATGATGAGTGGGAGGGAGAAAAGACAGAGTTCCAGCCACTAAAACATCTGAAACAGTCAAATGAATGCAGGCAACTTCTTTGGCAGAATGCCATTTGTAATTAGATGTTGTTCCATTAGCAATCCGGCTAGTAAATTATTAACCATGAGGTTGAATTTGCAATAATGGATTCAAGTGGATAAGCCTTTACTCCACATATAAAACTTAAATAGCAGTTGAAGTCAAAACAAATTGGGCAAAACACTTATGTTATTCCAGTTCGCAAAGAAAATGTAGCAAGGGCTGTACTTCCACCTGGCTTTTGAGAAATCAACACAGAGAAAAACAAACATGCATCTCTTTTGTTGACATTGACAGTGACGTAGCTAGTCAATTTGAACTGCATGGAGTAACAGTAATGTTTTATCGGCCAGACAGCTGTTATCCTAGAATGGAGCTAGCAGAAGCATACCACTTTGCACTAACGGTGTTTGCATATGATGAGTCGATATTTGGGTGAGGCTACATTATCCAACATTAGCTAGGTGCAATGGTTCTAGGATATAGCAAGTGGCCTGTTCTGACACTTCCTGGATCACTATTCACACTGCTGATTCACACACTGCTAAGACAACTTCCTTTAAATGTACAGCGTTAATTATAGTATGTAGAGTACGGCTCGTTCTAGTCGGTTTAGTTTAATGTTGAAGGTAACGTAAGTTGTCGCTTAATGTAACATTAACGTTAGCTATACATTGCCCAGCTAAGCTTAGTTTAGCTCACCTAAGGTTTGGACGACGAGAGCGAGCTTTGCCTACCGATAAAATCATAACGAAATAAATACTTACACAGCTGGCTAAAGAGCATAATGCCAGACAAGCCCCCATTTTCACATTAAATTCCTGATATGATAGTGTACTGTCGACTGGAAGATTTCGCCTGCCTGGAGAAAACAAACAGTCGGAAGTTACTCGCTTTTCAAAATAAGAGTCTCCCGATTACCTCAAATGACACCCTTTTCAACATAAAACACCTCAAATGTTGGATACTGGCCCCACCAAGGCATGTGACTGTGAGTTACATTTATACTGCAGTTTTAGATATGATGACACATGTTTGTGTTGTTAATTTGTTGTATCATGGTTTTTATTTCCAACATAACACATCGTGGTTCGTGTGTATATTTGTAAGTTGTGTCTGCAGGGTACAGTGAACAGGAAACTAACTGTGGGGACTTTGACATCAACCATCTGTCCTTTCGCTCAGTATCCCAGGAGCTGAGTGTCTGTTTAACTACAAGGATATCAAGAAAGAGCCTGTCAAGAGCTGAAAGAAGGCTCTTCAAAGCCCCTGCTGTTGGTAGTGCACCAGCTCAGTGGGGAGCCAACAGTGATTGTGTTATTAATAGACTATCTAACAAGGAACATGGAATATGTCAGTGCCAGATACTAAATCCATTCTTTAGTGAGGATTGAGATTAGGTTTAGTAAAATCATTCTTCTCTTGGACAAGGAAAACAATATATATTTTTGTAAATTAAAAAATCTGCCCCTTTTAACAGGGGTCACATTGCCTTGAGGAGATCCAAAATATAGGTATGTAGATGGTTATGCAAAGAACATAATAATCAATAGTAAATACAAATTATACAATAAAATAAAAAGACAGTACTTTTTTTTTCAAGGTCTGATAAACAAGCCTTATATAACCATTTTCGGACACAAACATAACATATCCTATCCCAGCATAACACCAGCAGCTGCAGCCACAGATAAACTGTCAGATCATTGGTGAGTGGTTTATGACTTATTCTTACCACTAGAGGGAATGCTGATTCCACAGAAGTGTCTGGTGGCTGTATAAAAGGCACTTCAAATAAAGTACGCTCCCCTTCAAGCAATCTGTGCCATTCTAATCTATTGGTGTAGGATGATTTCTTTTACAGAACAGAGATGAATATTGAACAATGTCTGTCAATGAATATATTGTATTTTGTTGAAATCTACTAGGATTATTACCTGTAGTGGGAAATTGTGTGTCATGTTCAATTTTAGTAAAAGTAGCAATGGTGAATTATAAAAAAGTAAAAGTCCTCTATTCAAAAATCTTTCTTGAGTAAAATTACAAAAGTAAAAGTATTAGCTCTGAATGATACTTAATCCTAAAAAGTAAAAATACTTGTTGTGCTCTATGGCCCATTTCAAAACATATATACAAAAGATATGAATATTCTTGATTATTATTTTGCATAATGTTTCTGCAACTTTTACAAGTGGAGCAACTTTGTATACTGCTGCTGGATATCTGAACCTGCAATTATATGTTAATGTAAAATATGTCAATTGTTCCCAAGTACAGTTATTGAGTAAATGTACTTGCACCACTGGCTAAACACAGGTGCCATTTGATGTTCAATATAATACATTTGTGTTAGTACACACACAACAAAAGAAAGACTATCGAAGAGACCAATACTGGCCATTGAGGAGGAAGAAAAGGAGGAAGAAGAAGAGGACTCTTCAAATGGTGGATTCAGAAAAGCTGGAACCGACCTACGACCCTGCAGAGTTTACCGCTGCTTCAACAGAGTCAACAAGCCATGAGTTACTCAAATATCCCTACTACACTGCAAATAAACCCACATTCATGGAGGTTATAATGTTCTGTTACTGTTTGAACTTTATTTTAGAGAGGTGTTGATTCAACTGTATGATCACTTTGGAGGATGTTGTTTTCGGTGATGTAGAACTGTATTGCATTGTGCTGACCACAGTGTTTCTGTTATTTTAGCCACTTGATAGATAGATAGATGGATCAAATTGCAAAATGGCTCATAACCTTTTTCTTGTTATAGTGGTGAAGCATCCAGTCCCACATAGATTTAAGAAAATCATATGAGACCTGCATTATGGAGCTGTTTGAGAAGTGTCTTGTGTGCAAGTGGGCCTGTGATGTTAAGACCCAAAGGATTGGTACATTCCTTTCAGTGGAACAGCTTTGCACCTATTGTCAGTACTCCCGGCACTGGAATAGCCAACCTGTTCTTGGAATTACTCCAGCCGGGAACCTCCAGCCCTCTTTCTTCAAACTTGAAAAGGTGAATGAAGAACACTTTGTCATTGCATATGGATGATGTTATTGAATCTTTTGCAGCTTGTTCAAATCAAATTATTGAAAATTTTACTACATAAACTTTCCTTTTCATTTTAAATAGATCTTCAAAGCCATGCAGTTGCAGATGTTTCAATATGACACCATACGATAGACCACAAGACCAACACGTTTTTTTTATTCATATATGTATGTAGATATACATATAGGCCTACATTTGATGTTTGTACAGAGAAATGAGGTTGGTGGAGAATTTACACATCAGAAGGGAAGATCTAAAGAGGAGCCTGCCATAATAGGAGGCACGTGGTGTGACTCTGGACTGCTATTATTTACATTCATGATTTTCTCCTGTGTTTTTACTTTAAGACTCTACCTGCCATATACTACAACGAACATGCTGACATGAAGGCAGGAGTTGGAGCCGAGCCAATGAAGACGGTGCCAACTTTCCGTAAATGTTATATTGCTTTAGTTTCCATACACATACATGTGTAATAATAATAATGTATTGTCCATGTTGTATTTACTATGGCACCACAGTTTTGAAATTCCAGCCAATAAGTATAAACGAAAGAAAAAAACACTCTACTAAGCCTCAAATCTCATTATAAGAACATTTGAAACAGACTTCAAGTCTTTGTTTTTTTCCCCAAGCTAGAAAAGCCAAATTAAGTTTTTGTGAATATTGCACAGGGTATGAAAAGGACCTAATGGACCTCATCTTTGAGAAACTCTTTGTGGACCCGGCACCATACCTGGAAGATGTTTTGAAAATCCCCATTCTAGAGGGACTGTGCATAAAATGAGCTGCAGGACAAGCAGTGGGGCATGGTCAGTTTCACAGTTCAATGAAGGGTTAGTGTCACGATCTGTCTATGTTTTATTTTGTATTGGTTGCCTTTGTTTTCCCGTTTTATGCTGAAAGGTGTGCACCCCCTAGTTATGTCTGCTCTTACTTCCTGTCTCAGTGTTTTCCTCCTGTTTGATTGCCTGATTGTGTTCACCTGGTGCTCCTGTGTTTTTCCTCCCTCCCCACCTGTGTCTTGTCTGGTCTTGGTGATCACTCTTGCTGGTCTTTCAGTTGGTGTGAGATCCTTGTCATTGTTGAATGTGTTCACTAGGGAGGGAGTTCTGATCTATATGTAAATACTCTTTAGCCTTGAAATAATGGTACTTTCAGTTAAACCCTGGATGGGCTCCTGCATTTGGGTCCTGCCTGCTTCGCTCACCCTGACAGTTAGTCCTGACCCTAGCTGCCTTTGGCATCAGGAAGCACAATGCCACAAGGCTTTGCTGGCTCAATACCTGAAAAGTCAATCGCTAAGGTTGTGTAAACCTACTGTATATCTACGGTGTCTCAAACACTTTCAGTTCAATCACATTAAAGTAATGTAGAGCATTCTGAAAACATTAAATATTTATTTTCATGTACAGCATTAGGCTACTTGTAATTTACAGTTTAATCTCAATGTATTTTCCTTTTGAAGTTTAACATTTTTCACACTTTAATAAAAATATTTAATGGAGCTAAATGTATATTAATGGATAGGCCTACTGTATTGTTAATAAACCCACACAAATAGAAACAACAATCAAGCTCCATTTGAACTATTATTTACCAACCAGGTTCAGTGTAACATTTACAAGTGCATATCTCCCATTACGTATTTTGTGGATGATTTAATCGAGAGTTACATAATGTTAGGTAAAGCATGGACTTGTGAGGCTTGTTTTGCTCTCACATGCAGCCATAAGGTTGTGCCAGATTGATGTCTGTTTTTTTCCGCCCGCTTAGAGTAACAACACCTCCTATGATTGGTGGATTTGGACCAATGAATGCAAACCTCGCTGGTGACGGTTAGGGCCTGGAGGTTTTCGCGCGAAAACGGACTGTAGATGTTGGCGGTCTGAACGTCTCACAGAGAAGAAGAAGGTCTGCTCTTCAGCTGAAGCACAGCACTTGACGGTGAGAACAATGCTTTTATGCTAATGTTTAATCAGGCGTTCAGACCATTCAAACATTGTATTGGTAAAGTTAAAGGTCAGTGTGGCCACTGAGCATCGTTATGAAGTCTGTTCAGCATCACATAAGTCAACTGTAGTAACGTTAATTAGTATTTTAGTTTATTTTAGTTATGGCCGCCCTGAAGTAAAATGTTAATGTTATCTTTACGTTGTAATTCAAAAATCCTATAACTTTCGTGTTATTACAAACAGCTTGCTACAAACTTTAAGACTATTAATTAATTTACAATAAGTGACTTTCTGTGTTGTTCTCAGTCTACATTATGTAATAATGTTAACGTGTTATTGCTACATGTATTAGTCAGCATTTGATTGCTTAATTATCTAATTAACGTTTACAGAGGGGTTTTTGTGCAGTTACATTACATTTAGCTGATGCTTTTATCCAAAGCGACTTACAATAAGTGCATTCGACCAGGAAGATACAAACCTTGAAGAAAACAGAATCATATAAGTACATCAGGTTTCATAGAGCTAAAACATTTCAAGTGCTACTCAACTGGCTTTAGATAAGCCAGTCCTTTATTAGTATATAAGTGCTTTGTTAGTAATTATATCGCTCGAAGTGGAGTCGAAATAGAAGATGTGCAAGCTTTCTGCTGTCCTGATTTCAATGGGGAGCTCATTCCACCATTTTGGAGCCAGGATAGCAAACCGACGTGTTTTTGCTGATGGGAACTTGGGTCCCCCTCGCAGTGCGTGTATAGCGAGCCGTTTGGCTGATGCGGAGTGCAAATGCTGGGGTGTACGGTTTAACCATGTCCTGGATGTAGGAAGGGCCAGATCCATTCACAGCATGGTACGCAAGTACCATCGTCTTGAAGTGGATTCTAGCAGTTTCTCCAGTGTGTTTGTTTGTCCTGTACATCTTTTCTATTGCTCCTCCACCGCCATTTTTATAACAACACATCTGTGCACTCTTATTTTATTCATTGTATGCTGCACTCTGAAGCACTGAGACCCAAAATGATCTAATTTTTAGCCCTCTAGTGATAAACCCACATTCTTCATGCCATGCTGCAGACCATGCACTGTGTGGCCATCACGTGCTAACATTAGACTTTTAGTTTAGGCATCAGTAAGGTGGAGAACTGGTTCTGCCTGTCAAGTCATGTTGTACCCTGACAGATTATTCAAATGTGAAAGAATTCTGTGCAACTATACTGCCATATCAATCTTATGCTGATATCGCTCATTGCAGCCACATGTCATCAAATGTAACAACATAAACAATGATAGAGGGAATCTTAGAAAACCTAACAGTTTTCTGAAAAGGCCTACACGCATGCTTGACCGATTATCTATCAAAACATAAGCTGTGAGCAGCACCATCGCTGTACTTGCTTTCACTGATATTGCTGAGAGTACAAGAGTAGCATTCTTTAATATGTGTACAGTTGACTAACCAAAAATAAAAGCCTTTCTAGTTTGATCATGTATTTGATTGATAACACTGTCTTTTTTATTTTTTTTTAGTGGTATAAAAGAGGAACAATCCCCTGCTGAAATGGAAACATTTGGAGGTAGGTTTAAACCACGCAAAATTATAATTAAAGAGATGAGTTGTCTTGGTATGCAATTTCACATGTGTAATGTTAAAAAGTATTTTACAACATTAACTGATTTGTTCAATTTCAGTATGGCTCCACTAAAAAGCAGCTGCATATAACTGTTAACTAGAAGAGCTTCTCACCAGAAAAATATTTGAAAGCAAACTTGCTTAAGAGCTCTTAAAGTTCCTCCTCGACTCAAACACGTTATTCCACTTTATACAAGTCACTGGAGTCGATGGTCTAGTTGGTATTAGTGTCGCTAGTTGCAAAAACTATCTATACAGTACTAAAAACCTTATTTTGTCACATCTTGTTTTAATTTCCCCTTCATAAGGCTGCCTCACAGCAGGGGTCATTGTTCTCATCTGACCTCTGACAGAGCAGTGACCCCTTAAGAGGCAGCAGGAGGCCGGCTTTACGTCCTTTAATTTTCCTTTGTAAGACAATACATTTCAATCACACATTAACACATTATCTTAGAATGTCAGTGGAGCGAGGACATAGTTTAGCAACAAGTTAATAAATATATTACTATACATTGAAATAAATTGTGACCTTGACTTTATCACAACTCTGCAGACCTCCAAGTGAAAGAGCTGAACAAGCGCTCGTCAGGACAAGCATTTGAGGTCATCCTGAGCCCCACATCTCCAGATGCCAAAAACATTCCAATCTCTCCTCTCAAGAAAAAGCCAACATCACTGGATGAGATTAAGAGGAAACTGGAAGCTGCAGAAGACAGGCGCAAGGTATTGTCAGAAATAATATTTTACTAACAGTGTGAAAACTGTTACTGAGCTGTTAAGCCTCGCACGTTGGTTTAGGATTCAGGTTCTTATTGCTAAAGTTCTCTTTGTCAGAGCCAAGAGGCGGACATTCTGAAACAGCTAGCTGAGAAACGAGAGCACGGGAAAGAGGTCGTCCAGAAGGCCTTAGAAGAAGACTGCAAGTTACGCAAGATGGCACAGGAGAAACTCAATCAAAAGATGGAGGCAAACAAGGAGAACCGCACTGCCAGGATGGCGGCACTCAATGAGAAATTCAAGGAGAAGGTAAGCTCTTAATATCAACATATGTCAGGTTTAATGTTGAAATACGTAAAACTACTGTGTTGTGATGCTTCTGCTTTTACACCCCAACAGGACAAGAAGCTTGAAGAAGTGAGGAAGAACAAAGAGGCAATAAAAGAGGATGAGAATTAATTTGTTTATGATCTGGAAAACAGTCTACATCTCCAAAGATAAGCTTTATTTTGTATAAACTCACACACCCATTGTATTTGTTGTGTTAGTTCTGATTATGCTGTTCAAAAGTTACTCACTGTTCGATTTGGTTAGGATATAGTCAGATATGTGTTTTTGGCAGCTAATTTGGTAGTTTTTGTGGTTAAAATTATATTTTTTCAAGCATTTAATTGTAATTAGTTGTCCCTCTTACCTATAATGCATCATATAATAGTGTTCTAGTACTGTTAATGTTGTTGCATGTTTAAATATAGGCTATTGTACTTTACCAAGGTTCAACCATTAAAGTCTATATCCCCAAACTAATCTTTATCTGTCTCCTGTGTATGTGTTACGCTACTGACATCTAGTGGCTGTCAGGTTTTTTGGTGATGTTTTTTGAAAGCAGTGATTTTCAAAGGGGCAAACGATAATTTTGAGGGGCTCAACAGATTAAAGAGAGAAGGGAAAAAACCGTTTGTTACAGAAAATGGGGGGAAATGTATCATGAACTCTACTTGGTTTTAACTTAGATAAGACGTGAATTCCAGTCTCTATTGTACTGGTATGGCCACTCACTCAACTTTATGTCGATTACGTAATGATTCCATTGTACACATGTAATCTATAGGACACTTTATTGTAAAATATACACGTTTTTTGCAGATATAGCTTTTGAATGAAAGGGGTTGCCTGACCTAATTGCTGTTTAATGTATGGCATAGACCAGGGTTCATACGGTCATTAAAAACCTGGTAAAGTCATGGCAATTCAAAATGCAAATTCCAGGCCCTGGAAAAGTTATGGAAATCAATATTTTCCCCAAAGTTTTGGAAAAGTCATGGAAATGTAACTAAAGTTGCATCAAATATAATTTATATTTGATCTAATCGCCGAAATAGTAATACTATAATGATAATAAATACTGTAGTAATGAAACGTAAAAAAACGAGGTATTTGCTTGAGAGATTTTAGTTGCTTTAGCGTGTAGAAGCTAGTAAGCCTACTATTTGATTTGTTTTAGATTGGCACAACATGCACCATATAGATAGAAGAGTTACGACATCTCCTTTCACTCCAATGGACCAGTTTTTTTACAGCAATGGCGGATCGTGGAGCTCTCTGTCACTACGGTTGTCACTACCATGGATGTATGGTCACTACCAATGTCTTGTCTTTTGCTGCTGCAGCGTAAACATTTCCCCAATTGGTATCAATAAATTACTTCTTATTTTATCTTAATCCTCAAATATTAGCAAATGTTACTTTAAAAAAAACATTGATGTGACTACATACACATATCGATATGTTGTATACATATTGCAAATCAAAACCTTTATTGACCACTAATTACCAAAAATTGCATTTCTATCCTGGTATTAATGCATTCAAATCGTGATTCAAATGGCCCGCCACGAACTTCCGTGGAACTATTGAGTCTCCCTGAACCACGTGACGATCAAGCATTTTGGACTTCCGTTGTCGCAACTCTTCTATCTATATGGCGCTGGGCACAACATGTTTCAGACCTTATTTTCCTGTTCCATGTTAAAATAAACCACTTTCAGTGGTACCGCTGAGAGTAATTTTTTTGGTCATGGAAAAGTCATTGAAAATCATTGGTGAAAAAGTGTATGAACCCCGATAGACAGTTCAGCTAGGCCTTTATGTTGACTAATAGGTAAGTATATTATCAAACATAATTAAAAAATATAGAACTGCATCTCTAAATTACTTGGAACAATTTAAAGGTAATAAAATAAACTAAGAAGATAACTTTACATCCCTTGGCCTTAACCAACATATGAAACCAATGACGATGGGTGAGGGATGACATTGCTTCCCTTTACAGGCCCACAAGGTTATGGACTGTAATTATAATATTTCACAATTTATAGATTACTATGTTTCCTCAGTGTGTATCAATCCATTGTTTTTCCTTCTCGAAGGTTTATTGGACACAGCTGTGGCTCTCTCACTTGTAAGCAGTGATATCTTCATCAATCAATCAATGTTTATTTATATAGCCCAATATCACAAATGTTACATTTGTCTCAGTGGACTTCACAGTTTGTACAGAATATCAGTATGACAATACGACACCCTCTGTCCTTAGACCCTCACATCGTACAAGGAAAAACTTCCAGAGAGAAAAATGGGAGAAACCTCAGGGAGAGCAACAGAGGAGGGATCCCTCTCCCAGGACGGACAGACGTGCAATAGATGCCGTGTGTAAATTTAAAAGATAATACATTTGCAACATAGGTAGTCCAAATGTTTGGAAATGCATGTGTGTATAATAGGAAGATGAATCCACGAGGATATCCATCCAGGACCTATGATCCAGGACCACAACCACGACTCAAGATCCAGGGCTCGCGATGCAGGACACAGGACCGCAGGATCATCCATGTCTCCGGATCCCGGCGTATATAGACACCAAAAAGAAAGACATTTGGGGAAGCTGGGTTAATCGGAACATGAGAGTACACAGGTAGAGACAGAGAGAAGGAAGATATCCCCCGACAAACTAAGCCTATATCAGCAAAACTAGGGGCTGAATCTAATCAGCCCTAACTATAAGCTTTATCAAAAAGGAAGGTCTTAAGCGCACTGGAAGCTGATTCCACAAATGTGGAGCTTGATAAGACAATTGCATAAACAATTAAATGTGCCGAGCACTGACTGTTACAAGTTGCACGAGTAACTACGTTGTCATGTATTCTTGTAGTGAACATGGCTTTAGAGCAGGGGTGTCCAAACTACAGCCCGGGGGCCAAATGCAGCCCGCGGACCATTTTGAATCGGCCCTCATCAAATTCAAAAAGTATAACGAAATATGGCCTACAAATGAAAATTGTGCTTGTCTTATATTGTACTTCTTAAATATGAATGTAAACTATAAGTATTATTCATGTCTTAATAAGACCACTTTTCAAATACATTCAGTCAATTAAAGTTGGAAACATTTTCTAATATATCTTAGTTGATAAGAAAAAAGCCCAATGACTTGTTTACATAACAAGCTTGAAATACACCCTTCCTATTTCTCCTTATTATAATCAATCTGAGGCTTCTGTTTTAAGGGATGAGCTGCCAACACTCGCAAGCATCATTTGCCTACATTTGATTGATTTCGCTAACATATAACTGAACTTATGAGGCAATAAACCTCTAGTGACTGGCCCAGCCCTTCGTATGTTTTTCTGTATGTGGCCCTCGTGAAAAAAGTTTGGACACCCCTGCTTTAGAGGTGACATGGTGGCTCAGTGTTCTTCTTCTATTTAACAGCAAGTCCAGAAAGCGATTTCATTCTTAACCTTTAGTGGTTCATCCAGGGAGGATATTTTGCATACACTGAATGTTTCCTAAAGCAGTTCATTGCATCCCAGGCCTCAGCCATTTTCAGACCGATAAGATGCTGCACCCACATGCCACGTGAGCCGTAGCATGTTTGTTAGTAGTCAGAAAACGTACACAGATTTGCAGTCAGTGTTTAGCCTGTCACCCATGTTGGAAATGTCACTCAGTGCCAAGTTACATTTGTTCAATGTTGAGTACAGAGCAGTTTCGTTTGTACGTGCTCACCACGTCTAAAAGTGGCTCCTCTTGGTTGTTTGCTTGATTTCTAGAGCAGGAGGAAATTGGATTTCAGGATTTTATTGTTTTAGCTATTACATTTAAATGGGCAGGCACTGACTGATGTGACATTGACTGTTTATGGATTCGTAAATGGAATTGCAATTCATAAATTAAAATAATGATGTGCTAATTTTTCCATTAATTTAAAAGAAACGTTTAAAATAAGAGGTATTAGACATAATGGTAATTGAACCATGCTAATGAAGTGTAATGTAAAATGCTATGAATTATTTGCACACTAATAGAAAGTCACCTATTAACCTTAACTTCAGCATCAATATTAAATGAAAAATAAATATCATGCTGTGCTTAAACCCAACATAATCTTTGTAGTTGAAATCATTGCATATAGGCCCTTTCACCCCAGTTTGATTGTTTTCCAGATTATTTTCAACATGATACTTTCCATTCACACTAACATAATGTATATAATGGTATATTGTATAAACATCTACACATAGTTGCTTGTGTGTGCCTAGTCTGTATTTACTATGCAAACACCCCCACACAATACTATACAATCCCATCTTTGTCATGAGTTGGGAATAAACTGCTGCACTCATCGGCCCAGAAAGCTGTTTGTCCCATAGTGCACTGCTCCTCGCCCGGCGGCAACACAGGGGACAATGTCTGGCCAGACTCCAAGATCCCTCTCTCAGTCTGTGCTGGATGTTTGGAATCCTGCTCATGACTTTTCATGACTTCACCAATTCATTATCATCACCATTTTAATCTGCTTTATTTCATAATATGGATCATGCTCTGAGCTTCTGTAGACACTTTTTCACATTCTGATGTTGCCCTTTAGATAAAGACACAGGTGGCCTTAAACACATTCAATGTTATTTTAGCCACACCCTTAATCTGTTTTTGTTGGGAATACATACAGGATACTCTTGCACTTTATATGTCGTAGCTGCTACATTGTACTGCCATGTGGTTAATGCATATCATGTATTTATTTTTGCTATGTGTATACATGTCATGTTCTTAAATGTTGTATGTGAGGGACTACGGATGGAAATGAGCTAAAAGCTCAAATCCGGCATATTTACATTTTGAAGCATTAATGTGCATTGTCCTTCTTCAAATAAACGATTAAATGAAAAAAGGATTGATTGAATCACGCAACAATGCCGATCTTACAAAACACACTGAGAGAAGTTAAAGTTGTTTCTGAATGCTACACAAGTGAAAGGCATAGGCCATAAAAACTCATTTGACCACATAAATCAAGGGGAATGGTTTTGATCCAGTCGTTTCTTTACTGTTCGTTGGATATCACCTTAGAAGCTTATGAGTTTAACTTTGAATGTGTACACAAGTCTCTGTCTGAATGTATTATCTACAAGCTTTACATGAAAGGACATCTCATTTAGTTATCAATGTTTATGGAAAAAATATGCATGTAGTTGTTAAAAATAGTATGTCCATGTGAAAAAGTTCCTATAAAGTAAACTAAAGTGTGCATAGAGGGTTTGTGGAATATCGAAATGGACCAAGGCCTTTGTATGATGACCCCTCTGTAGTTAAAAATAAGGTTCATAATACAATGACTAGTAGCAACACATGGCTTTTGAAAAGATTGCATGTTTCATAGGTCTTCTAATAAAACAGATAGAAATGCCTCATGTGAGTGTCACAGTCATATGGCTGTGGAAGAATTTCAGTGGAGAGTGGGTGGGCTGATAGGCCAGGCGACCGCTGTCATTGGTCGAGACATTGTGCGAGGCGGCAGGAAGGAGCAGCACCGAGTGTTCTGATTGGCTAGAAGACCCGCCCGTCAACCTGCCTGTATCCTCCCAGCAGCTGCGCGCTGAAAGCCGCCAGGCGCTGCTCCCATCACGGTCATCCTTTCTCCGTCTTCAAACAATGTTATCTATATTCTCTAAACATTTCACCGACTGCTAAACTCAGCACTTTGGATTGACTCTACCATATACAGGTATGTGTATTGTATTAGTGTGTTTAATTTCGTCTCAAGGCCATGCATTTTTTTCCGGTAAATTGTGGCATACAGCGAGAAATACGGTCAGATGCAGCTCGAACGTCAGTTTTCATGAATGTGGAGCGGCATTTTGTTAATTCAACGGTAAACAGCACACAGCAAAGGCTTTCAATGCACATGGAGAATAGTAGCAAGCTTCGAGTACTGAAGGGAGGGTGAATGCAAATGTATTCGGACAGCTGATCAGATTTTAACCGACATGTCTATCAGGTGCGGATTTGCTTATGTGAATTCGCTGCAACAGGCCCATACAGGCCTGGGTTTCATACATGCAATTTGAAAGATTATTCCTTCTTGTAGTCGAGCATTTTTCTCTCCCTATAAATATTTTAAAGGAGTGCAACCCTTGCTGGAAAAGGAGGGTGTGGACATCGGATGGGGTTATGTTACGTAATCTCTTCCCATTCATCACTCCACGCCTTTCCTCCTGAACCTCGGCCTGTGTTCATCCCACACAGCCTCATCTCTGAGGCACTGTCTCTGCTCTCAGCCCTCCATACATCTCAGTAAAGTCACCAACCCAGAAAGATATATGTGGCCACATCAAATCAATCATCTGTGCAACAAATGTTTACCACATAACCTATATTTAAAGAAAGCCCTCATACCCCAAAGACAAATCAGTACCATTTGTATAGTTCAGATTAATTGCATCTGTGAGAATAAAAACAGAAAAAACAATTTTGTTGCATCCATTTACATCCAAACAAACCTCAGGTCAGGTTTGAGCCATTCTTCAGTGTTGTGATGATTTAGCAACTATTTGAATTTAAATGGCTTTGGAAGCAGAAGGCCTGTAGTCTCATAACTTGTATACATCAATGCTTATCTGTATGTATTAAACTGGGCTAGCCAAACAGACACCTGCAGTTTTTTATAGCATCAAACCTACTGCCTTTTGCATTAAAAAAACATTATTATATCCTACCAACACAAATGAAACACTGACGCTGTTGAACATATTGACTCTGTGTCGCGTTCTCCACTATTCAGGAAGTATTTCACATTTTCCATTACCAATACTGAGAATTTAGATAGAGGGCTTCCTTCATTGGCAGAATTTATGACTATCAGGGCAGATGAGGTCAGAGCTTTATTGCACCTGAGGTCCTCTGGTGTGCAACAGTCCTTCAAAGTGATGCATCATGTTGTCAGAGACACCAATCAGATGGTCGGCCAAACGTATTCAAATTAAAACCCTTGATGCTGCACTAATCAGTATTTGTATCGTTAACAGTGGACCAAAAGGACAAATGTGAATAAGGGTTGATGTCAGTGTCACACAGGATTAACAGTCTCTGTTGAGCCTTTTAGTCTAGCTGGAAGAGAGAATATTGGAGTTCATGTGGAAAGATACATTGATACTTTATGAATGTTAGTATTGGTGTGAAACTTTAGCTACAACAACTTTAACAAACTGATAATAATTAAATGTTGTATTGTTCAGCTTGCTCTACTGCCCCCCGAAGGCCACATACAAATCAATAAATGAAGTTTTATGGAAAAATATAATTAAAAATGTCTTCAAGGATCCCATTCATTATCTATTTGTCATTTGACTAGATGTTTTAAATAACCTTGATTTAGGGTTGCTATTATTATTTATTATTGTAATCAGTTAATACTACCTATTACAATTTTCCTATAGCCAAAGATGACTTTTTCAAATGGCTTGTTTTGTTCCAATAACTGTACAAAACAAAATATATTCAATTAAGACTCGTACAAAAGGAACAACTGGCAAACTCTGGAACCAGACATTTTGTCCCCTGTGATAACATTGCATTAATGATTTTTCTGTTCATTTACCACATCCCCAGTACACTACTCTTTGCCTTTTGATAGTAGAATAACTGCAGGAACACACAGTACAATGTATTCATGTGCAGTCGCACACAGAGACACCTGCAGACGACAGTAGCTCAGAGCCTGACAGATATTCACTAACTGACTGTTCATTCACCCTTCCCGCCCTCCTCTCTTGCCTCCAGTTTGCCATGGCGACGGTGGTGATGGAACAGATTGGCCGCCTGTTTATCAACGTGCAGCAGTTGCGTCAGATCCCTCAGCTGCTGGAGTCGGCGTTCCCCACGCTGCCTTGCACCGTGAAGGTGTCCGATGTTCCCTGGGTGTTCCGCGAGCGCCACATCCTCAGCGGCTACCGACAGCCGGACCAAAGCTGGCGCTACTACTTCCTCACCCTCTTCCAAAGGCACAACGAGTCCCTCAATGTGTGGACCCACCTGCTGGCCGCGTTCATCATCTTGGTGAAGTGGCAGGAGATGTCAGAGACGGTGGATTTTTTGCGAGACCCTCACGCTCAGCCCCTCTTCATTGTCCTCCTGGCAGCCTTCACCTACCTCTCCTTCAGCGCTCTCGCTCATCTCCTCTCTGCCAAGTCCGAGCTCTCCTTCTACACCTTCTACTTCCTCGACTATGTTGGGGTGGCGGTCTACCAGTACGGCAGTGCGCTGGCTCACTACTACTACGCCATAGAGAAAGAGTGGCACACTAAAGTGCAAGGGTTCTTTTTACCGGCTGCAGCGTTCTTGGCCTGGCTCACCTGCTTCGGCTGCTGCTATGGCAAATACGCGAGCCCTGACCTGCCAAAGTTCGCCATCAAGCTTTGCCAAGTGGTGCCCTCAGCTTTGGCTTACTGTCTAGACATAAGCCCTGTGGTTCACCGCATCTACAGCTGCTACCAGGAGGGCTGCTCCGACCCAGTTGTGTCGTACCATTTGTACCACGTGCTCTTTTTCCTAATCAGCGCCTATTTCTTCTGCTGCCCCCACCCAGAGAGTTTGTTCCCTGGGAGGTGTGACTTCATTGGGCAGGGCCACCAGATCTTTCACATATTCGTGGTGGTGTGCACACTGATGCAGATCGAGGCGCTGAAAACAGACTTTGTGGAGCGCAGGCCCTTCTACGAGGGGCTTCACGGCGACCTCGCGCACGACGCCGTTGCACTCTTCATCTTCACTGCCTGCTGCAGTGCTCTTACCGCTTTTTATGTGCGCAATCGTGTCCGTGCCTCTCTGCTCGAAAAGGAGGATTAAGAGTTCAAATGAGTAAAATGAGAGTCTTATTTATTTAACACGGTAGTGAACATTCATTCAAAAAAAAATCTGATTTTATCGTCTATGAAAGTTCTCAGTTTGTGACAGTGACTTATTATTTCTTCTCTATGTGATCTGCCAAACTACAGCGAAAAGAAAAAGAGTGATTAAAGGTGTGTTTTTGTGAAATGCAACGAAGAAAAGGGATTAATATTTTTCTGTAGCAATACAGGTAGTATTTCAACACTGGAAAGGGTCCCTGCAGCTCTGCTCTTTTGTCAGTCTGTTTTTAGTGTAAAAGAATGTGGTTTTACTCATCCATATAAAAACACTCTTTCTGCTGAGGAGAGCAGGACAATGAAGAGACTAGTTTCTTAAGATGCCTTTTACCAAATTGTATTTAGAGAAATCCGACTGTTTAAATCAAATTGTAGCATTTCAAATCATGCAAGCATTTCTTTTTTATAAATACATTCCCATAACACTTTGTATATTTCAGTCAGATATAAATTCCAACCCAATTTAAATTGCTGGTTTTGATACAGTACATTTCTGACACTTTTGATTCTGCCCCTCTCTTAAGAGATCAAAGCAAGGGTTTGTGTTTCAATTTTACTAAGGCGCTAACACTTTGCCACGCTAATGTTTGAACATATTCTGGGAAAGTTGAGAACCCAATTTGCAAACCAAATATTGTACCCCTTATTTAAAAAGCAGAAGAATAGGTTTTCTTTCTTTGGGTAGTAACGTTCTTGAATAATGTTGAATATGAGGCTGGCACTCAGTATTGGTTGGGTGGAAGATTACTGATGTCTCTTTGTTGTTGTGACAATGTTGATCTTTTGTATTCAAAGGGCTGGAACTTCAGCTTTTGCCTTTTCTCATCCCATGATGTCAAAGCTTTTTGCGGTCATTGTTTTCATTTTCTTTTGATCAGAACTGAGTCACAAAAGGCGCTTCTGATTGGTTTTCTGCTTTTGGTTATGTTTCTTTTTGTATGATGAATATGTACGTGCCTCTATGCATGTGTTTTGGTATATACTGTGGATATTAAGTGTGTGAATGTCTATGAAAGCTTAGCCTTGCACTCCTTTCTTACCCTGTAAATAAGCTGTATTTCTTTTGAAAGTCGCATCCCATTTTCTCTCCACCGAATAGCACTCAGAACTGAATGCATCTTTTCTCTGGTGAGAAACGGCACATTACTGTCTTGATGCATCCATTCAGAGTGCAGTTTGTGTTCAGTGTCCTGCTGCCTTTTAAATGGCTATGAATATATCATTTCATACTGCTGCACTGTTACACTGAAGAGTCCCTATACTTATTTTGTTCTCTTAGTTTGATGAATTTTGTTATAAAGAATATCACACAGATATGGCTCACTGATAATGTTGCTTAGATTTTTACCTCACAAAATCTTTAAATGTCAGAAATGATCTATATTCATTATAGCACTCTCTGTTCATGGTGGTGTTTAATGTGCCAATGAATATGTTAATGCTTCAGTGACGGTACTACTGAGAGAAGAATTCAGAGACAGACTGACAGAAGTTGATTTAAATGATGTCCTGACCTGACTGCAAACATGTTACCGTGAGATTTAACCTTAACGCTGGCTAAATATGAACATTTCTAACTGTTGGCGTTACTGACCTGGTCTCATCATGCACTGCCTGAAATCAACACTGTACATACTGTAGCTGACAACACTGGCTATGTTTACATGCATGGAGGTATTTGCCATTTATGTGGTAATTCTACTTTTGTGTTGACACTAACCCGGAGAAACCTCCCTTGTTGTGCCCAGTTTTAAATCATTTGGCTACAAGAATAATGCTCTCCCACACAAGGCTTGTGCTTTATTGAAAGCCTTTGTTACAGGCTAATGATATCCAATTGGCATATGAGGCCTGTAAGACTCCCAGCAGCCATTTCTGTGACATTGGTTCAATGTCCTGACCATCAACACCACCAAAAATACTAGTACTGGGATTTAATCGCTGTCCCACATATTGGAGATTAACTGAATTTGTTCAATCAGAAAGAGAGAGCAGTGGATATTCCGTCACAGATTATTTTTATTTGAATTCCCATTAAACCTGACAAAGATTTAAACTTGAATATAGCCAGCACTCACTGTATTAGTGAATGTGTGTGTAAACATAGCCTCTGATGCCATCCAAGGTTTCCCTTTTATCCCTTTATGAAAGCAGGATGAGAGGGACCAGAATGTCTTCTGCCTCTTAAAAAATAATTGTGACTGTACTAATATTCTGTTGTATTTAAGAAAATAAAGTGTTACAGTAAATTCCAATCCTCCTTTTTATTCCTCAAAGGTTACAAATGAAGGTTTAACCTCTCGTGGATGTTGAAGTTAAAATGGCATTAAGATATTTATTCTGAAAACTACTTGATATGGTTTGAATTCCACACTTTGATTGTCAGTCCAAAGATTCAATGTGAATTCTTAACAATTTATTTATTAGACTGTAAAGACGGCTCTTCTTTCAAACAGACATGTCTGTTATGCTTGCAGTCATCATTTTATCACCACCAGAGGGCAGCCTTGTAGTTCAGTAGGACTGTCTTAGTCTGATAGCCATGAACAAACTACACTAGTGTCTTATCTCAAGTAAAGCTGATGGCGAAGAGGTATTTTGAAGTAAAACATATTTTATAAAGACAAAAGAGATATATTTTCTTTTTAAGAGCAACAGCTACCAATGTAACCTTTTTTGATACTCTTTAATACAAGTATAACATAACTCATGAGGGAGCAGTTAGTATAGGCTTTTATTGGTAAAGGCATATGTCTTATGTGGAATAAAGTGTTGAACAGATTGTTAAATATAAATGCAAACAGTTCATAACATTCTGTAAATCGGTTTGTAGAAAATAGTTGAAGGCGTCTAATGATGTTAACAGTAACCCCTTCAACAACCAAAAACCATACAATTAAAAATTAAAATAACTTGATAACCAAATGCTGATATTTAAATTAGATGGTGCCTATGTTTTTTCAGAATTCGGATGAAGAGAGCTACTGTGACACTATTGGCCTGTTTATTACTGCACGTTGAAACAGTATCACATTGTTACAACTGCCGTGGGTTACAGTAGCATGAATACAAAACAGATGGCTTCTCGCCACTGTACAGTTTATGTGGTTCAAATATAAATCGAAACATTATTTCTTCTTGGCCAAATAACTTTAAATTGTACGTACAACAGAAAGTCTTAATAACTCCAGCAAGATTGATTTCATCCCACAAAAACCAATGTTAACAAGAATGCATTCTTCCATTAGGTGGCACAAACGATCTGCACTACTGATGCATTACGGATCTTTAAAATGAACTTGCAGGTCAATCAATGGAGTTCTTTAGAAATGCAATTTATTGATGGCTATGCCTGATGTCACATATCAGAATATTAATTTCAGGCCATTTGCAGCCTGGATTACTGACAGAGTTCTGTATGTCATCAAGTTTGCTGAATTAAACCTTTGGTGAAAATAAACACAAGTTAATTATTGTTGAACACATTTGCTTAATTAACTAGAAATTGCTTAAAATAATTAAATCTAATGTTATTCATGTAGATGTTTCTGTGGGAACAATAGTTGGTGTGGCATCTTACTCACGCTGCGTCCTTGTGGGTGGAACATGTTGTTTATGTATGCATGTATGTGTGTGGATGAAGTGGCTCAGTTGTTAATGCTTGTTTTTGTTTACACATGTCTATATATGATATCTTTGTTCCTACATTTGTCTAAATATGAGGAAGTTTGTGTGGGTTTAGCATCGTTGATATTTGCCAGGAGCTTTGCTTAGAATGATTTAAGCTGGCTCTCACTTGTGCATTCATACAAGGTAACTGTCTCATCAAGCTTTGCCTTCAGCCTCTTTCCCACACACACGCACGCACGCACGCACGCACGCACGCACGCACGCACGCACGCATGCACGCACGCATGCACGCACGCACGCACACACACACACATACACACACATACACACACATACACACACATACACATACACACACTCATGCATAACATCTCTACCTTGAGTGAGTGGAAATTCATATGCTGCACTAATTAGAATATTGCTTAAGTACATTTTCCGGTGATGGAGAAGAATCATTGAAATTTAAGGCAGAAATGGGCTCCTGATGTACCTACCCTGAGTGTGCTTAATTCGCAGTAGTACACACTTAGACAGTCTTAAATCAAACGTCAGAGATAGTGATAATTGCTTTACAGCCTGCTTCCTGTCCTCTCACTATCAATTGCTTCCCCAGACTCCATCAATTTCCACATGCCTGTTTCTTGAGCGTCCGTCCCTCTCCTCTCAGCTTCACTCCTCTCTCTCTTTCTTGGTTCCTCTCTGAGATGCGCTGCAAAGCTTTTGCCCCTCTTCACTCCCCCTTTCAACGCTTCATTTGCTTTGTATGATTTGTATCAAGGTTGTCGAGGTAATATTGGGTGGCCTTGGTCTCCTATCGTGTTTTGTAATTAAAGGTTTGACTTGCTAGAGGGAGCGGCTTTGTTCAGAGTTATTAAATCGCCTTGTCTATCTGCCAAGTGACAGAAAGCCAACTTATTTTTCCATTTGTCTTTTTTTTTATAAATCTCTTTTGCGCCAGGTTGATATTGTGGCATTTTCATATGATTTCTTGCTTTTGTCATTACGTGGAGAAAGCCTTGAGAAAATCACTGTGGTATTAGGGTGTAATCATATGAGAATCTGAACAATGGTTTATCAGATTGTAAATTTGAAATTAATCAAAATGGAAAATGTAATACCTGTTCTCCAGTCCTTGTAATGTACTCACTAATATGTGTACCCAGTCAGTGCATGGGAAAGTATAAAGAGCAGACATAAGTCTCCCACTCAAACCTAATTTTCTATATAGTAGATTTATATGTCATTACAGGAAAAAAAGGTCTATTTGAAGTATACAATTTGAATCAATTGTTAAACTGAGCAAAATATAACAACATTAAGTGCTGTCTACATCTACAGGATTCATCTAACATAACGCAGTGTTTTAAAAATATATATTTGTATTTTGTGTACACTTACTGTAAAGAGAAAGTTTTAGGGACATTTATAAATCTGGTCGTTAAATATGAAGCTAAGATATGGTTAGCTAGCTTAGCACACATTTTCTTAATTGGTATATTGCTAAGCAAGACACTGAATAATCATAGCATTTTCAAAAAGTCAAACTACCCCTTTTAATCTGCACAGAAACTTTTCAAAACCCTAATTTTTTATTTTCATTTCATCGTTTATTTGAACCGGGACAATGTACATTGATGAATACTTTAAACAAAATAATGCTTTCAAATGTAAATGAGCCGGATTTTAGCATTGAGCTAATTTTTTTTCTGATTATTTCAGTCTTTTTCCCGTGTACAAAGATGGCCGCATCATCGGCATACATTTGCACATTCAACTCAGGACATACATTAGGCAAGTCATTAATGTACAGAGAAAACAGTAATGGTCCAAGAATGGAACCTTGTGGAACCCCAACAGGGTTGAGAAGGTAGGGGGATTTGGCACGGTTGACCAAAACACACTGTTTTCTGTTCGATAAGTAAGACTTAAACCAATGTATCGAAACTGCCGAAAAATTGAAATGAGTCAGCTTTGTAAGGAGCACTTGGTGGTCAACAGTGTCAAAAGCCTTCCTGAGATCAAGGAAGACAGCACCAAGCTCTGCTTTAATAGTTGTTCTCTAGATTTAATTAAATACCTGCATTGTGGATTCAGCCAGGGAAGATGATGTTCCTTCCTGTCCCTAAGGCAGTGGCACCCTCTCCTTGAGAAGGAAGACATTGTATCATTAATTTGAGATATAAACAGATTACTGTTTTCACAGTAATGTGTTTTGGAGTGTCCCCCCAATCAATCATTTTCACTGCATCCATAAAACGTTGTTGCAGGTTTTTGGAGATGAAGCGAGAACCCAGGGCAGGGGTTTTAGCTGTGGCCATGAACCTTTTTTTTGTGAGTTTCCTGGCAAAAAGAACACGATTATGGTCAGAAAGACCAGTCAGTAAGTTGTATGTTTTTAACTATTCTGTCAGCTTTGTTAGTAAATACTAAATTTATCATAGTCTTGGAGGTTTTGGTTATTCTAGTCGGTTGATCCATTAGTTGTATTAAGTTGTGTTTATCCGTGATCCGTTTTAAGTTATTTTTATTTTGTTTGTCATTCCAGTTTATGTGAAAGTCTCCTAAAATAATTAGCTCTTTGTTGGAGTCACAGGAATTCAGCAGGAGTTTTACCTGGTCATATAAATCCACCTTAGCGGTGGGTTGTCGATATAGGCAAATCATAGTGAGGGACATTTCCTCAGAAAGTGTGATTTCCACACCAACACAATCAAAATCAATATTAGCTGGAAGAGCAATCTCCCTACAAGTAAAGGTATTCCTCACATAAAACAACACACCCCCTCCTTTTCCCTTCAGTCTGTCCTTCCTAAACACAAATATTCCGACATAGATACAATAGAAGATGGTGACGACTGTTTTAGCCAAGATTCCGATTTTCCCTATCCTTGGACTCAAGGAGGAGATGTTCTAGCTGTTCATGTTTATTGCAAATGCTGCGGAAATTTAAATGTCCACTGAATAGTCCCTTCGGCTTGCACCCAGGTTCACAACTTTTTATATTTGCACTTGAAAATAAAACATAGCCTTCTGTGGTTATTGAACGTCTATTCTTGGGTTCAATTTTTAAACGTTTATATTGTTGTCACTTGACTCTTTCTTTATATTACTCCCTGAATTGTGTTGATTGCCATTGTTTTCCAGAGTCACATTTAGCAAATCTAATGAACTCTAAAGTGTTCGATGTATTTCTGGTGTAATTATACTGTGTATTGTTAAACAGTGCAGACTAAAATATAGTTAACAGGATAGATGAAGCAGACAGTTGTGGCATGTAAGTTATAAGGCACCATCAGTAGTCGTTTTAGACTGAATGTGACCTTCACAGCGTTAGTGTGTCACCAGCTTTGTAAAAACCACTACTGAGTCACTGGTTAATATTCTTCTAATAAAGTCTCGAGAGAGAATCAACGTCTGACTTCATCACCTCACAAGCATTACATTGTCCTTGCTGGCATTAAAGGTCACCTATTATACAAAGTCCACGTTTCCATGTATTTTATACATAAACATGTGTCCCCTCTGTGTAAAGAGATTCTGAAAGTTACAGGAAAAAAGATTCGCTCACTTTTTGTCCTGAACCGTTTATATAAAAACCTGTCTGAAAATGAGCTGATCAGATTTAGGCTACTTTGATGTCATACGATTTTTTGGCTTGTGTAACCATTAGCCAATCACCAACCAAGGTAACCCCCCCCCCCCCCACCTTATCACCTGAATCTCCTCCTAGAGCACCATTGTGTTCTTTTTAACCAAATATCTGGGTTTATGGGATGCTGCAATGCATGATCTGTTTGGTATTTGGAGCCAAACACTTCAGAGACATGTTTTGTATATATCTGAGACCTGTAATATATTGATGGAAAACAGTAAAATAGGGGACCTTTAATATTGACAGTGGTGCTCGTACTGTCAGAAATGACTAAAAAGGTAATATATTCAGTCGGTTTCTAAAAGAGAGACTTCTTACCTGCTCTTTGTCTTCGCTGTGTCCTCGGTGCTACTTGCTTCACCAATCAGCTCGCATTCTGATCGGGCCTATTCATCATGAGCTGGTTGTGGAGATACTGGAGGCGCCCGGAGGTGAGGAGGAAGCACGTATGCCATATCTGAAGGTCTCTCTCTCTTGCCGAAGCCCATAGCTGCTCAATGATAATGAATTCCCTCCTTCTGCCCTCTAACCTCTCTGTATACAGCAGGGTTACTGACTCCCAACACATTATACCCTGATAACCAGAAAGTGGGAAACTTTTAAGAAGCCTGGACATTGTGTTTTTCTCACAGCAGGCTTGTGCCAGTGCAGCTTAGGGGGTAGATGGACTTGTTTCGTGGGCATTGTTGTTTGAAGAATCAGAATCAGAAACAGGTTTATTGCCAGGTAGGTTCGCACATACAGTACTAGGAATTTGACTTGATGTCATGGTGCATACATAAAGTATTAAAAACTAGAAATCTAATATAAAACAAAAAATCAGAGACAATAACCTTTTGCTCACTTTTTGAGTGGAGGACTGACATTCAGAGCTCCATTCTTCTACAGCACTGTTCCTCGACTATAACCTAAAACCTTTCTGTGAGGTTTAGCTGTAGTGTCAATACTACAATATTGGGTTCACACCAAAAATGGAGAGTCACCGTGATGATACATTTTTTGTTTTGCAGATCACTCTTTACATAGCATTTTCAGGCAAAGGGCCTACATGTGTCTGCTATCATAAAACACAAGTTGTTTAACCAAAACAAAGAGAAGGAGAAATTAAACCTGAAGGTACAATCACAGTGCATGCATAATAATAATTTTAGTCAAGCTGGTGCATCCCTGACCTTCCATGTAGGCAAGCACATTGATGACCTCTTCAGGGTATAAGCACATTTGACAGAAGTGGTATAAATATGATACACTGCTTGTCTCTGATTTTGAATGTAATTGAATGACAGAACTGAGTTTTGAGTATGCTTAATGTGTAACCCTGTGATCATAAAGAAAGCCTTCCTGATCAGCTAAATGCATTTTCTGGCACATCCTTGGGCACCAACCCTATCTTCCTCTTCCTATTTGGTGGAATTCTGGAGCAAAAAACCTTACAAAGGCAAAATAAATCAAGCTATGCTCGCAAATGCATTTGTAATGCATTTGACACATTCGTGTCCTGAGAGTGGAGGTCTGCACCGGAACTGTCCTGAGAGTGGAGGTCTGCAGGCAGACCCCTCTCCGCAAATTAGGTTACAAATGTAACTTGTGTTGCATGCAAGCCGCTGGTGTCTGTGCTTTGACGTTGCTTACAGAAATATCACTTTGACGTATGGAATATATGCTTACTGATGAATAACAGATACATGCAGGCGAACACACCTTTATATTTAAATCAATACCATTGAATTTTACATGTTTTGTTTGTGTCCACATGCCTAGGTGATAAATCCATGATTACATTTACATAAAAAGATAACATATGCTTGTTTGAATTAAGGCTCATCATTTCCTCTTAGTATAAAACATTTACTTGCACTGTAATGATTGTATTGCTCATAATGCGTGTATATGTAAATGGTTTTATGACAGAGGATTAGCATAATCTGTATGACTGATTTAAATATAGAATACATTATAGTATATTGATGGTAGTGTGCCTGTCAAAATCACAATATATATGCTCCCTTTATTTACATTGTGCCTCACAGCAGAGTCTTTATGTTCCAATTCTAAAAATCCATCACCTGGTGAAGAGTGCCATCCATCTTCTCCCTCCTCCTCCTCCTCCTCCTCCTCCTCCTCCTCCTCCTCCTCCTCCTCCTCCTCCTCCTCCTCCTCTGCCTCAGTATGAGTTTTCTCAAAAGACTCCAGATGGCTCGGGATCTTTTGTTGAGTCCTATCTGAACACTTCCTCCGCTCATCTCTGTTCCTTGATACACACCATTCAATTACCCATGCACCTGCAGCACACATTCCCATTTTCAGACAGAAGTGTATGAACAAGCTTTTCATGCTCATAGAAAAAGAGAAGCCATTTTGAGTCTAGTTTTATTTTTCTTCACAATCATCTATAAGTCAATATTGAAGAGTTTTATGATGGAGTGGTTGAAATAGTGAATGACGAAAGTCTTTAGCAAGAGAGAACAATGCTGTGTGAATGTATTTTCAATTGTAACGGTGAGTTTAATTCTTGGATTATGCAATTGGATGGGCTCAGTTATTTTGTGACTTTTCCAGGGATTACATCCACATTGAGGATTAGTACAGAAATTGTTAAATTTGATTTCGGGGAGGTACAGAGGTGATAAAGAGAAATGGTGTTGTATGGTATATTGACTCAGTGTTGCTGAACAGACTTGCTGTTCTTCAAAGAGCATAAGATGAGAGCCGCTTGAATCTGGCAACCCACTCTGATCCCTTTTCTACAGTCCAAACTGGCTTATTCAGCAACAGTTGAGCAACTGGTGGGAGGCCGAATCTGTTTGAGAAGTTGTGAACAAAATGAAAACGAAATATGTGAGAGCCAAATAGAGAAGAACCAGTGATTAATAGTGATGAGAATTTAAACTAATATACAAACTGACTTCTTTTTGGTTAGAACAGTGAGAATAAAAATGCCCTTAGCTGCCTAGAGGCAATATGAAAGCAACATATAGCCTACCTCCTTAAAAGAGATCTCACTGCTGTAATCTCATAAAGACTTCACACTGTAAACACAGTAGCAAAATGATCCAGATGTGAAGTTAATCTTTTGCTTCTTCTTTTTTGTTTAACTTCAGATCTTTTCCTTGTTCAAATAAACACATTACAGCTCTGATAAATCCAGTTGTATGCTACCTGCTGAGCACCGAGACTGATATATTAAGAGACTGGTGACAAAGTGGAGGAATTGGCAGGTGAAGAGCCCGATAAGTAAAGCTAAGTAAAGTGAATGTCAGACCTAAATTGTGTGGGGTATAGCCAGAAACTGAACTTGTGAAAAATACGAATGTAACACCTTGTTTTGATGAGTGTGTAAGTAGTCAAGTATTTGCTAACCACAAACAATTCAAAACGCAGAGTGTATTCTCTCTAAACTGCAGCCACTTACCTTCTATATAGTTCAATTCAGGGTCTTTATTTTGTTTGCAATAACAAAGCCATACTTCAGGGTTTTTTTCAAACTGTGCTTGTTTGCTTTTCAACCACTGCCATGTGAAGTCATTACTTGTCTCAAGAATTTAATCAGAGTCAGTTAAAATGTAATCCCCCTGAAATGAACATGAACACTCAGCGATGGTGAGCAACAGGTGGTGTTGTACACAGATCCATATTAGCTCCTTCAATTCATAATATTACTTCTCTTTTTTATCTGGCTCCCCAATAATCCCCAAGAACATGTTACACATCCTTTTTTCTTATCTGTTGAGGAGGTGAGCCGGGAGCATTAAGAAAAAGGACTTGAAGGTATATATAAAAGAGAAGACTCCTCCCATGCCCATCACTCTGAAACAATGCATATACTGTGATGAGTGTATCTTGACAAAATCTAAATAGAAGTGCCTGAGGGAAAACAAGGGATAGGTGGAAGCAATCGCTGTGGCGTGGAGCTGGCGGCTCTGTGAATCGACACAGACTGATAGATGGCGGCGGGGCTGACAGCGCCGGCACAGTAACTAAATCACCAAGAAGAGGGGCAGGGCTGATAACAACTCTGCGACTGTCACACTGTTTCTGATTAGGGTTCTCTTTCAGCCTCTGCATTGGGAGCTGCAGTACTTTTAAACTCAGTTTGAGAGAGTTTTCAGAGATGCTGGAGGGAGGCGAAGAACTTCCAACTCATCCCAATTAACCTGAGCATTATTCTGCAGGAGTAGAGTGTCGAACATGATGTGCATTTAATGTGTTTCCCATGCCATCTGTAAATTTCCATTTTGACACCTGAATTTGGACAGAATGCTAAAGGACATTTTTGGTGTAATTATTATTTTATTTTATAGAGAAATGCAAAATATAGTTATTATTACCATCTTTTCTGAACTGTTAAACATATACTGTCTGTATAGTGTGACACAGTGTGTCTGCATTTCTTTAGAAGTCTATTTGAACATTATGTTGCTTTTTCAAATGTATTGCAGACATTTCAAATCAAAGAAGATTAATGATATGCTCACTTCAAATAAATTACTATGCTTAAGAGGGTGCATTTTGGTGGAAACACAAGAGTCCCTTGAAAGCGACCGCAATATATTTCAAGATGTGTGAAGAGCAAGTCTTTGTGGTTTTACGAAGCGTGCACACCCACGTGCACTCGTGAGTCATCTCCCTCTGCTACGGTTGACAGTTGGCTCAACATTTCATATAAGGCAGCAAATAAGTAAACTCACTGTTGAGAAACCAGACTTTGCAACAACAGTTTTTGAGATAATACAGCTTTTTAAAATCCACAAAAATGTAGGTTTAGACATATCTTCTCTTGGAGAGAATTGTTAGTGAGATAATACTCTAATTACAGTCTCTTGCAACAAATAAACATGAAAACGACTTTTTTCTTCGAACGAGTAAGGATTTTGCACAAGATAAGTTTACTTATTGGTCTGTGGAAACAGTGTCATATGTATTTTCTGAAAGGAGCTTTTTACCTGTTTTTTTTTATTCAGATGATATCATACATTTCAGTTGTCCCAGCTTGGAATTGAATTATTAAACAAAGGCCTCTGTTTCAAAATGTGGAGTTTGAAAGAATAGTAAAAAAACGTGTCCTTTCTCTCCTAACCACATTTCCTTGACCTCAATAAAAAATGCACAAGTTCAAAGAAAGTGTGAAGGAGAACTCAAGGACTGATCAGGATTCATCAGTCCTTGGATCTTGCAAGTCCCTATGTGTTTTGGAGAGTCTGCAGCAATGGCAACAACAGTCTTTTCGTAAAAGTGTTTTTATGGAGGAAATCTGGACATTGTGAAATATTTTTAATTGAGCTATAGTTCAGACATTGTCTATCACAGCAATGGCCACTGCCCAAAGGACTCAATCGATAAACATACTGTAAATCAGCACAGATGGTAGTGCAGTTTGATCAAATATACAGAGAATATAAACATATTAAATCCTAGTGAATGAGAAGAAGAACAGATGCTGTATTAATTTAGTCTCTGTTAATCTAATACTCAGTGGCATGCCATACTCTTCTTCCCCCTTGGCGTGAAGGTCTGCTGCCATATAATTGGTATTCTTCTGCAGGCACAACTTTCGGGGGTAAATATTTATAGAAGGGACTGGCATTGGGTGATAAGGAATAGGGGTCCATTCATGATAACACAGAGGGATTTAAACAGAATATGTAATCAAGCACTAGTCTGTATATCTGGGACAATAGCCTTTCAAAGCTTCTAAAGGCCTACCTTAAAGCATTCTAGCAAAGGTCAAGAAGGATTTCAGGGTGACGTTTTCAGAGAGTTGTTATAATCATTGACAAAAACATGGCAATTTGTTGTCCCGGAATACAGTGCATTGTGGGCTGCCAGCTGAATATAATCTATGTTGATCTAAACACATGTAACATTCAGAAGAAAAACTAAACTTGCAGCTGCATATTCTGATATATCATAGACAGGCCTGTAAATGATGTGTTGCACCTAAGTGGCTGCTTTCCTGTTCCTTCAAAACAACAAACACTCCCTGCTTATGACTTTACCCCTCAGTGGCAGCATTTACAGTATGTGAGAAAAAATAAATAAAAAGTATTTATAAATAATCTTTGGTCAACATCATTCAATACTTCAGCGGTTTAAAAATCCCTGTCCATAATATTAATCTATTCTCTGCTCAACTCGGAAATAATTGTTCATTGCCAGGTCAGGACTGTTTTAATTCCACATACGCTGATCATTTCATTCACTCGGTGTGTGACAGAAAACACAGAAGCAAGGTTTGAAGGTGCGACAGGAATCAATACATCATTCAGCTAACAAGCACTCATGTTCACTGTTGAATACGCCTGAGTTTCACTTCTGATGTAAGAGCTAAGTGCAGAATCACAATGTGAATGTGTGACTGACTCAGTACTGCATTGAAAGTTAATCAAAGTTGATATGTTTTCAAAACCTAGAATATAATGTTTAATACAAATAAGTGACTTTGAATTCAAAAGCATGTTTATCTTTGTTTGGATGTATGATAGAAAAATGCAGAAATCAAACCCTCTGTCTTTAGTCTGCACTATAGAAGCTGAGAAACATAGGCTGGCTGCACAACAGATACAACGCTGTGATGCTAACATTTCTGCCATCTTAAGGCTCATTGTTTTATTTAAACAATGACGCTATGTTGGCCTTTGAAGAATAATCAATGGTAAATGCAGTATCTGACAAGATAAAGGGATCTTTTAGCTACTGTGCCATTTGGAATAGTTAATAAAGCTACACAAAGACAGTTTTAGATCATTTACAGATTTCTAGCTATCTGTCCATTTATAATAGGAATTACATTCACTTAACAATTTGGTTTATTTGAATAACGGTAACTTAATTACATGAATTTGGAAAAATGCTAAAATGGCAGCTGCTGAGATGTTCCACTTTTGTTGCAACTAAAACTTTAAAAAGCAATTTTAATAGGAATTACACATTTCTATGTGACGTTACTTATCACTTAATTTTGAAAAAAATAAAGGGAATGAGTTTGGTATTTTTAGGGAAGTACTGCTCTTCTATTTCATGTACTTTGCAATACAAATCTGTGAATAAGGGTGGTAAAATACTACTTTTTAGATTAAATAATCCTTACATAAAAATATCAAAAGCAGAAGAAAAACGATTGCGGAATAACAGCACTGACGATTCTAGTACATGTTATGAATGAGAATGGGTGTTAAATAGGACAGCTATATTATATGGATCGAAATAAGTGTTGGAATTGAAGGAGAACAACAAGAAAGATTGAATCTAACCAGGAAAATGTTGAATGTGAGACGGTATGAGCTTTAAATCTTTTTCAAAGTAGATGCTTGGCAGCCAGGACCCCAGTGTGACAGATGGCTGAGGGAGGGAAGAGAGGAGAGCAAGAGATCAGGCCTGACTCTGGAATTAAATATAGGATGAAGAGTGTTTTTGGAACCCTAGATGAGAAAATGGGTAATAAGAGGAGGGATGTCAAGATTGACTCCAAACATGAATCATATAACTTTAATGGCAGTTTGGAGAGTCCATTAGTCTTCCTAGTGGTTTCAATACGTTTCCACAAACATGAGTCATTTCATTTGGACGCTCTGTGTGAAGCACATTGTTGTGCTGCATTACGTTTTCATGTTGAGCCCCGTGGTGAACAGACTGTGTTGACCCGGGTCATTCTTATTTGCATCTAATTATTAATTGCTTTAGTTGTACAAAGAAAGCAGCCACTTGGTATTGCATAAGCTTACAGGCACCATGTTGCAAATATGATGGGAAGACCTGGCAACACAGAGCTCTTGCTGGCTTAATTAACCCTGATCAGGCCTGCATTGTGTTCTGGTTAGCATGAATGGCATGTTTGGGAGAATCCTGAAAGTACAAATGAGTCTTTAAAAGCTTTGTGATGTTGTTAGGGATTGGGGCATAGTAATGCAATGTTATTGGTATGCAGGCCCGAGTGACAATGTCAGAGAGATAGGGAGACAAATGTAAAACATGCCACTTGGAGACTCATCTTGGAAGGATAATACAATCCTTTAAGTGAGTTGTTTATTGCGAATTGGTTCACATTGTGTAACAGCATGAAGTTGAGTAACACACACTTATTTTGTTTCTAGGAGATTTCTTGGTTGTGGGGAGTTTTCTCTCTTCTTCTTGGCATGGTGGTCCTGACCCACAAGCCAGGCTTAATGAGTTTACTGCTTCATCTGTTTCTCAACATACACAACTTCAACCCTTCAGCACCATCTGTTGTACTCAAGTGCATCCCACCCAAAGGTCCAAGCCTCCTGATTCTTAAGCCATGTCGAGCTGCTTTACCGTCCTCTTATCCTCTCGCTCCTCCTGGGGGAGTCTGTGTTTTCAGACTCCAGGTTGGTGAATAGAAAGTGTTCAATCTTTCTTGTGCACTGGGTATTCAATCTTTTTCAGATAAGAACTACTATCTACATCATCTTCCTCCCTCTGTAAATTGTTTTCTTTTCTACCACTCGGCTGACTTGTTGTAAGCCATCAGTTTGATTTAGTGAGTGATGCTTGGCTGATTCTAGTACCTCTGTAGTGAATCAAAACAGAGACTAACAAGGAGGGCAGTGATTTGAATATGTACATTTCTTTAGTGAAATATGAGATGTTGATCTAGCTTTGAGAGAAAGAAAGGCAGTGCAACAAATTGAAAACCTGTAGTGTGAAAAAAGAACATAAGCATCAATATGAAATCACCAGTCTGCTTTTATTCTGGACCAACAGATACAGCACTAACCTTCATACACAACATCAACAATTTGCTTGTAAATCACTGCAGCATTTATTATAGAGGCTGTTATACATGGTTGTTATCTTGTCTTGTATTTTTCAGTTCAGTAATGTTATAAACCATTTTTCCACATTTCAAGAAGCACAGTTAAAGCCTGATCTACGACCTCAAAAAGAGATTGCTGTATTTTCCTTTTTCTCCCAGCCAGAGTTTTGTTTGCTACTTCAGTAATTACTGAAAATGATTTAATGAATGTGCATTAATGGGTACTGTTTCGACGTTGCATAACATTATGATTAAGATAACAGTTTGCTCTAACCTCCACTAACCATTTCTCCATACCAGGGCACCTAGCTCCACTCTAATTTAAGTCCAACTGTGTGAAAGTCTGCTTTAGCGGGAGTTGAAATATATGCAGTGTGGTGGAGACTAATTTAAGGAGGCACTGGCTTTGATGTTAATGCAAATGTCTTTATTTGAACACCTTCTAAAGCTCCTAAGAATTAGGAGGGAGGCAATATCTGTATTTGAATAACGAAATAATATGCTGTCTGACCCAAAGATGGCATATGAATTTATCATGAGACAAGTGCCAGGGCCACTTGGGTTTAAATCTTAACACAGAAACCCTCAAGGCATATCCACCTGTAGACAAGGATTTAGAGGGAAACATGAAATGTAAAACAGAAGACCGGAGCTTGCTATTACTTACACGATGACTGACAGGTCTTTGAATACAGAGTCTAGACAGCAACAGTGGACAACATCTAAATCTATTATTAATGTTGAAAAGAGATGCGTATGGTGGGAGGGGGGGTCAGGAGTTTCTATTGGAGGGAGCTTTGTAATTGTGAGGGGCGTTTTAAGCTATTGGTAAAGCTGTATTTATGAAAATGTTGTTCTGTTGATCAAACAGTAGGGTCAAGATTGACTTATCTCAGGTATGCCATGGAATGAACTGCATAAATCATGATGCACACATAATTAATGCTAATTATTTAACTCATAATCATGGGATGCCTTGTCTATAAGGCACGGTTTAAAATAACTATTGGAGGGATGACTATAACATTTGGTACACACATTCCAGTCCCCCTGAAAATAGACTGCAATAACTCTGAGGTCTGGTCGACAAAGGGCTCTCAGGTGTCGTTGCGTGACCTAATTTCAGAGCTTGAATCATATCATGAAAACAAGTGGTTGATTATCTTTAAAGTGTGTGCAGTACATATGTTGTTTTTGCATTTCACAGATGTTACACAGAGCTTCAGAGGCATGACATGTTTTTCTAAACACAGATTTACCTCATGCTGGAGTGCAAAGGGCAGTCACAAACACCTGCTTTAAATTGTTTGTAACACCAATGGTATCTGTTGATTCCTTATTGAAGCTAAAAGGAGATCCGCCATTACTGATTAGGCCTATGCCTATCTTTCCTTTTGTTGTCCACACACTCAGTCTTAAGGCTGCTCCAGTTCCACTTGTAAACATCGGAGTGTAGTCTTCTTCAACTGATGTGGTTACTCCAACAATACTCAATACATTTTGTAATATTATGTATCTCCAAGTTCCTCTTTATTTTTGAAAAGCCTGTTTCTTTTTAATATCAACCAAGATTGGATTCAGGGAGCCTTTCAAACACAAATCACTGTAGCACTACTTATTACGGATAGTAAGGAAAGCCATTTTAGCTCAGACGGTGTCAAAAGAAGATTTGAGAGTCTTAAAAAAAGATCAAGGATAGGAAAGAAGGTCATGTATTGAGGAAATTGGGAAGAAAATGGCAGGGTGAAAGTGGCTGGGCAGATTCAAAGACATTTTGAGAGATGGTTTAATGTGCTCAGACAGAAAAAGTCTCCTTTAGAGAGGGAAGCAGAGTGGCATGGCGGTGAGGGACACCATCTTTGAACTGGTGGAGTGTGATTTTGAGACTGAAGGCTGGGTTTTAACTTCCATGACAGCCTGTATCCATCCTGCTGAAGCATCATTGGCACTAAAGCACTAAAACCCCTCTGGCTCCATGGATGCTGTTTCCTAGTCATTGTAGATGGGAAAGGGAGCTGGAAAATTCATTTTTCCTACAAGGAATCTGCAGAGTATCAACATGTATTTATTCAAATGTTCAGTAACTTCCTATGTTGCAGGAGAAGATAATTAAGGTATTCACCATGTGTTCAAGAACAAGTTTCCTGTTCTAGGAGTGTTTCTGAGAGGTAGAGTCTGCTGGTGGGAACTTAATGTGTTTATAGACTCTGTGGAAGGTAGACAAATCTAAAAGAAGCAAAAAGCGTTCTACAATAAACTGTATCCCGGCCCAAATTACAGTATTTACCAACACATGCGAGACTCATTGAAAAAAACAACACAATCGATATGAATTTCCCCCCAGGTAGTTTAGCATTCTTTGAGCTGCTAAAATAACCTGGTATGGGACATTTAACTGATTAAAAGCCAAAACACGTGAAATCTTAGGTAAGATTGTTAACCCTCCTATTGTCTTTGTTTTCCCCCCCTTACTTTGGTGTTCACGGTCAAATTTGACCCGCCCTGTTTTAACTGCTATTACATTAACACAAAAAACATTAATCATCACCAAATTTCATTTAACACCATTGTGTTAATATTGGCTGTACATATTGTATCAGACTACTGGTATACATGAAAAACTGCAGTAAATATACAAAGAACAGACACTGAACATGTATTGCGTGTGCCAGGTGTGATCCATGTGGGGGGATGGGCACATAAGGTGGGGGGAACACATCTAGAGTATGTGTGTGTGTGTGTGTGTGTGTGTGTGTGTGTGTGTGTGTGTGTGTGTGTGTGTGTGTGTGTGTGTGGTGTGTGTGTGTGTGTGTGTGTGTGTGTGTGTGTGTGTGTGTGTGTGTGTGTGTGGGGGGGGGTGTGTGGGGGTGTTTGTGTTTTTATCTGATCCGGATGGTTACTAATTCCTTTTCTTTATGGCGGCCGGGAACACCATGGGTGTCACAAAGTTGACTAAATCATCCAAAATTCAATGAAAGTGGTGATCAGCAATCTTATATGTTCAAATGTTTACTGTGAAGGATATCATAAAGCTTTAATGCAATCGAATGTAAAGCAAAAAAGTTATGATTGATGAAAGTAGTAAATCGGTCAGATTTGACCCGAAGACAACAGGAGGGTTAAGTTTAGAGGCAGACACGTTGACGCCGTAGCCCACACCATCCACACTGCCCTCTCACACCTGGACCAGAGGAACAGGAACACATATGTGAGAATGCTGTTAATTGATTACAGTTCAGCTTTCAATACAAGCGGCAAACTCTGGGGAAGAGCCGGGACGCCAATACGGAAGTGCCACACACTGCAGTTCATATATTGGCCGATAGGCGATGACTGCAGAAAGGAGCAATTTCCATAGACCCACATTTTAAAATGCCCAACTTTACAGCAGAAAAAAACATGTTTCTACCCATATGGGCTCAGAACAGTCTCATAATACACACATGCACACAGAAGGATTCACACTTGTATTTCATGATCCGCAAAAGGATTCACACTTGTATTTCCGGATCCACACTTGTGTTTTTCAATGCACACACAAATGTGTTCCGTTTCATATACATGTAAATAAAATCTAATTACAGAAAAAAGTTTTACATATGTATTTTTGATCCTCACATATTTGTTTTCCATTTAAAACCGCTGAACCTGCAAACACAAACCGCTTTCTGTGCACGGATCGCTGTGCATTCGTGTGTGGGTTTTTTGAGACTCCCCTGACGGTCAGCCGATTCGTACTTGTAATTGTTTCTATCTATAGCCAATCAGATCTCCTCCATTCTAAGCCAATCACATGAGCGCGCCCCAACGAGGGTATGATTTCTTGCGTTCATGACGGAGCGCTTCATGTACGCATTTTGCGCAGTCCGGTCAGCTCGCAAAACAGAGGGCAGAGCATCAGGTGATTATGCAGAGCTGCGTGTCTCCGTCAGACTCAGCAGCTGATCTGATCTCTCTCTCGCGTCCGGTTATACTTCACTCGCGTTTGTTACCTTTTTACTAACGGTATCTCAGCACCGAAACCGTAGTTTCGGTTACACACCGGTGGTTCTCATTCATAACACTCCGTTCAATGTCTCACTATGGGATGCGCCTCATCGCGGAGCAAACAGAAGCATCAATCTCATTACGCCAATCCTGATTGGCTAGTGATCTTGACGTCAGCGTCAGGGAATTCACCCCCTATAAGTAGCTTGCGCCACGACACATGCATCATTCAAACACCTCTTCTCGCTTCAGAGCACATCTCTATAGTAGCCGAACAAGCTTAACGGTCCACAGACTGAACCCAAATATAACCATTTTGGTCGACGGGCGCTCGCCGGCTACTCCTTCTGCTTCGCAAGAAGACGGTAATACTAACGCCAGTTAGTATTAAAATCGACCTCGCCGTTTCTTTCCCCGGAAAGTAAGGTAAGGTTTTGATTTTTTTCAAGCTAGCTACGCACCTGTTGCTAGCTAGCTTCCCCTTACTACCGACACCACGGTAGCGAGGACGCTTTTCTTATTCTCTCTCACGGAGGAGAAAAGGATTAGAAGTATATTGACACACCAGTCAATATTCTTTGAGAACAAAGGACCCACACCGTCCCTTTTTCTCCGGATTAAGGATGGGTTGGTAACACTTTTTCTCTCAACGACGTACCTGTTACGAGCGGGTCCTCTCCACGCCACGAGGCGAACAAGATGGACGCCTCTCCCCCTCACACCAGAGGAGTCAGGGACTCGGAGGCTCGGTCATGCGGCTGCGGGTTGAAGATAGCAGGCACAGACTCACACCAGGTCTGCTCGTCCTGCCTCGGGCTGGAACACGCCCAGGAGGCTATCGACAACCCCGGCTCGTGCGGGCATTGTGCCCTTTTCACCCGAAAGAGCCTCCACCGACGGCTAGCACACCAAGCTAGCTTGTTGGAAAAGGACTCCCTCATGTCCACTGATTCGCCGTTTGGCAATCAAGACACGGGGGCGTCCGCCGCAGAGACTGAGCCCCTCACTGTGTCGGTCTGGGGCTCACTAACAGCGGCAGCTGCGGAACCGGGATCCCACGCCGTGTCAGGCCGGGACCCGGTGGCGGCAAGAGACGCGGGAACGGAGCCCCACGCCTCACCAGGCGGGAGCTCCCGGCGAGACCTCACCATGGTCTCGCCCGCAGAGGCTCGGCCTGCTCCGCATACCGCCGATGGAACTGCTGGTGGCAGCCCACCTCCTACCGAGGATGGGCCCGTCACCAAGCAGGAACCCCACGCTGCCAGCGAAGGTGGACCGTTTCCAGTCGACCATGACTGAACGGTCCTACAGAGCCGCAGCGTTGTCCGCCAGGGCTCTGAACGTTTCCTCACTGCTAACCGCATACCAAGCGGAGCTCTGTGAGGATATGTTGAGTAATCCTGGACCGGCCGTTCTGGATGAGTTGGCCGCGGTCACAGACATTTTTCTCCGTGTCCAACGCTGCGCCGTCCAGGCCACGGGCAAAACAATGGGGATCATGGTGGTGCAGGAAAGAGCTAGATGGCTCAACCTCACCAACCTCCCAGACCGGGAAAAGGAGGATGTGCTTGACATGCCCATCGTTCCCGAGGGGATTTTCGGCTCCGCTCTTGCCTCCATGCAGAGGAGATGCGAGTCGAAAAAGAAGGAGGACGAGGCCCTCCACCTCTGCCTCCCTCGAAGGGCCCAGCCGCTGCCTTCGCAGCGGCAGCCCTTCGTCCAAGCTGCTCCGAACCCTGCTCGGTTCAAAATACCGAAAACGCAGAGGTCGCAGTCCGCCCCGAGTCCCCAGCCCAGGCAGGGGACGAGGGCGAGCTGGCCTAGAACATCTCCGGTTCCGGCTGCAGCCCAGGCGCAGCCAACCCAGAATTTCGGCCAGCAGTCGAGGAAGAAGAAGCGAGCGGCGTGACAGCCCCTCCTTCTCCCCTCTGTGACAGAGCTGGAAGTCTACGGTTCCCCAGCTCTAAATGTGTTCCCGCCGCCTCGAGAGATGCCTCAAGTCCGCGTAAACACATGTCACACACTTATTGATTTTTCTGTCATAAAACATTTTCCGCTGATGCATCCAGGCTACGAGCCAAGGGCGCAGCTCGAAAATGAAAAGAAAAACAATAAACAGTCCGTCAACTGTTCCCCTTCTGAGAGCAGCTACGGCCTCTCTCAAAGGGCGGACAATTGACGGGTCTGTGAAGGCACCACCGTCACGCGCATGCGCAGTGCCGGCTGGGGCTGTAAAGGCACCACTGTCACGCGCATGCGCAGTGCCGGCTGGGGTCGTGAAGGCACCACCGTCACGCACATGTGCAGTGCCGGCTGGAGCTGTAAAGGCACCACCGTCACGCGCATGCGCAGTGCCGGCTGGGGTCGTGAAGGCACCACCGTCACGCACATGCGCAGTGCCGGCTGGAGCTGTAAAGGCACCACCGTCACGCGCATGCGCAGTGCCGGCTGGGGTCGTGAAGGCACCACCGTCACGCGCATGCGCAGTGCCGGCTGGGGTCGTGAAGGCACCACCGTCACGCGCATGCGCAGTGTCGGCTGGAGCTGTAAAGGCACCACCGTCACGTGCATGCGCAGTGCCGGCTGGAGCTGTAAAGGCACCACCGTCACGCGCATGCGCAGTGCCGGCTGGTGTTGTGAAGGCACCACCGTCACGCGCATGCGCAGTGCCGGCTGGAGCCGTAAGGGCACCACCGCCACGTGCATGCGCAGTGTCGGCTGGAGCTGTAAAGGCACCACCGTCACGTGTATGCGCAGTGCCGGCTGGAGCCGTAAGGGCACCACCGCCACGCGCATGCGCAGTGCCGGCTGGTGTTGTGAAGGCACCACCGTCACGCGCATGCGCAGTGCCGGCTGGAGCCGTAAGGGCACCACCGCCACGCGCATGCGCTGTGTCTGTGGGGATTGTCGAAATGGGGCACCACAGTGCTCAGACACTGGAGGGCCCCATAACACAACAAATAGAGACTCAGAGGGGAAGAGACGTGACATCTCAGCTGGCTCTAAGGAGCATACAGCGGGAGATGCTCACGACATCTGCTTGGGTTTCTCAAGACAGTTACACGGAGCTACAGACTCCAAGTCACCGTCACCCCCCCCCCTCGCTTCTCGGGCATTCTGCATT
Organism: Gymnodraco acuticeps; assembly: GCF_902827175.1. Lineage (NCBI taxonomy): Eukaryota > Metazoa > Chordata > Actinopteri > Perciformes > Bathydraconidae > Gymnodraco > Gymnodraco acuticeps. Next base: position 110,923 of record NW_022990565.1, on the reverse strand, counting down.
CGCAGGCCCGAGGAGAGTCAGCCCATATTCTGGAGAGAGAGATTCTCTCACTCCTAGAAAAGAGGGCTATATCTATTGTACCCGCCGAGCAGAGTCAGGGCGGCTTCTATTCCAAGTACTTCCTCGTTCCCAAACGGGGAGGGAACGGAATTCGGCCAATACTTGATTTGAGGGCTCTGAACAAATATCTAAAAAGATATAAGTTCAGAATGCTCACTCACACATCTCTGCTGCAGCTCGTGCGACAAGACGACTGGTTTACATCAGTCGACCTGAAAGATGCGTACATCCCAGTATATTACCCACACAGGAAATATCTCGGATTCGCATTTCAGGGGATCTGTTATGAATACAGAGTACTCCCCTTCGGTCTGTCTCTCAGTCCAAGGGTGTTTGTACGATGTACGGAAGCCGCGATAGCCCCGTTAAGACAACAGGGTATTCGCCTGGCGACCTACCTGGAAGACTGGCTGCTTCTCGCACAGTCGGAGCAGGAGCCTGTTACGCAGACAAATGTCCTCGTAAAGCACCTGCTCAACCTGGGTTTCATAATAAACACAGAGAAGAGCATGTTGTGCCCCGCGCAGACTATACTCTTCCTGGGTTTACGCCTGAACTCGGCGCCATGGCGCGCGGAGAGTTATGGTTACTGTGAAATGCGTAATGGCACTGCGCCACTGGCTGCACCCGACTTTTCCAGTACGAGGTGTGCCTATGGGTGCTGTCCTTTCACGGAAAGTGGTCACCACGGACGCATGTCTGACAGGTTGGGGAGGTATTTATGAAGGTCGCCCGGTGAGGGGTCTCTGGAGCAGAGACCTCCAGCGGGCGCACATAAATTACCTGGAGCTTTTAGCGGTGTTTCTCACCCTAAAACGCTTTCTTCTGCCTTTCCTCAGGGGACATCACGTCCTCGTGAGGACAGACAATACGACCACAATATCGTATATTAACCGCCAAGGGGGTTTGCGTTCTCTCCAGTTACACACACTGGCGCGCAAACTGATCCTATGGAGCGGTAGACGTCTCCTCTCTCTGAGAGCGACGCACGTACCGGGAGTGATGAACCTCGGGGCAGATCTACTGTCCAGAGGTATACCACTTTATGCAGACTGGACTCTACATCCAAGGATTGTGAGCCAGCTGTGGGTGCGTTACGGCAGAGCCGCGGTGGATCTGTTCGCATCGAAAGACAACGCTCAGTGTCAGCTGTTCTTTTCGATGCGCGATCTAAATGCACCGTTAGGCGTGGATGCACTCGCGCACGATTGGCCCCCGGGCCTTCTGTACGCGTTCCCACCCCTGGCTCTGATACCCCCAACTCTGGCCAGAGTGAGAGAGCAACGCCACACACTTATCCTGATAGCTCCGCACTGGCCAGCTATGTACTGGCCAGCGGAGATATATCAGCTGCTGTGCGGGCAGCCATGGCAGCTCCCACTACGCAGGGACATACTGTCCCAAGCGGGGGGGGCGATCTTTCACCCACACCCAGAGCGCTTGGCTCTATGGGCCTGGCCTGTGAGTGGTACAATCTGAATACAGTGTGACATGAAGCTGACCCTGGCAGCTGCCAAGCGAGCCAGTGGCACTCATGCGCTATCTGTACAGTCTTCATGCACTCAGTTTGCCCCAGGGCAAACAGAGTGTGGTTGAAGCCCAACGCTACCTTTATCTTAAGGCGGTTGGTTCAGGTACCACATTTGACATTGAGGCATCCTCCCCGCCACTGTATTCCTCCGGGGAACAGTGGCCGGATTTGCCGTGTCCAGCCCGTGCTTTACGCACGTACAGGGACAGATCAAGGGTGCTTCGTCATAATGACCAACCCCTTGTGTCCTGGGCTAACCCTTATAAGGGCAAGCCTGTTACTAAGCAATGGCTCTCCCACTGGTTTGTGGAAGCAATTGCTTTGGGGCCCATATGAGTCAGAGTTCGCAGGCACCCTCGGGTCCGCGAGCTCTTTCGACTCAGGTTCTGGCTGCATCCTGGGCTCTGTCCAGGATGTCTCCCATCCAAGACATTGGTGCAGCGGCGAGCTGGTCCTCGCCGCTCACTTTTGTCCGCCTCTTAACAGGCTGGACGTTCTGCTCCCAGTGTGACTCAAGCAGTGCTGGGCACCTGGTTGAGTCAGAGCTCTACCTGTTAAATTCTGGTTGGTTTGGTGATTTTCGAGATAAGCTCTTCTGACAATACGGGAGCTACAATTTCCCATAGTGAGACATCGAACGGAGTGTTATGAATGAGAACTATAGGTTACTTACGTAACCCCAGTTCTCAGAGTAACATGAAGTGAGATGTCTCACCAGACGGCCCTCCTTGCTATGGTGAAGCGAGAAGAGGTGCTTATTTTGAATGATGCATGCGTCGTGGCGCAAGCTACTTATAGGAGGTGAATTCCCTGACGCTGACGTCAAGATCACCAGCCAATCAGGATTGGCGTAATGAGATTGATGCTTCTGTTTGCTCCGCGATGAGGCGCATCCCATAGTGAGACATCTCACTTCATGTTACTCTGAGAACTGGGGTTACGTAAGTAACCTATAGTTTCTGACTTGGCTCGTTGTCAGCCGGTAACCAGCTGCCCAGACATTTAGAGGGGAAAAGGGATGTTCGTGTGCCGTGGGAAGAACCTCTGTTTATTCACGTTCTTCAGACTAATCAATTACATTGACACTGTATTGCATAGGCCTACATACAGACTAGTTACTTTTCCCGTTCTGACCACTTTCTCTATACTTTCGTCTCTCTCTTCATAACTCCGCACTTCGCCTTGGCCATCACATTTTATACACACACACACTCCACAAACCCACAACCCCTTGCGGCTGCTACTCTTAAAGTGACAGGCCAAGCCTGTAACACGTTTATGTCCATATCGATCAGATCTAGCTCTCCTGATCGGCCTTTATAGAGAGCACCGATCAAACTATTAAGAGTGAATATCGGCCGATAATGACCGGCGGGGCTCCCCCCGTTGACAGTTCACTGTCTAGCACTGGCTTCGTAGTGCACTGATCGATTAGGCTAAGCTAACCTGTAGCTGCTCCCTCCACACTCACAACAACTTCATACAGACATAAATAAAGCAGCTGTATTCGCCATGTAGGAAACACACATTTAAAACGGTTTTGCCTGACGTTTTTGTGTACACAAGCATTCATCAATGGTTCGGAAAGTGGCGCTGTACCTTAATAATATAAAGGCTTGTATTTGCGTGCATTTCCTGTTCGGAAAGTGTCAATGTACTGAGAGTGGAGGTGTCCTGACCAAGCGGCAAACTGTGGGGTAGAGCCGGGAAGCCAATACGGAAGTGCCACACACTGCAGTTCATATATTGGCCGATAGGCGATGGCTGCAGAAAGGAGCAATTTCCATAGACCCCCATGTTAAAATGCCCAACTTTACAGCAGAAAAAAACATGTTTCTACCCCTGGCTCCATACATTTTATTATCGATATAGTTAGATTCCACCTTCATGATTATGGATCTGTGAGTGAATTGTTTTCTAACGCGACACTTTTATTTATATTAGGTCTTAAAGTTTGTGCATAAATTAGGGCGTGGTCACATTGAGTGACGGCTCTGTCAAGTGCCTGCCGCTGTTAGTTTCTTGTCTCTCTGCTAGCTGCTCCGTGAAGCTAGCTACAGGGACGCTGCCAGCTCATCCAGGAAACACAACTTGTAGCCGTCCGTGGTTGTTTGTTCTTCATACTTATATATCGGACTATTGTGACTCGCTCTGCGGTTAAAACAGACGGTGCATGAATGCGGTTTTGCGGTAAGTGAAATTCTAGTGCTTTATTTATGTGTTAATGATTTTAATCAGCTACGTAATGAATGGTGAGGCTTGGGTTAGCATGTAAGCTAGTGGTAGCTACATCGGTGCTAACGATTGTAATCGTAGCCTCCAAGTTAAAATCATAGACTGTATATATAAAGGTTACAACGAAATAGACAAGTGTTAAGTGGGATAATACTGTTGAACAAACGGCTTCTGTTTGAGGTTGATAAAATAAGGTTACATCCTTGTAACTTAGAGATATTTTATTATGTAGGTAGGAACTGTATGCATCTAAGGTTAATTTAAATTGGCTATGCTCAAGTATGTAGACAAGCTAATGTCGAAGTAGTGTATGTGAAATCAACCTCACAATAAGATGTGTGTATATTACAATTATTAATGTCATATTTCAAGATGATTACTTAGATATTACAATATGGTTGGTTGAGCTGGATTTCATTATTGAGCTTACACGTTAACGTCACAGTCATCTGAAGAACGAACCCAAACCTTGTTGTTTTTATTAATTGTATTACCAAATGGGTATCAAATAAACAGTAAGCATTGGTAACACAACTTCCAAAGTTACAGTAAAATAAAAAGGCCCCTGACTCGGACAATACACAATCCAACATGTTCAACAGAAGAGAATCAGTTATATTGTTTGTACACATGGTACTTTACATATATATATATACATACATATATATATATATATATATATATCTGTTTGTTTAAGGTGTCCAGGTGATGCAGACAGGCTGGACCAGAGAGTGAGAGACAGAACTGGACTCCTCACAGCAGTGAACTTCAGCACAGGTACAAAGACTCTTTTTTCATACTGTACAAAGAATCAAGAAATATATTGGTTTAAATGAATGAAGTATTGACTTGAATACACTGATATACATTCCATTAAACAATACTAAATACTAGATCACCTACACATCTGTTAAGTTGAGGGTTTTTTCCATGCAAAAAGTTACATTTAGATGATAACAAGCAATATGACTTTGTCAGCTTTCTAATTTAATGTATTGAAGGCAAAGATATTTAACACATAGTGAGAACTGCTACTATTTATCTCTCAATATTGTCTGTAAAAAACGTGGTAAAAGTTATTCTTTCAGTGAGACAACAGAGCAAGCTTCTACAGTTGCACTACGTTTTGATAACAGTTAAATATTATTTTGATAATAACATATATTTCAATGTTGATGAACTTCATACTGTTCATTCATAATCTGATTGTCTTTGTAGCTCATTGTTGAAATAAAAAAAAAACATTACAATTACAAAATAATTATATCTACAGCCCCTAAACACACAAACACACCGCTTTCATAAATAACACACTTGTTCTGCAATAATATGTTTTATGTTTCCTGTCATTTTTGTTAGGAAAGGACATGCCTGAAAGACACGACATTTTCTCCTTCTCTGAGGGTCAAGAAGAACATCCAAGAGGAACATTAAAAGCTGATGTTATGAGATTTTAAGACCAGTACAGGACATTCACTAAGAAACTACTTTTATTGTAAAAACAGTCAGCTGATCGAATGCAGCTATTTCCACATCTACACTCAATCAGCTGATTATTTCTATTTGCCTCACTTTATGAGCTTCACAACATGTACCTTGTTTTGCAACGTCACAAATAAATGGGGCCAATCTTCAGTCAGATGTGAATGTGTAATCTAACATTTTCAGTAAGAGTAATGGACAAAAGGAGTGCAAATACAAATACAATTTATTGAAATGTGAACCAAAAGTTAATCAAATGTTTTAAATAAAAAGCACATATGGACAGAAGGTGTAAACCTATTAAATGTATTAAACACATTTAGTCAAATAAAGTGACCGACTAGGCCTGTGCAGTTGGTATCAGCTTTGCCCAGCATGGGCTCCTTAATCAGCCCTGGTCCTACTCGCAGAGGAAAGACCCTCAGTCCTCTCCAAACCAACAGACAGGACGTCCATCACACTGAGGTTTCTCCCTGAAGTCTCTGCAGCTCTCTGGACACCATGCTGTCTCAATCCGTCCACACTGAATATGAGATTGGGAAAATGAAAATAATAAATGCTTTAGACAATAAGAAACATAAAGTTGACTGTTGAGTTGCTCAGTTTTTTTAGATTGTCAATACTATTACTGTATAACTAATATCTCAGGTTAAGAGGCACATTCAAATAAAGATTGGTCTTTAAATACATTTTGTCTTTTTAATTGTTTGTCTAAAGTCAAGGATCTATAACTGGTACTTAGTTTTAATGATGGTCTGGTTATTATGCTGTTTGGAGGAGGCCTCACAGGTAAGAGCGCTAACTAGCTACCATCACATGTACCTTAGCTTGACTTAAATGTATTAAACGTATAGTTAAGTGATATCAAAATATAAATAACTAATGTCATGCAAACATATTAATATTTGCTTGATTCCAGTGTTGAATTTAGCACAATTGCATACAAACGTTAAGGGGTTTTAAGATTCTGAAGTATTATGCTAAAACCTCAATAACTTAGATTATTATTTATAGTTTTGCTGAATAGTTTCATGTCCGCTTACCTTAGAAACGTAAAATGCGACGGCAGCGTGCAGATGGGGAGCATGTTAGCTTAGCTTGGTAGCTTCAGCTAGCTCTGGAACTTCCAGCTCGGTGGCAGCAGGTCCCGCCTCGGCTCCGCCTCTTTGCCCTTATTTGGAGCAGGCTGGAGAAGGCGGGAGTTGAACTCTGGCGTCACTGTCGAGCCGTTAGTGGCCGACTCCGCCTACTAAGGGCTTCACGGCAACTCTGCAGAATCCTATGGGTGACGTCACGGACCCTACGTCCATTTATATATACAGTCTATGGTCCTGACACATTAGCGCCTGCAGGCAGGCTCCATGGAGCTGTCAGCTCCGGACTGCGCAAAATGCGTACATGAAGCGCTACGTCATAAACGCAAGAAATCTACCCTCGTGGGGGCGCGCTCATGTGATTGGCTTAGAATTGAGGAGACATCTGATTGGCTATAGGTAGAAAAAATTACAAGTACGAATCGGCTGACCGTCAGGGGAGTCTCAAAATACCCACACACGAATGCACAGCGATCCGTGCACAGGAAGCGGTTTGTGTTTGCAGGTTCAGGGGATTTAAACGGAAAACAAATATGTGAGGATCAAAAATACATATTTAAAACTTTTTTCTGTATTTGGATTTTATTTACATGTAGGCCTATATGAAACGGAACACATTTGTGTGTGCATTGAAAAACACAAGTGTGGATCCCGGAAATACAAGTTTGAATCCTTCTGTGTGCATGTGTGTATTATGAGACTGTTCTGAGCCCATATACCCCTATGTATATAGTTAGATTCCACCTTCATGATTATGAATCTGTGAGTGAATTGTTTTCTACGGAGCCCCCCTGGCAGGCCCGGTTCCAGAACAAAATGACTCAGGGTGCATCTGAGTTTAGAGAGGGTGCAGTGGTAAAGTGCTATTTTTACAAGTGGGGGGTGGACCTAACACCCTCTAGGGGGGTCCTCACCTCCTCTAGGGGGGTCCTCACCTCCTCTAGGAGGGTCCTCACCGCCTCTAGGGGGGTCCGGGGGATGTTCCCCCGGGAAGATTTTTTTTTTAAATATTGAAGTTAAAAGCATCAATCTGGTGCACTTTGAGAGCAAAATGAAGAGATCTATGGATCTATGTGCTCTTTGCTTGATTCATGCCTTCCCAGTCCCTTATCACGTAGCCTATAAGAGCATGGCGCCAGTTGTTGTAGCCAGTTGTGGTGAAGGCATCTGACTTACTTGAACCGAAATGTCTACATGCAGAAGATGGCATCTTTTTTACATGAATATTCCAGCCAATCTCTGTTTTGAAACCATGAGCTGCAAAATGAGCGCCTTACCCCACTCTACAGGCGAGTTGGGTAATTTTTTAAATATACCTGGGCAGGCTCTGTTTTGCCGAGGTCCTCTGGCACTTGCAGGCCGCCAAGGGGTGGCGGCGTTTGGGGCAACGAAGATGGCTGCGGCTGCTCCGCCTCCGTGGGCGAGGCGGGCAAAGCCGGCGAGTCGGGCGGGAGGACGTTAGTGTCCACGACAGTGGCCGCGGCGGGCAACGTAATGTCCCCATGATCTGAACTGTTATTACCTGCAGTAGATGCAGTGTTACTGCTGGCGATTAGGGCTGGTTGTTTTAACCATTTTCTGATGTCCATCATTGACTGCTGTGTAAGCACCGTGCAGATGACGAACGCGCAGGGGCACAGGTCACGTGCACCTGACGTTACTTACCGTTTAAATTGACCAAATAAATGCAGCAGACAATGTTATTTAACCACAATTACAATTAATTTTATTTCAACTAAATTCTTCTTATTATTATTATTACTACTATATATGTAATATGTTTCACTTTTTTTTTTTTTCACTTTTCATTTTTCAAATGAGGGTGCATAACGACTCAACTGAGGGTGCAATGCACCCTTATGCACCCCCGTAGAACCGGGCCTGCCCCCTGGTGACATTGGTGAGAAAAATATTAATACGTGGCCACGTATTCATAATGCGTGGCCACGAGTTAATAATGCGTGGCCACGAATTAGTTATTATGTTCCCACGCATTAGTAATTCGTGGGAACACAATCATTATTACGCAATAACTAAATCCAGATAGTCTATAGAAACTGATGACTGAGTGACAACCATAGACTATAAAGCAGAGTCCTGCACGGGTCTGATTTTCAAGACCCGCTCCCGCCCCGCACCCGCGACGTGCAATACCGAACCCGCCCCGCTACCCGCACATATTGCCAATCAGTTCCGCAAACCGACCCGACCCGTCGGCACAAGATCTGCAACCCGACCCAAACCCGCATAGCCTATATATGAGCAGTGAAAACGTGCAATTATTAACACACGCAGTTGCATATTTGTCTCAAAGAGCGTGGGATGTTGGTTCTTTGCTCCATCTAGGAACCAAAATCCTCCCAGACGTTGGATTTCGCTCTTGAGGAAGTGTTATTGAAAATGCTGTATTCTCCGCTAGAGAGCTTCATCTCAGCCATTTCGAATGTGGCGCGCTCAGCAGCAGATTGATGCGTTGCAGAGGTTATGATTATGCGTGCTCCCGCGGGGGAGAGGTCTGAGGATTTAAACATTAAACTAAATTATTATTATTTTAATATATTTATTATGCAATACCCGCGACCCGACCCGCATCATCTTTGTTTTACCCAGAACCGAACCCGGAAAAAAGCGTTTGAAAAAATACCACCCGCGAATCACCTTTTTTGCGGGTCACCCGTCGGGTACCCGACCCGATGCAGGACTCTGCTATAAAGGTGACAACATAGCTAAACTCTGTACCGTAGGCTACGGCTATTATCGCGAAGCATGGATCATTTTGATTTGATTTGATTTGATTTGATTTTCATTTGGGTATGAATTATAATCAGGGGTGCACATAACTTTTTTGCCCTGGTTCTCAAAGGAGCACCTGGAGATGTTGCTTGGTGCTCATCCTTAAAATGAAATAAACCGTAACTTTTGAGGGGGTCTTGACTTTATTTGCCAGACACACGGCACTGAACACACATGCAGAGGTGAACACAGAACACACATGCAGAGGTGAACACAGAACACACATGCAGAGGTGAACACAAGACAACATTAGCACGACCAGTAATCCTGCAAGCTGTTCTCATCACTACCCTCCTGACTGTTCTCCTCACTGTCAGACATGATAGCTTATGATGTAGGCCTACTTCTTCCTCTCTGGTTGAGTCTGCGATTATCTGCTTGCATCCACAAGTCAACAGCTGGGATTGGGTCGAAAGTCTCTGTTGTCATCTTAGACAAGTGGATGTAATCAAATAAGTATGTGAACATAACCAATAACCTACCATAGCCAATAACAAATGAATGTAACTTATTTTATTTGTGTTGTTCATTCATATCTTATTTTACCGTAACATTTATTTATGCATTTTTTTTAATCTCTCCAGTTTTAAAGGATATTTTTGGTTACTGTCCTATAGTATACATTGGAATGATTTAAAACCTGTGTATCCAATAATTATAAAGGAGTGCCTTGGAAATATGTGTTTCCATAAATTGCGACCAAACCGTTTGAATTTAGACTAAGAGTCCTTTACCTCACTGAGCTGTAGTTATCAGCCTCTCAGTCTGACTGGAGAGGACTCTCCCTCCACATTATTGTAGAAACATCTTCTTCTTATATCCGTTAGAGCAGCTAGCACGGCACCAGATTATAATAACAACAGCGCTGGTACCGGTGCACCCCTCCCTCTCTCCCACGCTCACTCGCATTTTGGCTGTGAGCTGCGGGCGCCAGATAAGCCAACATCCCCCATTTTCATCACTTACAGCGCCCATCGTACAGGGCAAATGAAACGTGTAACCGGGGTGAAAAGGGTGTTACATTTACTTAATTGTGAATATTGTTACATCAAGGCCGAAAATTAGGATGAGCCCCAACGGTCAAAATGTTTTTTTCCCTCCCAGAACTGCCAGCGCAGCGCCTCCCCAGATCTGGCGCCCTAGGCGAACATCTAGCCAGCGCTACGGGCCAGCCCTGAGTTCATATCATAGGTTCATATGCAACTCGCAAATATCTTTCTCTCTCTCTCTCTCTTCTCTCTCTCTCATCTCTCCTCTCTCCTCTATTTTCTCTTTTCTCTTCTCCCTTCTCTCTCTCCCTCTCTCCCTCTCTCAATGTTGGTACGCAAATGCGCTTTGTTTCAAATGACCCGGTGATCTTTTTTTGGCGGAGGTGCGCACCTGCGCACCAGTTATGTGCAGCCCTGATTATAATGATATTCTGCAATCCCTTGCAGTTAAGCACACTGTCATCCTTAGCAAAAGGCACTTGATTCGGCTGCTGAAAATGCACGGTTTGAAACGTATAGCCTAGTTGAGTAAAGTTAGAACGATATTGGCAGATTCGGATTTCACGGATCAATAAACAAAACGTTACTCAGACACAAATTACGTCTCCTAAGTACCTGGTAAGGTTGACAACGAACTACAATGACATGTTGATAAAAAAAAGCCAATATGTGCCGTCCTCGCTCCGAGCTGGAAACGAGTGCTCAGGGACCGTCTGCAAAGTGCAACTCCGAAAAAAGAGAATATAATAATATTCAATCACTTCACTATTCTACAGTATATTACTACCAAACTCATTGCACACATCAATAGTCTTCTGTTGCTCATCATACTACAGAGAGTTTGGAAGAATATGGTTTGGAATAATTTTGGTGAATATTTATACTGTATAATAGTAACGTTAATGAAGATGATGCCATATTTATTGAAGATTTTACACTATAAATATTCACCAAAATTATTCAAAAGCACATTCTTCCAAACTATCTGCTGTAGTATGAGCAACATGAGACTATTGATGTGTGTAGTGAGTTTGGTAGAAATATACTGTATAATAGTGAAGTGATTGAATATTATTGTATTCTCTTTTTTCGGAGTTGCACTTTGCAGACGGTCCCTGAGTACTCGTTTCTTCTCCGGCTGCAGATAGAGACCAATGCAGAGTCGGCGTCATGGGCGGGCCCCATGGGGCCGGGCCCGCCCATCCAGGATTTGGGCCCGCCCATGAGAAATCAGGGCTGATTAAAAAAAATTATATAAAAATATTTTTTAAATGTTTGTATTATTATGTTTATTGTTGTTATTTGTAGGGCTTTGTCATACCATTTATTTTTGTATTAAACTATGTTGAAACATTAGTATAATATAATTTTTTTATTTTGCTATGAAATTCTGAATGAATCTCTGTGCGCGAGACTGGTTTTTCGCGGGGTTGAGTTGTGTGTGTTTTTTTTTTTAAAATGAGACTCGTCACAGCAGCCTGTCAGTTTACTGTGGCGGTTAGTTTGGCTAGGCTATTATCCTTTTTTATATGTATCGGCAACAATGGATATTAGGAAGTGGTTCACGAACAATAAGAGCTCACAAAAGGATTGTGGCACTGACAACTCAGCACCAGATGCTGGCAACTTGACGTGTCTCCCGCCACCTATTCCTTCTCCTCCACCAGGTCCCGAGTCAACGTTGTCAGACGAAGCCTCTTCGGGGCCGGGCAGGAGCAGCAGTTCAACCTTTAGCAGCCCAGGCCCATCTCCCATTCTAAACGCTCGTGATCTTGGAGATTTTAGTTTTCTAGTTCCAGAGGACCTTGGCGTGGATACACCAAAACAGGTAGTCCTGGATAGTTTCCCCTCTCGGCTCTTCTCCGGGAAAAAACGTAGTTTTGCCAGCTCATGGTACCAAAACCGACCCTGGCTTGAATACTCCGTAAAAGGCGATGCTGCGTACTGTTTCCCATACAGAAAGTTTAAGGCTCATCATCATGACGCATCGTTCACCATAAAAGACTTCAAAGACTGGAAGCATGCCTTACAAAAGGGCACGGGTCTTAGCAAACACAGCTCTTCCAAGGAACATTTAGTCTGTGAGAAATTGTGGAGAGAAAAACAAATGCGCATCGAGACTGGTCAGGAAATCACAACTCTTGTCAACAAAGATCAGCTGGCTCGTAACAAATATTACGTGGGCTCCATTATTGACATTGTGACTTTTCTCTCTACCAGCAATCTTCCTTTCCGAGGTGACCACGACTCTTTAGAGTGTATGTCCAAGTCTGGCAGTGGGTTATTTTTGTCATTGTTTGAGTATACCATCGAAAAGGACCCAGAACTCGCGAAAATTGCCCCCACCATTCCCAAAAATGCTTCCTACATAAGCCATGATATACAAAACGAAATAATTGACCTGATGAGCAAAGTTGTAACGGAGCATATTGTTGAGGAAATAGGCGACTCCTTTTACACTGTCAAAATGGATGGAACCCGAGACCCAACAGGCTGTGAAAACATTTCAATTGTACTGCGTTTTGTTGATGAGAACTATGTCATAAAAGAGAGGCTCTTGACAATCGCCACAGCAGTTGCAGGTGATGCAAAAACCCTCACACAGACACTCATTGATGAAATACGCAAAGCTGGCCTGAGCACAGACACAATTCTCAGCCAGGTATACGATGGAGCAAGTCTTATGTCGGGGAGACACGGTGGGGTTCAAAGACTCCTTCAAGATGAACTGGGCAGAGAAATCCCATATGTGCACTGCTTCAACCACCAGCTGCACTTGGTCGTTGTTCACGCCATGTCCGGTGAGAGAGCCATTGAGGATTTATTCAACATCTGTAATGTCCTCTACAAGTTCACACAAAAGCCCACCGTTGCTGCACATTACCAGGGAAACACGCTGAAGCGTTTACTCGAACAGCGCTGGACAGGGCACCTGGCCACTGTTCAGATTATTCTGAAATCTTTTCAGGATATAGTGGAACTACTACGACACGTTGAAAACTCTGCATCATTTCCAGTTGACTTGAGAATGGAGGCAGCAGACTTGCTGAGCAGAATGTTAAAGCCAAGCTTTAAATTCCACACCCAGATAATATGCAAGATATTGTCCCTGCTTGAGCCAGCTAACAGGATGATGCAGTCAGAGGAAATGGACCTTCAAACGGCAGTACAGCTTGTCAACACTGCCAAAGAGTGTGTTGAGGCCCTGCGCACCGAAAAGGTGTTCACGGAGATGTGGAGTGAGTGCGCAGGAGATGATACTATCCATCCCGGTCCCACCAAGAGAAGGCGAACTCTTAACACAACTTTGGAGGATTATGTTGTTGAAGAGACAGTGGGAGTGGGAACACAAGAAAACCACCAGATGACAGAGAAACGGCGGCTGTTTTACAGCTGCATTGATGCAGTTACGGGAGAAATTGCGCGCCGCTTTGGAGAGCGAAACAGCGCATTCATGGAGGCTATTGCTTCACTCAACCCGGAAAGCAGCTTCTTCCTGGAGCCCGAAAAAGTGGAACCTTTGCTTAAACTGACTGGAACCACGCTCGTTGATGCTGAGTTCATTGTGGCCAAAAAGCTGATTCTGAAACACGTGGACAGCATCACACCACCAGAGGATGGGAAATGGACATTGAAAAACATACTTGGTCATCTCCACACGACGCTTGAGGCAATGCCAAGTGTTCTCCCCGCATTTAAGGTTTCACTTACCTTTGGAGCTTCGACAGCTTTATGTGAGAACTCTTTTTCCACACTGAAAAACGTTTCAGTGAGCACCGAAGGAGCATGTCTCACACTTGGAAAGCAAATTTAATCCAACTTGGTTTCGAGAAGGACCTGACAAAAAAATGCAAGAATGAGTGGAAAGAGATGTTGCTGAGGAGGTTCCATTCATCTGGGAAACGTCGGCTACAGCTTTATTAGGCCCACCCTGAGTACATCGTGTAAGTAGCAAACAATCATATCACGATGTAGACTAAGCCGTTGTTTTCAAGCTTTAATGTGAACAAAATATTGGGTATTTTTCAGTGTGTTCTTTTCACTGTATGTTTGCCAATATATTTGTTATTTGTTTAATTCCACTTCTTTACGCCAAGAGACACACCTCTGCTTTAAAGTAGTTCGTGCAAACTGATGTTTAACATGTAATTTCCTCCTGATGCTCATCTTCTGAAATTAAAATACATTTGCATATTATATTTGTATATTTTCTGGCAGTATTCTGTTTTTTGCTGCATAACTAAAGCCGTCTGATATTCTATTACATCTTTAAATGTTAACAGCCTTGACTCAATACATTGTTTTTTCTTAGTACATTATGCAGCATTCTCACAGCTTTTTTCTGTAATGTAATTAAATGTTTTAAATTACTCATAGGTAATCCATCCATGGTGCTGAAGTAGCGTTATTTTTGTGCCTCTATCCTGAGCACATGTGTACATTTCCTATGCTCAAAAGGTTTCATTGCGTGCACAAACATAACGCCTAAATCTGTCTGCAACTATATAGGCTATGCACATATGTTACGTTAAAATTGGGTGGGGCCTGGTGGTCGGGGGGTGGGCCCGCCCTGATAAATGAAATGCCCGCCCACAGATGTATGTCTGCCGCCGGGTCTGGACCAATGTAATGTCTCCAGTTTGGAGGACAGCACGTATTGGCTTTTTTTGATCAAAATGTGATTGTAGTTCGTTGTCAACCTTACCACGGTACTTAGGAGACGTCATTTGTGTCTGAACAACATTTTGTTCTTGAGTTATTGATCCGTGAAATCTGAATCTGCCAATATCGTTCCAACTTTACTCGACTTGTTGTCACTCAGTCATCAGTTTCTATAGACTATCTGGATTTAGTTATTGCGTAATAATTATTGTGTTCCCACGAATTACTAATGCGTGGGAACATACTAACTCATTCGTGGTCACGCATTATTCATTTGTGGCCACGCATTATTAACTCGTGGCCACGCATTATTAATACGTGGCCACGTATTAATATTTTTCTCACCAATGTCACCAGGGGGGCTCCGTAGTTTTCTAACGCGACCCTTTTATTTATATTAGGTCTTAAAGTTTTTGCATATATTAGGGCATGGTCACATTGAGTGACAGCTCTGTCAAGTGACTACTGCTTCTAGCTTCTTGTCTCTCTGCTAGCTGCTCCGTGAAGCTATACTAGCTACAGGGACTCTGCCTGATCAGTTCATCCAGGGAACACAACTTGAAGCCGGCTGTGGTTGTTTGTTCTTCATGCTTATATATCAGACTATTGTGACTCGCTCTGCGGTTAAAACAGACGGTGCATGAATGCGGTTTTGCGGTAAGTGAAATTCGAGTAGCCTACTTTATTTATGTGTTAATGATTTTTATCAGCAACGTAATGAATGTTAAGGCTTGGGTTAGCGTGTAAGCGAGTGGTAGCTACATCGGTGCCAACGATGCTAATAGTAGCCTCCAAGTTAACATCATAGACTATATAAAGGTTAAAACAAAATAGACAAGGGTTAAGCGTTAAGTGGGATAATACTGTTCAACAAATGGCTTCTGTTTGAGGTTGATAAAATAAGGTCATCCTTGTAACTTAGAGAGATATTTTATTATGTAGGTAGGAACTGTATGCATCACTAAGGTTAATTTAAATTGGCTATGCTCAAGTATGTAGACAAGCTAATGTCGAAGTAGTGTATGTGAAATCAACCTCACAAAAAGATGTGTGTATATTACAATTATTAATGTCATATTTCAAGATGATTACTTAGATATTACATTATGGTTGGTTGAGCTTGAGTTCATTATTATTATTATTGAGCTTACACGTTAACGTCACAGTCATCTGAAGAACGAACCCAAACCTTGTTGTTTTTATTAATTGCATTACCAAATGGGTATCAAATAAACAGTAAGCATTGGTAACACAACTTCCAAAGTTACAGTAAAATAAAAAGGACCCTGACTCGGACAATACACAATCCAACATGTTCAACAGAAGATAATCAGTTATATTGTTTGTACACATGAGTGAGACAGAACTAGACAAAGCAGTGAACTTCAGCACAGGTATAAAGACTCTATTTTTCATACTGTCCAAAGAATCAAGAAAGATATTGGTTTAAATAAATGAAGTATTGACTTTAATACACTGATATGCAATACTAAATACTAGATCACCTACACATCAGTTAAGTTGAGGGTTTTTTCCAGTCAAAAAGTTACATTTAGATATTTAGCAATATTACTTGATCAGCTTTCTAATTTAATGTATTGAAGGCAAAGATATTTAACACATAGTGAGAACTGCTACTATTTATCTCTCAATATTGTCTGTAACAAACGTGGTAAAAGTTATTATTTCAGTGAGACAACAGAGCAAGCTTCTACAGTTGCACTACGTTTTGATAACAGTTAAATATTATTTTGATAATAACATATATTTCAATGTTGATGAACTTCATACTGTTCATTCATAATCTGATTGTCTTTGTATTATGCTAAAAACTCAAAAACTTAGATTATTATTTATAGTTTTGCTGAATAGTTTCATGTCCGCTTACCTTAGAAACGTAAAATGCGACGGCAGTGTGCAGATGGGGAGCATGTTAGCTTAGATTGGTAGCTTCAGCTAACTCTGGAACTTCCAGCTCGGTGGCATTAGGTCCCGCCTCGGCTCCGCCTCTTTGCCCTTATAGACTGGCGAAGTCACGCCCATCTACTTCCGGTCCATGGGACCTTATTTCGGAAAAATTATGTATTGAAGTCAATGGAGAGAGAAAACTTATCTTTCGATCCCGTTTGAATTGTGCCATGAATTACACATATGATGTTTGTTAATCTTAAAAAATTATTTCCATGTAAAAAAAGTCACAGTTTGTCTATGAAAAATACGTAACTAGAAAGACTACAAATCCCAGAGTCGCGTTAGTGATGTCACAATTGTTTTCCTCCACTAAGAGATAGCTAAGATCAGCGCCATATAGATATAATCTATCTATATGGCGCTGGCTAAGATAAGATAACTTTAACAAGATGCCTGTGTGCTTAGTACCAGGTTGTTATCATACCAGCAATGGGTCTTGCTCGTTATTTCGCTTCCCGTCTGATGAAAGGACCAGGAGTGGTTAGATCAAGTTAGCTACCAAGCTAGTAGCTAGCACGTTAGTTAGCATTACAGCCTTGTCATTTTTATTAGCCTTAATATGAAGTAACATTAAGTAACCCAAAATGTTAAACAGTAAGAGTAGTAGTCATATTTCGTGAACCCTTTGAAGAGTACTGTCACCGGTGTGATCATTCTATAATACACAATTTAAGCCCGGGGGAGAAATGCTAACGCTAGCATCGGCGATCGCCGATCTTTTCTACTTCATGCTATCTGCACAAATGGTTGACATTAAACATTAAAATGACCAGGCAATTCAGAGAGAATCAAAGGAAGGCAGGCAGGCAGCTTTGCATGACATTCTTCTGGACATGTTTCATTGTGGTGATAGTGAGGGTAGTCAATCGTTTTGTTGACAAGACAGTAGTGACGGC
Organism: Gymnodraco acuticeps; assembly: GCF_902827175.1. Taxonomy (NCBI): domain Eukaryota; kingdom Metazoa; phylum Chordata; class Actinopteri; order Perciformes; family Bathydraconidae; genus Gymnodraco; species Gymnodraco acuticeps. The sequence continues at coordinate 93,210 of NW_022990565.1, read as the reverse complement.
AATCTTGATGACGTGTGTTGTTCTGCGAGACCAGAGATGTAGTTCATTGAGCGTTTCACACAAACAAATGTGTTACGTCACAGTTTTACGGCATTTTTTTTTTTTGACTTGCAAAACTAACTTTTAAATTGACAAACATCATATGTGTAATTCGTGGCACAATTCAAACGGGATCGAAAGATAATCTTTCTCTCTCCATTGACTTCAATACATAATTTTTTCGAAATAAGGTCCCATGGAGGTCCACCGGAAGGGGAGGGACTTCGCCACTCTATTTGGAGCAGGCTGGAGCAGGCGGGAGTTGAACTCTGACGTTACTGTCGAGCCGTTAGTGGCCGCCGCCTACTAAGGACTTCTCTGCAACTCTGCAGAATCCTATGGGTGACGTCACGAACCCTACGTCCATTTATATATACAGTCTATGATTCAATACCATTGTGCCCTCCAAGCTGGCCATCAAGCTCAGAGACCTCGGACTCAACAGCGCGCTCTGTGACTGGATCCTGAACTTCCTGACGGGCAGACCCCAGGTAGTGCGGGTGGGAAACATCACATCCTCCACCCTGATCCTCAACACCGGAGCCCCTCAAGGCTGCGTGCTCAGCCCTCTCCTCTACTCCCTGTTCACTCACGACTGCGTGGCCATACACAGCTCCAACACCATCGTGAAGTTTGCTGACGACACGACCGTCATCGGCCAGATCACAGATGGCGACGAGACGGCGTACAGAGAGGAGGTCGGAAAACTGACATCTTGGTGCCAGGATAACAACCTCCATCTCAACGTCAGCAAAACAAAGGTGCTGATTGTGGATTACAGGAAGCAGCAGAGAGAGGGTCACGCCCCCATCGCCATCAATGGGACTGCGGTGGAGAGACAGTGGCGCCAGCAGGGGGGGGCCATGGCCACCCTGATATATTTGTTGGCCCCCCCACTGGCCCCCCCACTGCCCCCCCCCACCACACACACCGCCTCGCCAGTCACGTATGGTAGTAGTTTATCTGATATTTAACAACAAATACACAGCCAGCGAGTCGCTTGATTTGAGCTTCCAACGCTCATACTGCAGCCCCTCCCTCTCCCTCTGCTACCATGGTAACACTCTGATACTCGGCGCACCACTCTGATACTCGCGAACCACTCTGATACTCGCACAGACAGCAGCAGGTTGCAGCAAAACGTTTCTTTCTACTGACTGGACTGGAGTTGACAAAAATCCACCAGACTTCTAGAAGGTAAGTCGTATACGTTCGTTGCCTGTTAAGCCCCACAACACTTTAGGCTTTAGTGTGTTAGCTTTAGGTAGCAAAAAACGGAGATATGCTTACCTTTAGCTGTTATTCTGATCAAAATGTGTGTTCAATGGCATTAAAATGAGAAAAACGCTGGAAGACCTGGAAAACAGGCTCGGTGCTCAGTAAAGGCCCTGTCACACTGTCCCGAAATTGACACCCGATGGACACACGATAAAGGAAATGTTGAAATTCGGCTGTGATCGTAGCAGCATCGGGCCATTCGTGAGGGCATCTTAAGCCATCGTATGACCGCCGGTGGAGTTTCTCAGGCTCCGGCAGCAACTTCGTGAGCGGCAACTTCGTAAGGTACTCGTGAGGGCATCTTGTCAAATCGTGTCATCTTCGTGTTATCATCGGTGCATTCACCCTCACTCTGATCGTGTTGAATGCCCGATGGCACCGATGATAACAAGATGCCCTCACGATGGCCTTACGAAGGGCAACATTTACACACAAATTCAACACGAAAATGAACCTTCGCAAGGTCCTTCGGCAATTTTTTGGCATGCCAAAGAGAGAGCCACCGCTCACGAAGTTGATACCGGAGCCTGAGAAACTCCACCGGCGGTCATACGAAGGCTTAAGATGCCCTCACGAATGGCCCGATGTTGCTACGATCACAGCCGAATTTGAACATTTCCTTTATCGTGTGTCCATCGGGTTGTTTTATTGCACAACAAAATCATGTAAATAACCCAATTTGTGTTCTGTGAAACTAAAAAGGATATAATATATTATTTTGAAGGACAGTTGACAGGAAGTTGTTATGGAAACAACATTACGGAGAAAACGTAATATTTTCTACATATAACGACGGATAAAGTAAAGAACAAAGTCTGAATATATCAGTACAGTATCATAGTACTGTAACATAATTGTTTTTGGTACTTTCATTGCAGTTGTATGTCTTAAATGTAATGTAAATGTTGCCTTCGTGTGTGGTTCGGGGCCATCTTCGTGCGAAATTCACAATTCCATATTCGTGTGTCCATCGGGTGTCAATTTCGGGACAGTGTGACAGGGCCTTAAAGGCTGGCTTGACTTCAGGTATAATTCGTCTGTAAACACACTTTGGCGGCTATCCTAGTTAGCGTTAGTTTAGCTTGCTAAGCTAACGTTAGCTGATGTCGGTATGTTGGGCTGGTGTAATGCGTAGGCTACTATTAATCACTGCTGTGTGTAATGTCAATTTGCAGAAAACGAAGAGAAAGTCAACAGACATCTCTTCTTATTTTAAGAAGAAGATGAGTAAAGGAGAGACAGAGCTGACAGGGGAGCAGCAGCATAGGGCTAGTGAGGAGATGGCCATACATACTAGAAAGTACATGTGGAACTCTGTTTTGTAAAAGTGAAACTAAAACCTAAGTACAGTTTTATTAATGTGATTGTGACCTTTTTAATCATTTAAGTCTTCTACACACTTTAGGCCTGCAGATCCTTCAAAATGAAACGAGAATCTATGCAGTGTTTCCTCTTCTGTGTTCTGAGGTTATGAGCCGACCATTAGTCAAGTTTGTTTTCATAATGTTCTGTATGCTAATTAAAAAAAGGGTAACCAGTTTGTTTATAAAGTATAAAATACATATACAAAACAAATGGAATACAAGCTATATGTATTACTCTCACCACAGTGGCCTAATCTAAAAAAAAAAATAGAAATATGTCTCGTCACCTATTTTCTGTCTAATATTAAAAGGTGGTGTTTTGTATCATTTATAATGTTTTGAATTTGCTATAAAGGTCAATAATAGATGATGTTTTTGTGTTCAATCACAGTATGTATTTACCATGTTATACCCCTTGTGTTTTTGGGTCCTGTTGAAATAAAATAGTCATGTTTTAAAACTTGATTTAATAAAGTCATGTCAATCATCTTTGATCCCAGTGTGACACAAACAGCTTTGTTCAGTCTAAAACAATTTATAATATAACTGAAGAACATGTTGTGTTGGCTGTTGTGTATTATATGTGTTGAGAATGCTGAACATTTTGTGCCTTACAATAAAGGAACTTGTTTAAATTAAGCTGTATTTGTCTTTTTAAAAGGAAAGAACAACTAGCATATAAAAAACAAAACAATAAATCACCAACACATGTATACATAACACAAAACAAGGTTATTTTAAATGTTGTTTGAAGTAAAATGTTAACTATCCGTATTATATTCACTTCAGATTAATAGTATCAGAAAATGTAAAATAAGAAACCAAAGTATATCAGTAGGTGATTCTCTTTGCCATTGTTTTCATCTAGTCTATACTTTTACAACAATTACATTTTTGGTTTTGGTGGGCCACCCCAAGATTTTTCAGTGGCCCCATTTGGCCACCCCTATGAAACATTTCTGGAGGCGCCACTGTGGAGAGAGTCAGCAGCTTCAGGTTCCTTGGGGTCCACATCACTGAGGACCTGACATGGACTCTTCACACCACCACCATCACCAAGAAAGCTCGACAGCGGCTCTTCTTCCTCCGCAGGCTGAGGAGATTAAAAATGGACTCCAGGATACTCTGCAGGTGCACCATAGAGAGTAACCTGACTGGCTGCATCACGGCCTGGTACGGCAGCTGCACCGCCCTCAATCGTAAGGCTTTACAGAGGGTAGTGAAAACTGCACAGAACATCACCAGGACGGAGCTGCCATCCATGGAGGACCTTTACTCCCAGCGGCTCAGGAAGAAAGCCCTCAGGATTATAAAAAACCCCATCACCCCAGCCACAAACTGTTCAGTCTGCTGCCGTCTGGCAGGCGTTACCGCAGCATCCTGACAAGAACAACCAGATTCAGAGACAGCTTCATCCCGCAGGCAATAAGACTGTTAAACAACTGAACTGCTGAAACAATTTCATAACATTCATCTGCTACTTAATTATTTATATATTATCTAATACATCGTCCCAATAACTTGTAGACTCGTATTGCACTATTCCACTATTTTTATTTTGTATTACTTTTAATAATAATATACTTTAATATTGCTTTAATATTCTCTGCTTATCTGTATTATTGTGTTGCATTGTTGGAGAAGCCTGTGACCTAAGATTTTCAACAACATAATTACTCTGTAGCTACAGTATGTTAGTTTGACAATAAAGAACCTTGAACCTTGAAGTTATGCCAAGCCTTTCTTCACACTGTTACTGAGGGCTCATCTTGTTTACTGCTCTTGATAAATCCTACTTGTGCCATTATTTATTTTACTGCCAGGTAATTTGTCAATAATGTTTTTCAAAGCTCTGAGAAAATGCGTTCAGTCAGGTAATTGGGTTTGCATATAAAAAACCACTTTCTATAATCAACAATCTGGGTTGTTGGTCTCCTGTTGCTATTGCACATTGTTTGTCACATGTACCATGCAGGGTGGATGGCAACGTCAGTCAGTCAGTCAGTCAGTCAGTCAGTCAGTCAGTCCACCACTTTGGATCTAACTGTTATACTACTATTTGACGGTCACCTATTATGCAAAATCCACTTTATCATGTATTTTATACATAAACATGTGTCCCCTCTGTGTAAAGAGATTCTGAAAGTTTCAGGAAAAAAGATTCTCTCACTTTTTGTCCTGATCCATTTATATAAAAACTTGTCTGAAAATGAGCTGATCAGATTTTGGGCACTTAGTGATGTCATAACGATTTTTTGGCTTGTGTAACCATTAGCCAATAACCAACCAAGGTAACACCCGCCCACCTTATCACCTGAATCTCCTCCTAGAGCACCATTGAGTTCTTTTTAACCAAATATCTCTCAGAGGGGCATGGGGAGTGGCTTCTTATTTTCATCTGAAGTAACAGACAGAGAATCAGCACTTTTGAAACAGCTCTGAAACAGAGGGGATTATGGGATGCTACAATGCAGGATCTGTTTGATATTTCGAGCCAAACATTTCAGAGACATGTTTTGTATATATCTAAGACCTATAATATATTGATGAAAAACAGTATAATAGGGGACCTTTAAAACAATGGCCATTTTTGCATGTACATTTATGGGAATGAGAGAATTAATCCTAATGATGTTCGTGGTCCTCCTTTTCTTTTTAAATGCCTATTTAAAAAGAAACACTCCATTAATTATCGTGACATTTTGTAAAGCAATTGATGGGATGATTTATAGTCACTTTATATTTTATGCTCAAAGGTTGAGCACAGTCTCTATAGCTACCAGTCAGAGGGATACTTCTTCTTCCACCAACATCAGCTCCAGTCCTTTCAGAAAGCTCTCATTATGACACTTAAGGCGAGTTCAATTTAGTGCACTGTACTCTCTGTTGCATCATTCAGCTGCTAAAAGCCCTGCCTGCAATGCATTTAATATCTTGTTAGCTCTGGCTTCAGCATAGTGGTGCTTTGAAGGAGATAGAGTGGTGTGAAATGCTTCATTTAAAGCTGGATGTCACTTTCCTCTTATAAAGTTTAATTAGAGTATCTCAAATAAATAGCTGCCCATTCCACAGGTCACTGTTGCCAAGGTGAGCTCAGTAAATAACATTATGCGCAACGCTCTGCATCCACTGTGCAGTTAACCTTTAGCATTTAAACAAGAAAACCTTAAATATTTAGTGCTAAATTAAATATTGTTACCATAGTCATGCAGGAAATGTGATATTTTGAGTGTTTGTATTCAGGATGCAAAAAAAAAAAGATTACTATGGTACAGACAAAAAACTACAACGGTGTGAAAAGATGCAAAAGGAATCCCTATTCTTGAATGTGTTGACAGTTTTTCCCAGGCAGCAGATGTAGGGTCTTACAAAGATCATTTTTACCCTCCAGATGGTTTTACAAATCCTTCAATATACAACCCAGTCTCACGGCATTTCGTGTTTTAGTCACGACATTTAATCAAAAAAGCCTGATATTATAGAATTAAACAAGGATAATTGTGTGTTATTGTTGATTAAATAACAGTGTGTTATTTAGAAAAGAATAAAAACATTAGAAGGAAAAAAAGATTTAAAAAAATACAGATTTCAGTATCCTGAGGCTTTGAGCCCCATTTATTTTCATCACAGACGACAAAAAAAGATTTAAAATAAAAACAATAATCGTGGCTTGATATTGAGTAAGAACATGTTTTTATGAACCCCACAGCTTCCGGTCTTCCAAGACCTGACCGGACAAAAATACGTGTTGCAGGCACGAAACATACTACCAATAGAAATACTTTGCTTTTAAAATCGTTCTGTGTGTCACGAAAAAAAGGGGAAAATCGTGTTGGTGAACACGAATCAATAGATTAAATGTTGTGGCTATAACACGAAATGCAGTGAGACTGGGTTGCAATATATTGTTTTAAAACACTATCTTCTACTCTAATCACAAAAGTAGTTCACTTATGTTTAGTTCCTCATTGTAGCATTTGAAAGGTTTCTAAACGACAAAAGGCCACAATAAAGATGTAAAACTCTTAAAGTTATTATATGTCACTTAACTTTTACCTAAAGAAAATACAGCATTTTCTGCTTTTTTAACATGCAAACCCATACACTAACATTTGACTGAGGTGATAAAAGTGCTGCATAAGCACAGAGTATTATTGCATGTCGAAAGCTAAATGTGAATTGAAATTAAGTGCATGCGCTGCAGCTTCTGTATCCTATCCAGCAGTGCAGGTAATTCAATAACGCGTGCACACATTCCTCCTCAGTGCGTCTTGTTTCATGTGGAAAAGCACAAGTTGACAGACTGTATATCAGCAAGCATCCACACAAACATTTTTACAAGTCTGGGGTATGACTCTGGTCTTTATTTGCATAATGAATTCCTTTGCTTATTATTAACGTGCACATTCATTTCACCAAGGACCATTAAACAAGCACAAAGTAGTTAAAAATGTGGAAGCTATGGTGCGGAATATAAAATTAAAATGCAAATGTGGCTAAATCCTCATATCTAGTCCTATGTGGGCCAATATAACACAAACAGGTAACATGTACTCAGGCTGACGTCTGAAGCAGAGCACCCGGAGGAGCAGAGCCAGAGCAAGATGCGGATGATGACACTTGATTTCTTTCTCAGGTGGTTATGAAGAGTGTGTGGAGGGGGAGGTGGGAGATTGAGGGAGGAGGGGACAGTATTAACAGATCAGATCAGTACGACATTGCAATTATTAACTTCCCGCACGGATTGTCTGAACAGCCACTTGTGAACTTGTTGTATTCACAGGCAAACAGGCAACATGAAAGGTCAGGTCACTGAGGGATTTCTTCTTCACTGCATGCATATTTATCAGATCGCGTGTGTGTGTTTGTACATCTGCGCATACACAAAGACAAGGATCGAGTTCATTCTCTTCCTCATCATGTGTGAAGCACTTGTCACTCATTCATTGTAACCTAATGTTAAAAACAGAGGTGGGAAGTAGTAGAGTACAAATACTTTGTTACTGTACTTAAGTACATTTTTCTGGTATCAGTACTTTGCTCCACTAGCCTACTTATTTTTCTGACGACTTTTTACTTTTACATTTTTAACACAAATACCTGTACTTTCTACTTTTTACATTTTCAAAACAGGTTCGTTACTTTAGCTTTAACCTGCATTTGGTGGCGTGATCATTATTATTTAGAGTCATTGCGTGCCTATTGATTTGAACACGATCCGTGTATCAATCATTTCCTGGTCTTCTCTAAAGAAGAGGGACCAATGAAAACATTGTCATTTTGCCGTTGTTCAGCATCAAAACATTAATTAGCTAACAATGACATTATTATTCTATTAATATAGAGGGAGGTCAGTTACTCTATAAAACCGATGGTAGTTATGGGTACTTTTTACTTGAGTACATGTCGAAGCCCATACTTCTTATAAAGAAGTTTAGTCTGTATTTCTACTTTTACTTTTAGTATTTTTAAACACTAGTATCTGTACTTCTACTTGGGTAAACGATGTGTGTACTTTTACCATCTCTGGTTATAAATCAGTAGCTGTATTGGCTATCAGAAGCGTTGAGCGATAAGTTTGATTCTGGGGTAGAATCGTCTTTCCCCAGCTACGATGTGATGTACTGTTGTTTAAGTTGCCAAGACAATATGACTGGAGTTAAAGTGTGAGGCAAGCTTACATAACAGCAAATCTGTATCTGAGCTCTGTCAATACCACATTATTTACCCCAAGAAGCAAAACTTTGGCAACAAGTCAGCCACACAGCATGCTATCTTTTCCCTGTAATAATATGGACTTCATATTAATAAGATATATTTTTAAATACATTATGAATTTTCACAGAAGAAGATCAAAATACTTGAGGCTAGACTTCCTACATGCTGCACATTTTAGCCCAGTTTGGCAGATTGCTTTGCATGTGCAAATTATAACTCTTTGTTTCTGAAAAGAGCAGAACATGTCTTAATAAAAATGAAAAAAACATGTTTATTATTAAATATATTGAAGCGAAGGGAACGATCTAGCACTAGGATCCAGGGGAGGGGCGGGCTCTATAAAAAGGGGCGACAAACTCACCTGAGGCTTCTTCCTGCACTGAGACACCTGAGGGAGCTGCTGAGGACAGCATTTGTTTGGTGTAGGATCGCTTTTTGTGTTTAAATGCCTGATTTTAAGTTAATTTGTGGTATTTGTTAGATACTTCATGTTTGGTCAGTTGGAGTGATTGTTTGGGCCACCATAAATAAACAAGGTATATTCAAGCGAGAAACATATTTTTTTTAAACGTTTTTTAGATGAACCTATTTAATACAATATTAACATTTTTCTTTCTAAATATAGATTCCAATCACCTACATATCTACAGGGAGGAAATTGTGTTCCAGTCCATCAAGCAGTCCAGCCAGGTATGTTTATTTTTACATTGTGTATGATTTATAAAATGTTTCTTGTAACGTTTCCTCTTTCAAACCAATTTGAATGGGCTGTTTTATTTTTCTCGTGGGGCTTTCTGTTGTGTCTAAAGAGGGGGACTGACTGGTAGCCATCTTGAATGTGTGCTTTATTTTGTGGTTTGAGTCACCTTAGTTGTTCAAGTTATACATTTGTGTTTTGTGGAACAGTTTTTTGATTTGGTTTGAATCGGTATATTTATAATTTTCCTACATTTTTGTATTTTGAAATTATTAGTTCTAAACATAACTTTAAACTTGCCTACATTTGAGTGCAATTGTGTTTCTTTTCTTTATCGGTTTGTTTTTTGGTTTGATATACGTATTAACAGCATTTGTGAATATTATTATCTTATGATCTGCACCGAGGCCTTTCACTGAAACGCCCTGGCTCGAAATGAGAATTATTTTATCTCATGTTAATACAAATGTTTGCCGAAAGAATCTCTGGAGGGATTTACTCTTCTTGGATTGTAATGGTTCAAATAGATATTTGAATTCATATTGAGAATCTTATTAAACTTTATACCCAGCCTTGGAGTCTTGATTAGTCTAAAACAAAAATAGCAAAATAAAACATTGTGCTTCACTAGGATCCAAGAGTGTTTGAGTTTATTTTACTCTAAGACAACTGTAAGAGAATATTTTCATCTGATCTGTTTATAGAGTCTTTTATGGTTCCTTAGAGTCTGTGATACTGCAAACATCTGCTTGTAGTCAGTCAGAGACTTCTCTGTAGGTTGAGGTCACAGGTCAAACGCTTCTCCGATATCCGTGGGGGGGGGGGTTGAGATCTAGCAGCATCTCTTTGAGACAAGCAGATCATTGTCTTGCATCGGCTATTGATTATACGCGGGCTTTCTGGAAGCCCGCCTCTCCTCGTGTTGGTTAGATGTTTTGTGTCTTTTGGTTCAGAGATCGCTGGTGGAGCACTGGGCATGTGTGAAACTTAGATGATCTCCCCGGCCGTATGTAATTAATGTACTGTGATCAATAAACTCTCGGTGCTTTTGGCTAACAACGGTTCCAGACTCCTTCATTCTACCTCAACATTGCAACAACAGAAGTTTACCTTCACAACAACTATTTGACAATTTATCCTGAGAGGATAGAAAAAAAGCTGAATTTAATGGCCGATCCCTTTCATTCTAGTTGTCGCGGCAAGTCCTTAGGTTGTCATCAGGGGATAAACAAAGTCATTAGTATTCATCCTCTAAGAATCAGGACTTTCTGTATAAAATGTAAACGCTATCTGAATCCAAAAAGGTGAAATGCCTGACCAACATTACTCTCAGAGCCAGATTAGGTTTTTGTGAAAAGACAAGTTGGATGCTTGGCCATTATCCTAGCCCATTTTAATTTAAAACACCCATTCTACAATATGAACAATTGATAATCAAAACTGTTTCTCAACACCGCTGAGTAGCCATGATCTGTCGGTTCTTCTATGTTGAGTTTACGGAGGGTTGTGCCAGCAGATCTGTACGCTCTCTCTTCACTTCGACTTTTTTAAGTAATAAGTTACATTAAAATATTACTGTCTCTGAAATGTAATGAGTTACACTACTTTTATATTACTTTTGTGTTACTTTCACCAAATTAACTACAAAATAATGGCTAGGTATTATAAATGCTAAAATGTAGTTTAGTGCAGCTCATTATACATCCAGTGAAGGGCAATGTGGTATAGCATAACAATTGTGTAGGGCAGGCAATATATATTAAGGCTACTAACAACTTTTATTACATGGCTTAGTTGAATACTCGATTCTGATTGTAAATTCTTAACATGTGACACGTTGTTAATACAGTACAGACCACTGCCAAGGACTATAATGAAGGTTGCTAAGTAGGGTTGGGAACCGAAACTCGGTTCCAGATGAGAACCGATAAGAAAATGCCGGGTACCGGGTACCCATACAAAATACACAATTTCGGTTCTGCTTAACGGTTCCTAAACGCGGTAGACCCTGTATTCCAGCGGGTCCGTCTGCACCGCGGTGCTGCGGTGACCCGGTGGAATACAGGGCGGACCTGGAGAATCACAGAACGGCCGGTCGTCAGCGGGCCGTTGACGGCCGGCACAGCCCTTCATTTTTTTAAACGGCATCATATAAATTGCGCTGACAGGCGACAGAGGTCCACAGTTGCCCCGCAGCGATGCTCCCCCGCCCTCCCGTAGACATTTCACGAGCTCAGTCACTTCATAACACCAAAGATAGGTCGCGGTAAACACTCTGAAGTGAGGCTCCACTACACTAAAAAATAAAAATAAAAGGCAAAGTGTAATGCCTGTTAATAGCTTGCCACAGGCATAGCTCAGTTAAAATAAAGCACAGCTATTGTGCAATACATTTGTATTGCATGTATATATTTTTAGTAACAATTTCAGTTAAAGCTTTTAAGAATAAATATATTTTTGTTATCTAAACGTTTGACCTCTTTATTTTACAATTTTGGAATCGAAACGGGGAATCGATAAGAACCGGAATCGATAAGCAGAATCGAAATCGGAATCGATACATTTCAAACGATACCCATCCCTATTGCTAAGGAGGATCAAGAAAGAGAAAGGAAAATAGTTTAAAAGACGGAGCGCTGGACGTCAGGTAAATCACCAGAAGAAGGCAGAGAGGAAATAAACAATAACAGGAACACGGAATGGGCTCTGTAGTTTGTTTAGTATATGGCCGTGTAATAAGCGGGATAATGTGCAGCGAGGCGGTCATTATGGGGAAAATAACACCCGACAGACTGATCAGGGAACCCGACGCGAAGCGGAGAGGGATCTTGATGAGCCTGAAGGGTAAACACCAGGCTTACTCTACCCGCACAATTTTTCTCCGGTCTCGGAATGTCTCGTGATGTTACACCCAACACTGGTGTTGGCCCATTGCTTGTTGATATTTTCTGTGCCAAGTGGTGAAGAATCCAATCAAGGCTGTTGCTTTGTTCAAGCTGATGGTAAGAATCCAACAGGAGGGACTGGGTATAGGTGGACCATCCATCTCAACTTCAAGGCTCCCTTTTCCTTGAGGGTTGATGTCAGAGTCCATGGATACAGAAATATTGTTACCGTAAAAAAGAAACGCCTTTTGTGAAAATGATGATGTTATCAAACATTGTGTTGTGTTTTCTGAAGGCTACTTGCTAGCAGGTTAAAAAAAATGTGTTACATGTTCAAACACAAGTAAACTATTGCTGTGGATCTTTACACAACCTGTATTGTGTGTATTTTATTTAGTGCTGAGCCAATAACAATATTAGCATTAGCAGAGCAATTACATGAGGCACTTCTGCATGCAGTGAGGTATTAAGAAATACATGTCACTGACAAGTAATTGGAGCAGAGCCCCTTCTACACTTTGGAAAGTAACAGTATATTTAATGAGGTGAATGCTGTTTAGTCAAATTAAGTTATTCCAATAGCACATTCCACAAGCCTATATTCTTAATTCTGCAACTAAATTAGTAAAAACCACCCTTTACATCAGTATAGTAATTGTTGGGTCCTCCTCTCTTGTGCTTGACAGGTGTTTAGAGCTGCATTATGTCCATTTCCAAGTTGTTCTCTGTCAGAGATGTTCTTCTTCTAAATGTCTTGACTCCTGTGGCTGTAAACAATTCTGTTTCAGTAATGTCTTATTAAAGCCGCTCCTGCCCCGGGGAGTATTCATTTTAGACCGTCCACACTTGTCCAGGACATTCAGACAAACATTCATTTCCACAGTGCGGTGAGCAAGGAGAGGGCACATTACTGACCTGCGACAGGGTGACAGGTGACAGGGCATGCTCAATCAAGGGCAAACAGCAGGGAAAAAAAGAGTCTGCAAGAAATGTCCACGGCTTTGTCATTTTGACATTGTGTTGTGCACAACTGGCTCAGGGCAACAATTATTCAGCCATAGCAAAAACCCTAAATGTGAACTATTGCCAATAGTCTCATACTGTAGAGTATATTATTTCTACAATATAACCCACACATCTTTATTTGTTATGATACTGGCTTTCCACAGCAAGTATCATGTGTGGTAAAGCCAACAGATCAGAGAGGGAATTCAAAGTCTAGTTTCAAAGGGATTTCCACTGTGCAAATGCAACGTCTTCAACCCCCCCTCCACATTGTCATCTCCCCTCAAGCCCGACAAGTCTTTTTCAAAATCCTCCCAAACATTGGACTCCCAGTCCCTGCCACTGTTGCCATGGAGGCTACCTCAATATCAAGTTTCTCTCCTCCTAATATGGCCTTATGAACAGCACATTTCATTATGGCTGCCCAAACCAGATTAAAGCTCTTTTTCCCTTGGAACCACTGAGGGCCGAAACCAGCTGTCATCGTTTCTTAGATGGCTGGCTGTTTGAAGTTTGGAAATGTTCTTTATTAGACCATCATGTTTATCCAGTCTTCGTGAGAAGGGACATACATTTTCATATCTATGAAATTACACTCGCCGATATCCCTTTAGGGCTGAAGATCACCTCTTTATTTTTAGTTCAGCTCTGCATGTTCTCCCTGCTTTGTATGAGCAAACAGCAGTGTTGCTCAAAAGTTGAATAACATCAGATTTATAACAGCAGCACTCACATTTAGAGGTCATTATCACCAGTGTGAACCGTTACCAACCCTCCATAATGACTTTTTCCTCATCATGCTGAATGTCCTCCTCTTTTCCCCTCTCCCATACTGAGGAGCTTTGCCTTAGCTTACACTAACAAACATAAAAAGCTCCCAGAAACAAAAGCTTAACTGTCAAACACTGCCAAGATGAGCTCCCACACACCCAACAATGTCTTAGACTGTGCACACTGCTGTTTGGCCAAGTACGCTATGCACAGGGCTGGAATTCCAGTAGGCGTGTTAAGTACAATCTACAGAAGTAGGCGGCTCTTATGGAATTCAAATGTTTTGTACCTTGAAGATTAAAGAGGGAGCTGATAATTCCAGTTAAGAGAGACGTTAAGATTAAGCCTCTCTCTCTCTCTCTCTCTCTAGTGGGCGTTGGAGCCTGCACAAAAACACAGGTTGAAGAGAGCTCAGCTGCCACTAACAGGACTAATACTAGGTGTGAAATTCAAAGTGGAAGGATTCTTGCATGTGAAAAAACTTAATGATCCATTGTGTGCAGTTTTTAATCCTCATGTGTCCATCTCTATTTGTGTCCAGTCTATTTTCCATATGCTATTTTCTTGTCTTATAGCACCCTGAAGAAGACCTGGCCCCAGTGCATGGCTCTCATTTAATATTCTTAGAGTCTGCAGAGAATTACTAATCAATAAGCCTATCAAGCCTCTTATCTTTCAAGGTCACAGGCATCTCAAATACACCATATTTCATACCCGCATCTTCCATTTTTCATCACAGTGATTTTAATAGCATTTCTTAAATTTGAAGGTGAAGTTCACAGGACCATGTGCCATGTAGGTAATCTGTATTCATATACTATCCCCGACTGCTAAAGTACATTATCAAACATTTTGATTCTTGTGAGTGAGACACTAAAACCCGACAAATGAACCAGGGTCATTTATATTTTATTCCGATTGTAATGACTCGTGAGCTGAGAGATCCTCTTCTGAACGTTTTGATGAATATTCCATGTCAGCTGACACATAATTTCTCCCAGTAATGATTTTTCCGTAGCTCCACATGAGGAAGAAAAGTGTACATCTTGCTGTTCTCCGAATTGTGGCAGAGAAATATACCTGCGGAGATAGCTAGCCCACCAGAGGGATTCTTCGGTGAGAAATAGATTGATGTGAAGAGGTGTGGAGTTGAGAAGTACACGAAAAGCCTCTCATTTTGAGTTCTCTCTTTCATCAAGCAGCAGGGGGAGCTAGTAGGCCAGAAACTGATTGGAGGAAGTTGCTTTCTTGTCAACTTGGAGCAGCAGCTGAGGGTTTCTCCTCAGTTGTGGTGTATGAGCTCTTCAACAACACAAACACAGCTCCTCTTTTCTGCAGCTAAGTGTACAATTAAACAACTAAATGAAAAATACATCTATCCCAGCACATTTTTCCTTATGAAAGAATATTGTGAGCCGGAGTTACTTGCCAACAGTTTCCATCTCTCTGTACACTTACCACATTTTTAAAAAATGTGCTTTGTATAATAACCCAAATAATAGGCCGCCTCTCTGCCTTTGCTGAACAATGAAGCCGAACCATTTCAGAGTGATCTCGAAAATAAGCCGCCTGGAACTATGAAAAAAATAAATGGTTCGCTTTGCCAGCGAAGATAAACACCTGACTCAACGGGTGGCTTTGCCTAGACTATTGTCAAGCCATCTTTTAAAAGGTTATCGCAATAGCCCTCATTAAAGAGCCTCAGTACAACCCGCCTCCTATGGCAAGGGGCTCACATTTGGTTTGATTCTCCTCCCTCTCTCAGTTTCAATCTGCTTTCTCCAGATCTCTAATGCAAAGAGCTATGTTCATGAAATTGTGCTGTCGGTCTCCACTTTGTTCCCTTCACTTTCAAGGGTCTGAATGTATCGTTTCCTTTCTCTTTCTCAAAGACTTTCCTTGAGAAAACTTGAGCATAAATTATTTGTGGTCTAATGTGATTTTAATGTTGAAGGCTATCTGAGCCTTTTCAAAAATATTCTAAAGGAGTCTTTAGGGGGGATTTGAATGCTGTTATGGAAAGTTGGTCAAATGTGTCAAGTTCAAAGAGAGCTTTTCTGTTTACAATCATTTGATGATAAGTGGTTCCTGTGAAGGTTTCTTGGATGCAAAAATACTTAAGATCTAATGTATTGTACATTTTATAATCCATTATCATTGTTGGAGGCTGCACAGAAGGCTAAAAAGGTTGCATGGAAACATCATTAAAATGTTGGGTTGTAAATGTTAGCCACACAGACCACTAAGAACATTAAACACTACAAGTAGTCAAATTATGTTTGACATCAGGGAATATTTTAAAGATTCAACGTGTACTACCGAGCCACCTGTACTGAAGCAATAGGGGATAGCGTTTCACTAGGTCCCTTGATCTAAATATGTAAAATTCGACCACCCTGCTACAATTCTGACAATTGAGACGGTCAAAATAAAACTGTTGATTTAATATTTGACGTCCATGAACTGGTGGACTCACAAGAGGGCATAAGACCCCTAAGAAATTGAGCCACATCCCAAACTTAGGTTTTTAAAAAAAAAACCATGACTCAGCTTTGGGTTAAACATTTGAAGCCTAAAACTAAACTCAAATAAAGATGAGCTTGATGAGATCACCGTGACATAAGCATGTTTATTTTTCAACTTTGGAAATGTCATTCTTGAGCCACAGTTACATGGAAACTCTAAATGTGGTGTTAAAGATAGGGTGTTTTTCAGCTAAAAGAAGGGTGAACAGATTTTCCTGTCACTTTTTTGTGTATGGCAGGTTATGTAGCAATATCCCCCGTTTGTTTTGGTTGTGGCATTTAAACTCACATTGTGTGAATGTACTTCGGTTATTTGCCATCTGGATCCTAAGCACCAACCATGCTCCTTAGTGGCTTTAGTTTCCGTTGCTGAACTATCCCAGAGTAGCTATTGACAACTGAGAATGGCAGCTTTATGAGCCGGGAGGTTTGTTCCTTTCTTCTTGCCGAGGTAAAGAGAAAGGAATAGATATCATAATGAGATGTGCTTCATTAAAAAGAGGGCTAATGTCTGCTCTTTAACACTGAGCCTGGGCTGCCCATCAGTGTGCTGCACTGATTGCCACTGCAGCCTCAGCATCACTTAACTTCATATTAATGCGGACTGTGCTCTGACTGCTTTGAGCTGGGGCAGGATAGAAAGAAAAGCTAGCAGATTAATGAAGGCAAAGGGACTTATTCTCTTTTCCTTCCTTAGTGAGAAGAAATTAGACATTTTAATGTCTGGAGAATAAAGAGAGTTCACTGAGGCTTTTGTGGAGGGAACGGAGAGCGCAAAAGGGAAGGGAATTACCTTAACCCGGGAACATCATGACTTCATGATTTCTCCTGCTGCTCTTTCACTCCATGTTATCACATTTTTGTCAAACATTTTATAATCTGAAAAATAACACCTACCACTTAGTTAGGCATGGTTAAATATAAAAGCAATTTCCCCCAGTTGTATTGAGTGAACAGCATGTTTTACTGTATACATTGCACATATAAAACCTCCAACAGGCTTATAAAATCAAAGGACTGAAAATTAGAAATGAGCCAGAAAGACTTCTCCGGCATAGACCTTGTTCTTGGAGAAATGGCAAACATTTGTTCTAGGAAATTCTCCGGAGGCTGGCTAGAACAAAAGGTAAACGTAATGAAACACCTTTCTTATCTGTAATTATTTTCTTATACACCTTGAGGTAGAATTGACAAGAATCGAGAGGTATTGTCTTTCTCAATCACAGTTACCTATCGTTTCAATTTGGCTTAGTGTTTTTAGGGTGCTTTTAATACTGCTCTATTCACTTTGTTGTTGTTTTTGATAATGCAACGATTTGTGTGTTATTTGTTCTATGTTTCCCCCATTAGACAGGTTTAGGTGCCAAGGATTTGTAGTAATCACTGAAGTCAGAAGTCTCTTAAGGAGAAATTAGACCAAATCTTTGCTTAAATTACAATTTTGCATTAAATAATTTTGTTATGAAAAACGTTTGAAACTCAAGGCTGCAAGCAAACACAACAATCAAGGGTAAACATTGTGTTTAAAGGCAAATCAGCAATGTTTAGGAATGCCCTTGAGCATGACAGCAGGCTTAATAATCCGATCTATCTCACAGTGGTGTTTGGTTTATGACCAATGTAAAGGACAGAGGAATCATTGTAATGTAATCATTGCTGTGTACTCCTCCTGTATTGACTTTTGGCCTCCCACCGGGTGATGCTAGGAAACTATCGTTTAGCAACTTGTACCTTGAATATTGATGTTGAAGAGGTCACTGAAAAACAAGGCCAAAACGAACGCAAATGTTTGGCTTACCAAGAAAGAACAGTTATAGCATATTCATTACGTTTTAAATTGTGACAAATGCCTTATTTCTAAAAGCTGATGGTGAATGTAAATCAAATGCACTTCTCATCAGCATAGTCTTCACATGGCTTCCCAGCTGTGAAATTCCCACAACCTTTTTCTTACAGGCAAAATGAGGCTGCTGCTCCACAGATGTATAAAGACCCTCTCAAGTGGTAGATTAAAGCAACCGTTTTTAAATCAGTCCAACGCTTTTGATTGCTTTGATGATTCTGCTAACACCTCCTTCAAATCATATTATTTGGATTGAGTTCAGACGGTTTGTGATGGTTTCATGACATATGGTGAATATGGTGTCCCAGAAGGACCAGTATTAGGGCCACAACTATCCAACCAATACATATACATGCACAAGTTATATATTTCCAAATGAACATCTCAATGCCAATTTTTTTTAAAAGATAATTTCCTCTTGTGTGCCGTTGTGTCCATTCTTTGGAAGATCCCCTGAAATGTTTAATAATCTACAGCTTTTCTGTTTCTTAAAAACAGATCTTGATCTCATTAAAACTTTCTGAATCACTGTAAGCACAAAAGGTACTGTAAGAATTGCGGAGATTGCAACTCATTTTCTGACAACATCGTCTCCTTTTAAAGAAGGTGGCAGAATCAGAGTTAGTTCTGACAAATGATAAAAACAATGAAATGGCTAAAATATACATATCTAAACACATTCTTATATGAATATACATTTAGATATGTTCAGGAGTATTCATATGTGGCAGCGTGAAAGTAAAACAGCTCAAACGTACCAATTGTTATACGTTTCTGCAAAAATAGTGTGTGACTGAAAGGTCAGAAAGTAACTGAGGTCTTGAGCCAGGCTATCACTGATGTAATGAGCTTTACTACCCGCTGCAGCAGGTAACACTTTCTAAAGATTGGGTCACTGTAGGCTTTCACAGTGGTGAGCCTGCTGAAACACGGCTCAGCTGTCTCCAGATCTGTGCAGTCTAAGTTGCTCTGATGTGGTCCACAATGATGTTGACATAATGAAATCGCAATAAAGTACACACATTAACACATACAGACCCCCCGCCAAGGCTAAGCGTACACACAAGATATTAGGCTGTCTCTGACCATACATGAGGGAGATATGATTGAAGTTTTCAAATATCTCTACAACATCTACAAAACATCATGCCCACTACAACGGGATTATAACACCGGGACTCGTGGACACTGCCTCAAGTTGAAGAAAAAGTACTCAAGACTGACTATCCACCACAACTTTTTCAGCCTGCGTGTGGTTGACTTGTGGAATGATCTGCCAGAAAGCATTGTCACATCCAAGACTGTTAACTGTCTCAAGTCCCGCCTCGACTATTACTGGTCAAACATCACTTTCACTTTGGACTATGTGACTGTTGCCAGCATCCATAGTAGAACAATGATCTACTTATTTATGAGCGACTAAAAGGCCCTAGGCCTACTACAGCCGTATCCTATTGATTGATTGATTAATATGCAGAGCCAGAGAAAGAACAGAAAGGATGGGAAGGAAATAAAATTCAAGAGTGAGCGAAAGAGAGATATGAAAGGACATTGGACTGACTTGAAGGATCCGGTTTTTTGTGTGTGCCGTGCAGTTGAGAAGTCTTTCCTGCAATCCTTTTTACATTATTCTACCCATTGCTATCAAGCATGTCCTCAGGCAGCACATTGGGTTGGTTAACTACCCGACATAGGGCATAGTATCCACACTGACAGCACAATGCTTTTGCTTTAACAATGCTGCAACAATGAATATGCTAACAGCTCCCCTTTTGGAAGAAAAAAAAAACGACAACAAAAAACCTGTTCAACTGAAAAAGCAATTCCTCATGGCCCGAGCTGTGTGATAATCTGCCCTGTGGCAGAAAAAGCAATTTCTCCACAGCTTTCCCAACCAACATGTCCATAGTTTTTACACCCTCCTGACCTCACTGTACCAACAAGAGCATTCATTTCAATTTGTGTCACTTCATAACCATCTGCCATTATCAAATTATTTATGCTGCCTTTGGTATGAGCCTAGGATTAAAGCTCTAACGACCACTCCCTGACTCATTAGAAAGCTTACACTTTTCATCCGAGCCTGTCACACATTCAGACTCGCCTGTCAGCACACATGAAGATAGAGGGACCTTAAGAAAGGCTTTGTTGTTCTGCTTCAGTATTTGTTTTGTTTTTTCTTGATTCTCTCCATCATGGACCTAAATCCATTCCTCACAAATCTAGCAAGTTTATGGGTGTGTGTGTATGTGCTGGTGTATGTGTGTGTATTGGTGCATATTTCCTAGATAATCAGGTGCTCTGAGGAGCCATGTTGATGCAAATAATTGGTGGCTTAACCTTTTAGGCAGTTATATTCTTTCCCACGACATATGAAACAAGCCATGCATTGTCAGTAGAATAGGGAAATGTCATCTGTTTATGGTGCCTCTGTACTCATTTCTGCCAATGAACTGATGTAAACATACAAAATGAAGAACATATCATAAATATGGACCCTGCAGTTTGGCTGCAAAATGTCTTGACTTTTCTCGGTTTTGATGGCTTTATATTTCTAAACAGGAAAGCAAACACCTAGGAGGCATGTGCAGGTTTTTCTGGATTATGATCAGAGTTTTAAAGTGGGTGACTCTGCAAGTGCTGAGTTACATCCTGCAAGTGAATTGTCTTCTTGTTTGTGCATACAAAGGAAAATGTGTGTATTTATGGCATCTCCTCTGACACGGTTTTAAATAATTCAGTGATTGCCATATGTAAATTATTCCATGGAACCCGCTCTTCTCAACAGGAGGAACAATTTGAAAGATCGAGCTGCTACAGGCAGTTTAAGATGAACAACAATTTCAGTGCAAGAACAATATGCAGAGGTGTTAAAATATTCAGTATAGCCCGCAAACAGTCTCTGGCTCTCCCTGGATATTGTGCACTGAAATGTACAGCTGATATTGGCAAAGGAGCAACTGCATAATGCTAACTCTAAGCACTCTGATGTCTCTCTTTGCAGTAAATGCTAATATTGTCCAGTGTGATATACTTTTTCACAGAATATCTACACTGAACAAAAATATAAACGCAACACTTTTGTTTTTGCTCCCATTTTTCATGAGATGAACTCAAAGATCTAAAACATTTTCTATATACACAAAATAACCATTTCTCTCAAATATTGTTCACAAATCTGAAAAAATCTGTGATAGTGAGCACTTCTCCTTTGCCGAGATAATCCATCCCACCTCACAGGTGTGGCATATCAAGATGCTGATTAGACAGCATGATTATTGCACAGGTGTGCCTTAGGCTGGCCACAATAAAAGGCCACTCTGAAACGTGCAGTTTTGCTTTATTGGGGGGGTCTGGGGGGGTCCGAAAACCAGTCAGTATCTCGTGTGAGGGGTAGGATTAGGGTTAGGGTAATGTTGTGAATCGAGTGGCCTGTGTTCGTCGTCCATAACATACGCCTGCCCATACCATAACCCTACCACCACCATGGGCCACTCGATTCACAACATTACCCTAACCCTAACCCTACCCCTCACACGAGATACTGACTGGTTTTCGGACCCCCCCAGACCCCCCCCAATAAAGCAAAACTGCACGTTTCAGAGTGGCCTTTTATTGTGGCCAGCCTAAGGCACACCTGTGCAATAATCATGCTGTCTAATCAGCATCTTGATATGCCACACCTGTGAGGTGGGATGGATTATCTCGGCAAAGGAGAAGTGCTCACTATCACAGATTTTAGAATATTTGAAAGAAATGGTTATTTTGTGTATATAGAAAATGTTTTAGATCTTTGAGTTCATCTCATGAAAAATGGGAGCAAAAACAAAAGTGTTGCGTTTATATTTTTGTTCAGTGTATATTGGAGGGAAATTGGGTCATAGAGTATACATCACATATCCCCACAAACTTCCAAACACAAGAGGGTGTTTTAGTTATCTATTTTTGCTTTGCTGGGTTTTGTAATGAATCACAATTCAGAGACCTCTGCTTGAATCAATACAAAGTGCCACGCCAGCACTATCTCTGCCTTATTACAATATGGTTAGGGCCATTGGAAATGAGTTCCCTGCTAGCGTCCCACTACTTCTTTAAAAATGCATAGGATTAAGAGGGAATGGTGTTCAGCAGTATCAATCAAGCTCAACCGAGTGAGTAAAGTGACAGAGGGGTTAGGAAATGTGACGCTCCACAGTTTCCATGGACGGTGCTTTCTGAATACTTGGTGTGTCACCAGACCCACTGTCAGTTCTGTGTGGGGAGTTGGTGGATTGGATGGTAATGGTCGGTGGGTGGCAAAGTCATTATTTAACGCTATCAGACCAGCATATTCAGTCTCAATTTGACCAAGTGTGGGCAGAAATGTACTGCGATACATGTAGAAATTGAAATGAATGCTTTTGACACGATTAAAGGGACATTATAGCAGGGTGGGTGTTCATGTTTTGTATCATGTATGAAAGGAATTTAAATTCAGCCATATCTGTTTACGAGAGGGAAAAAAAAGGAAAGGTGGTGGGCTTTTCTATACGGGCTGCAGATATTTATTTTCCATGCTGTCATGACACTTTACTTGGCCAGTGGCAGAGACAGCACAACTACTCATGATGAAAGTGAAATCCCAGGTGGATTCATGTCAGTGATGTGAAAATGCTCAAATGGGCTTCCTGTGTTATCTACAGTACCAGGCCAGTTGACATCCAGCACATTACATACTGTATGGTTGTGTTTCCCTACAGATTCAGGGTTTTGTATCTGAGAAGAAACATAAACATTTAAACACATCTATACCACTTCATAGTCAAAGTCTACTTGAATGAAATCTGGAGCCTTTCAAAAAAAACACTTTTGATTGGTTGTAATGTGTTTGTAAACACCAGAGTTGAGCCATCACTAAAGGGAAAATAGTAAGGCAAAAAAGAAATAAACCCAACATGGCATTTATTTTGTAGATCAATGCAATTAACACACTCAATTTTATATATTTAAATTGCACCTTTAATACTAACTGCATTTTTGTGAATAGCTTATAATACAAAACAAACATTTACCATAATACATAACATTTAGAGAGTCCAAAGTGTACAAAAATAAAACGTTAAATATAAATAAATAAAAGTCAAAAGAGCAATTAAAATATCGTAAAAATATCATCAATGATTAAAAAATAATAACATTTGAAAGAAACTGTCCTAAAAAATTCTAACATTTTAAAACAAAAGGCAGCGAAATCTTTGGGGGGCATAACATCTGACGGCACCGGTACTTTTATGGGATTAAAGAACATTTTAAAGACAAGCAGTGGAAGACCTTTGATGAGATCTGGACGTTTCTTTGCCATGCTCCTGGCTTAGGGATGTGCTGTCAGTGGCTCACTTGTTTTTATTTACATTTCAGGTTTAAGGCCAGGGAAATATATCCACCTTACTCATTTATTCAGCTGGGATCCTCTCTGTGAATAATCTTGACATTTTCCTAAAGGTTAAAGCAGCGAAGCCCTAACCAGGGTTTAAAGACGTTCTGCCCTAGTGTCCATCTATCTTGCATAAGAGATAGAGGGGGAAAACAATGCCATAGAAAAAGTAGACCCATTACAAATTCATTTTTATTCACTTTTATTCTATAAATGACACACAAGAATATTTTCTGGGTAGAGCATGTTTTTTCCTATATGCAAAGCCACTCAGTTAATGTAGCATGTAAAGATAATGTTTAATATAATGATGAATAATGAGTTGGTGATGTCAATTCTGGAGATGGCAGACGGATTATTATCTGAGTCACTGGAAGCAGCAACATTTTATATCACCACCATTACGTATGGATCTCGGAAAAGTTAATAACGTTAACGTTTCTCAGCACAAAACCACTTGCTTTATCTGCAGAAAAAGTCCTGTACTCACAGTCATTCCTCTGACAATTGTTAAGTATTTTTTATGTTTTAGGGATAACCAAGGTTGACTTGTCTCCTATTTTTCTACTCTTTTCCAGCTTGTTTTCACTTTCCTTCCACAGAGCTGTGGAGTTCATCCATCTTTGACCCCAAAACTCCCCAACTGTGAAGAAGGTGCCTGTTCAGTAGTGGGTGTAGGAGGATAGAAATTGGTTCAATAACATAAACAACCTTGTCAATTAGGGCTGGCAACAAATTATGAAACTATTAACGAATGAATGATTTTGATACAAAATGAAAATGTCTTCTTATTGAAACAAAGTTACAAAGAGCCTCGTAATCAAGACAATAAAAGACTGAGCAGATGAGCTTAATCAGTACGACAGAAGGACAGGGACTCTGATTATACATACTGAAATTATGATTAAATTCGATAAAAAAAAATGGTTCTTGGTGAAATAGTACCACAGATGGAATAATTAAGAGATTACACCGATGGAAAAACATAGAAGATGGCAACAAGAATAAAAACACTGAAATATCTCAAGAAATAGGAGCCAAAGATTGCTCTGCACAGGCGAGATGATCACTGGATAGGGATTGAAAATGTACTGTATGCATTTTTTTTAGCTACTCCTTTTTATTTCTTCGTGGCAAACTTCGTTTTATAAAATGTGTTGCTCCGAAACTCAGAACAAGACACGAAAACCAGATAGCCAAATTTATTGTTTATTTTAAAAAGTGAGTTATGTTTAAATAGACAAACAGAGGTTGTTGATAATGTTTATAATTAGCCGACTAAGATTTTGTCCACTTATAGATCCATCAGTGGCGGTTCTAGACCAATTTGACTGGGGGGGCCAGTTATTTTCTGAGGGGGGCACAATAAATGCAGGACGAAAAAGAGAACTAGACAGTATGAAGTAATTGCGCATAAGAAAACAATGCAATACAGTTATTGGTATTTTTTTCAGTACACTTATTTATTTCAGATAGATCTTATAGTTATTACTGTCAGCTTAAGTTGTGACGGCCCCTAGGCCTTAGACTCAGGTCCCTGGTTAGCCACTCCCCCAAATCAGGAGCGATTGCTGACACCTGATTTGGGTTGACAGCTCAGCTACAAGTATGGGTGCCTGAGCAGTCAGTCTTTCTCTCCTCTTGGGTTTGCTTGGCTCTACTGGACCTTGGTTTGGTTGTCCTTTCTTTATATACTGATGCATGTTCACACACCCACCCACACACTACACACATTACTGATTAACTGACTTCATAGTTAATTTAGTTTCTTTAAATAAATGCACTTCAATTGGATGAATCATGTGTGGTCTCCTTCCTTTGTCCATCCTTGAGCTAGGGCGTGACAAGTTATAGCTCAATGTTTACACTAACACCATATTTATATACAAATAAAGGCAATGAACAGTTACATCTCTACTTTACATAAGGGTGTCTGCACAATCTCACATTACAGCAACAAAATCCTGCGGTTTTTGGCAAACCGAGTACCAGAAAATATACATTTAAAAAAACAAAAACTTTTCATTGTTAGGGGGGCCACAGGGGGGTCAGAGGTCAGTGTTAGGGGGGCACTGGCCCCCCCTGGCCCCCCCTAGAACCGCCATCCACTGAAGTTTGTAAATGTGAATTTCTTCACAAATAATCATGCCAAAGCAGCCCTTTAAAATGAAATGAAAGAAATCTTTGACAACTAAGACAAAAACGACTAGTTGAACAAGTCAAACAAAAGGGGGCAGCCCTCATACACTTAAAAGTAAAATAATGGTTTTGAAAAGTAGACTCACAAAGAAACATAATACATTAATAAAGGTGTTTATTTAATCTCTTATTATCACACAATGTTTCAGTTTTCTCCAGTATTCCTACATTCAGGTTTTATTTAATTTCCTCTAAAGTGCAAGCAGTAACTTGTGTATGTGTAAATGAAAAAAGCATGTACACTCTTGAAAAGTAGGTTTGGTGTTGAAGCAAACTTTGTCTTTTATCTGAGAATCAGTTCAGTATTGTGCCAAGAAGCTTTTTTGTTGCTGGCTTCAGGTGTTTTTGAGCGACGTCTTGAAATGTGACTTTCATTCACCAAGTTGCAGACTGTTGTGCCGCCTATTTCAACCCGGTATCACGGCAAGACGTGAACATGTGACGATTTACCATGCTGGGAGGCATGAAGATGTCACAATTTCATCCCTTCAAACGTGACAGTTACACGGTATTGTTAACCCATGTTAACCAGTGGAGAAATAACCGGAAATGCCAAGCAAATGCTACCCCGACGTAATGATTTATTTTTTAATAGTCACACTCGATTACGCCGATTTTCTTGTTGCCCCAGCTGGTCGACACCTCTTTTAGCAGAAACAAAGGCTACATTAATTTATTAAATCGATGTTAATCCATGCGTGTGAATGTGGAATTAACGGACGTGGCGTTGTGCGATTGCGTTGTCAGGCAACAGCTTCGGTTCATGTTAATTTACAAACTCTTCAACTACAATCGTAGTTATATTTAAAAACATGTTAGAAGGCCTCACGAAATACTTTAATGCAAATATAAATGTGAAGGAATGTGTGTATAACAAAATACATCGGTCATAAACGAAACCGGAAACAGACATAGGCAAGATCCTCAACTCGATGATTGGATGGTTTAGCCACAATGCATGCTGGGATTTGGTGTTTATGTGATGTGAAATCTGAAAACGTTTTTTAAAAATAAAATAATACTTTATTCCGAGTGTGCTTGCTTTTCTCTTTGAAAGTCATCACATAACGGCATTCTAATACACGGTTCGGTTGCATTAAATATTACATACCTACCGTAATTCTCTATTTATAGAGCCCTGCTGAGAAGACTTCTAGACAAACAGGAGAACTGCCGCCAAAACTGAAAACGTGACGTGGATCATAAATATATAAGCAATCAAACAACATCTTACATTTCTTTTCACACAATACGTCTCCTTGCAGTATCAACACTAATTCGGCTGACTTTTATATTTGATCCAATTGGTAGATAGGCTGTATTTACACCATAACGGTGCACAGCTGATAGAAAGGGACACCTGGTGGTTGAAGAACGCTATTTAATTTTATTATTAGATTTTTAAAAAAAATGGAACTCACCTTGTGGTATAACCGGCAAGAGAGAAAGCCTTTGAGCTCCATAATGTTTCAGAAATAATCCATGATATGGCGTTTCATCACGGCAGAATTTGCTAGTAGAATCTCCCGCATGAGCTCAGCCCCCTCCTTTTTTATATCAACTTTTTTTTTAAAGCTTTATACCCAAATCAGCACTTTTGAAACAGGAAGTGAAATAGAGGGATATGAGGCATGGCTAGAATGGGTGATCTGTTTTGGTATTTTGAGCAAAACACTTTGCACACAGATGTTTTTTATATATTTGTATATATCTGAGACCTATGCTATTGCAAAAAAATAGATAGGTTCACTTTAAGTTAGATTTTGAATGCAGGACTTTCGATTGTGGTATGTCTATATTTTCTTAGCCAGACCCTAGTTTCCAATGTTTTTTTATATCTGTAATGTAATAGCTCTGGGCAATTGCGTTTACTAAAAGTACTTGTTTTGCCACTGACTCAGATTGTTAATAATAAAAGTGTCTGAAAACATTATGAAAAGAACCCAGAGAGAAATAAAATGTATTCTTTACCTTTCACTTTATCTATCTTTTCATATTGTGGCATCTGAATTGTTGCCAAAAGACCTTAAGCAGCGAGACTTGGTTGGATACCTCACCCCACCTTTTTCTGTATAATGTTGTCAGCAACCTATTATAACCACCTGAGCTTGTCAATCCTAAAAACACGCATTTTTTTATCGAATTTCAATTACTTTGGGAAAATCTTCGAGGCAAAACAGCCAGCCAATAGAGAAGCAATCTATTTCAAAATTGGGGTTATTTTAAAAAAAAAATGGGTCCGCATAAGTCACTTATATTCATAAACGTGGTATAAGGTCCAGATAGAAATGTACTAAAGTTTCTCTCTAAATCTATTTACAGGATGTTGTTGAGACATTGCAGAAAAAAAGAAAAAGAGATCTCCGTGTTTTATTCTTATGATTATATATAGTCATTATTAATTTGTTTTAAAGCTCAATAAATAACAAAGAAGACCTTTGACCGGCACTTTTCTAATTTTGCCCAGAAGATTTAAACTTTAACAGACACGTTGTTGACCGGCGAAAAAAAATCTAACAAACTCTGCCGCACGGTCCCCTCGTTCCTTGGAAGAGGCGGAGAGGTGGGTGTTTGTCATCTGCTGGTGGACTACCGGAGAGAATTACAGTGCTTGCCTCGACGGGGAGGGATTGCATTGAATTACAGCAGCAGGAGCAAACGCTTGCCTCGGGGAGGAAGAAAAAGAGCCACAGCGGAGAATAAACAGAAGGGCAACTATGCGTGGGAAGTCTTCTTCGCTGCTTTTGTGGCAGACTACAGCGCCACTTACAGGCCTGGCATATGTACTACAGCATCCCTGATAGGTGGAGAGTTGGCCATATAGGCGGAGCTCCTCGTTCCTGACGTCAGATAATTTTCAAATCTGTATCAGTCTGTATCAGATCCGTTGCAGCCCAGTTTTTAGAGATTTGGGTATGGAGGAAAAGAGAGAGGGTTGTGTTTTGGTGACTTGGTGACTTCCCTGACACACCGGGGACACATATTCATGTATAAAAGACGTACAAGAGTGCATTTTGTACGAGAGGTCCCCTTTAATCAGTTAGCATCCTGTAGTAGCCTGTTGTTGATCACATTTTATGTAATTCTTGCACTTTCAGGAGGAATTCACTTTGACCACATGGTCTGTCCTGTTTGTTCTGGGCAGTGTGTGCCTGAGTGTCAGACTGCAGGGCGCTGGTCCTCTCTCTCTGTAAACTCACTTAGTGCCTTCGGTGCTTCTTGTGACAGGATGGCAAACAGAGCCACAGACAGGAGGGAATGGTAATTTATCATCTCAGTCCCATCTGGCAAGATTATATTTCCAGCTATGGAGATTTGAATAGTCCAAGCTCACTTTAGAAATGCAACTAAATAATGAGTTAGCATCCCAGGTACAATTAAATAAAACGTCCTCAGTCTTGAATAAAAGAACATGTGACAGAATAATACAATCTTACAAAAACGGAAAGCATATAATGCCTTCTAAAACTGCTATATCTAGGATTATAAATATTTTTAAAAAAAAAATTATTTCTGGATTTTGGCTAAATTGTTATTTGCATCATTTACTGAAATTGTGAAACCCAGAATGGTCAAAGATGAATGTGACAGGGAATTCTTCAAATGTTTCTCTTCTATTTAATATGCTGCCCATATGGGTTATTTGCTAGCTTGGAATAGACAGCATTTGTTAGATAAATGCTTCATCCACAGTGCTAACTCAATGAAACTACAGGAACTCTGTCTCTGCACGGGTTTCACTTCTTACCACTTAGTGGCTCATGTCATGCTTTTCCGGTTATTACCCGTCCCCTTGTGTGTTATGTAGCTTTTTATGCATGTACAGTAAACGGTCTGCAGAGTCAAAAACCCTCAAAGTACACCCTGTAGCGAGTAAAACTCTAACACAGAAAACACCTCCCCAAAACGCCTCGTTGGAGATTTCTCATTTTCCAATGTTTTCTTCCTGGGTATCGTGACGTGCCCTTACCCAAATGAACAACAAATGGACCAATCCGCGCAGCACCTCACACACCAGGATCCCTTGGCGTCACTATCTCGTCTACTACAGGGAGTCCCATTGACTCATGGGAGCCTGCCTGCAGGCAGCAGTCTCAGGACACCTGCACTCTGAGGACACCTCCACTCTCAGGACAGGAATTCCAAAATAAAATCGCCACTATCAGTAGGCTACAGCGCCACTTTCCAAACAGGAAATGCACGCAAATACAAAATAAAATCGTACTGACACTTATTATATACATATGTATATAAAAATAGGGACACCTTGTATTGTTTACTCTCAGTACAGCACCACTTTCCGAACAGGAAATGCACGCTAATACAACATAAAATCGCACTGACACTTATTATCTATATAGATAGATATTTATTTATTTATATATATATATAAATACGACATCTTGTATTTTAGTTAGACCCGCTAGACAACAGTGGAGGGGTCGAGAAACAACCGTGTTTGCCGGGTGCACCGCGCGGAGGTGGGGAGGTTCCAGCTGGGAACCTCCACCCCGCTGCGGGACCCGTGGGACCCCTAAGTCAGATGGTGCGTCTTGGTCACGCTTCATATCGGCCGGCCCGGGAAGGAAGAGACACGCAGAGTGGGGGAAGTCCCCCACCCCAACGCAGCACACCCTCCCGGCCATCAGAGTCGAACCCGCAGTTCGGAGGAACCGACCGCCAGAGCACCGGCACTAGGCCGGGCCGGCGCGGAGGCCCTCCGACAGTGGGTCGCGTTTGCCATTCGATCAGTGAGAGGAGAAAAATGCAACAAAAATTGTCAAAATCCGAGTGGGGGGGTGCTGGACCCAGGCCGTGGAGGGACACCCAAGACCGGGCAGTGTCCCCGGTAGAAACCGGGTGAAATAGCCAAAAAAATAATAAAACCGGGGAAAAGTGAAAATAGGCACTCGTGAGGCGGGCAGAGTCCCCTGTCAACTCCCGTTACATTCCTCCATGGCGTCATTTGAGCGAAAAATGGCTAAGTCAACTTTTACGAGAACCAGGCTGGGGGGATCAAAAGGGTTTGACCAAGGCCGACCCAAAGTGCACGGTGGGCGGACTCATCACCTCTGTGATGAGTCTCCATTGTGATTTGAAAACTTCCATCAAACGAGTCTTTCGGGGGCCGGGGAAAAAACGTCTTCGTCAGAATCGTCACTTCCTGTACTGACAGTGCAGGTGTCCTGAGAGTGCAGCCTGCACCGGAACTGTCCTGAGAGTGCAGGCCTGCAGGCAGACCCCTCTCCATTGACTTGCATAGAGCTCCCTGAACGCTGGTAATAGACGAGTTGGGATCGTGGAGAAATGCTCTCTGCAGACCCATTCTCACAGCGTTTATCAACATTTTTCTTACTCAATATCAAGCCACACTTATTGTTTTTACTTAGGCTGTGAGTGTTTGTGTGTGCTCAGGATGAGTCTCGCTCTATCGCCGACCCGGAAAACACACCGCCAGCGAGCTCACACTGCAGCAGCGAGACTCGCAACGTCCCGACCAATCAGAGCACACTGGGCTCACAGGGAGGGGGGGCAGGAGCTCCAACAAGCCGTTTAGGACATTGAGTGAAATTCAGAAAAAAAAGAAAAGAAACCAATGTGATTTTGGAAAATTGCACAATTTAAATCTACTCTAGTAGACCTCAACCATGGAATTATGATCAGTAGAAATGGCCATGACATGGGACCTTTAAGGAAAACTTCAGAAATACAGCCTTAACAAAAACAGTCTTACTGGTACGTCTGCCATGCCTCCCAGTGTAAGACAAGAACTGTCACTGCATAAGAGGGCCTTGAAACATGCACAATAAAACCATTAGTCAACAGCACATTGCTGTAATGATATGTGACACATAAATGTCCGTGGGGTCTGTTTACTTCCAGGCTGCATCCTGCCAATAGGAAATATTCACACTGTTTTGGCGCCTTGAGATTGAGAGGATTTTGTGAGAGCAGGAATGGCTGTGAGGAATGTTTGATTGACATTGAGTGATTACGACTTCCAAGGGCCATCCGTGCATCTCTGGCACCATCCAGTCTTACATGCTAGTGTGGCACTAAACCGAACCCTCTATTGGTCTATACAGTAAAATAAACAAATAACTAACAATATAATGAAACCTTATCTCCGTGCCATTTTAACAAAGACTGCTTTAACATTCCACTGTGTTGAACACACATGTATTCTGCAAGAAAAGTGCAGAAAAGGTGAGATGCACATATAGCTACTGTTGTTTCTGTACATGTTTGGCTTATTTTCTGTTTTGTATTTCATATTCACATATGAAGAAACATTGCTTTTACATATTAAAGATTTGTATGTCTCAAATATACATTTGTAAAATTCAGGATGGATCTATATGCTGTATTCTCTAGTGATACCACATACTGTATAACCTCTTTATTCTTGTAACAGTACACTTTCGTTAAGCATCTCATCACTCTGACAACAGGTGTACAGAGTTGTACACTCTCCCCTCTAGCCGTGATGTCACTCTGTCTTAACTCTCCCATACACACCCATTATAAAATGTGAAAGTGACATTTTCACAAAACGTAAGCTGCGACTACGTGAAAACCCGCACTAGCTATCAAAAAATATCCAATAGTCTAATAAAGGCCATAGTCTCGAGAACCGTTTAAACTTGTAATTTCTGTTTTTGTAGTGGGGTGTTTTTGAGCTCTGTTCAAATGGATTTCCAATTATTTCCTATGGGGCAAATGATCGCAGTTTTCTGCGATTTGCGTGAAAACGGCTTGGCAAATCTCTTATAGAAGACATACTGTAGCAACCCGATCCCGGTCATTCCACAGGTTTTGATGTGTTTTTTGTGTGTTTCGTGTCAACGCTGCCAGGCGAGTAGCATGACAACACTTGTGGCGGAAGAAGGAGAATAAGAGGAGATAAGTATTTTGAATACTGTACTGTGTGTGGCTTCGCCAGTCACAGGGATTAAGAAAGGAAAGGAAAACATCTAGTCTGGATTGTTCAAAATGTTAACAAAAATAACACTGACCAACACACCAAATTCTCAAACAAGGACAATTAGTGTAAAAACATCACACATTTTTTATTTAAAACTAACTGTGGTTTTAGTGGAGGTTTAATTTTGGACTTTGTCTTTCTGTGGTCTTTGTATGGACACTCACTAACTGTTTCCTTCTGCCTCCAGTCTTTATGCTAAGCTAATTAGCTGCAATCCTACTCTTACCCCGTATTTTGCGCATGAGTAGTATTGATTTTCTTTAGAAATATTTCCCAAAATGTTCTCTATTCTATAAACAAACTGTGGTGGAATTGGCAGAGGATTCATACGATTTTACTTTCTTCACCTTTCTTTAATAACACATTATTTGATTTGCAAGAGGATATTTATCTTTTCAGTTTGTTGACATCACCAAAGCAACCAAACTTATACATACTTGATAATGGTAATTATTACATCCAGACAGAAGGAAAATTCACCCTGCTCTGGATGAATAAACAGAATAATAATTTGTATTAAAGCGGTTCTGAGATATACCGTAAACACTACAGGGACATATCCTTGAAAAGGTTGTGTGTCCATAATCTCCTATTTGTTTTATGCGCAGCTCGTCCTTCCTCTTACCTAAAATCCACGAATGAGCTGATAAGTGTGGAGACATTGTGAACTTCAGATTGTGGCAGAATGACAGTATTAGCAGCTGTCGTTATCTTGAAGTTCAATAAAGAACTTACAAGTAGTTTTCCACGAGTTATCTAGGGAGAGGCAGCGGAGCACAACAGGGGACATCAAGGATGACAATGTTCGTCCCAGGTTTTCATTAAGATCTCTGCAGAAAAGCTACGCTTTGCATGAAATATAAGCTGCCTCCCTCTCACACTATCATGTTCTGAAGCATGCACCTCCCACTGCTTTTAGATTAGCTTTGTATTCCCTCTTTCCCTGTTCAAGCAAGGCTTTCATATCATCCCACCTGGCATGTCGTTAACTCTTAACTCTTTCAGCTGATAAATGCAATTCCAGTCTTTCTAATTCAGCAATGCTGCACAAGCTACGCCAAATGAACACATAGCATTCATTATCGCAAAGTAGCACAAAAGAAGAGAAACTTGAGAGCAAAGGCTTGTGGAATACACTTCAATCAGGGCTTATCTCATCTCAGATCCTCCTCACTCTGTTCTGTTTCTGTGTTTCTAAAAGATTTTCGTTTCACAGAGATTTCAATGAATCTGTTATTTAACTGTCTGTAGAGTAAAGGTAGACCTCTTGATGAAACAAATCCACTGTTTTATTTACATGACTCATGTATCGGTACTTGTCTCTTCTTCCGAAGGATACTAAGAACAGGAACAACAAATCACATAACATACATTTGGACAAATTAAAGCGACAACAAATAAATCTTAAATAATTAATAATAATTGTAATAATAATAGATTACATTTGTATAGCGCCTTTCAAGGAACCCAACGCCGCTTGACATGTCATACAAACAAACAAGAGGGGCAAATAATAAAGTAAATATTGAATAAGATGTCCAAAAAATAGATTTTTCTGAATACATTTCCGACAGAAATAATATTTCTCATGATCTTGAAAAGACATCCAAAGGTCGTTCTGCATCCTTCGGACTCACTGGGTCACTCAATTCTGATCTGTATTACATCGCAGTAATGGAAGACATCCATCTGCAGCATTTGAGTTTCTATTAAATGCCATTTTCAATTAAAAGTGTGCCACTGAACATTACGACATCCTTTTCTCATTGATGCCCTCATCCTGCTGCCTTTTCATCACCTTAAGGCCGAGGATGACTCGTCTATTAAGACTTAACGCACTGACTATTAGGGGGCTTTTACATTAAAAGCTCCTGCTTACTGTGGTGAAGGAGGGACGGTTCGTTATGCTCTGTCATTTGTTCAACTGGGTAAAGTCCTCTGTCACCGATAATTAGACCTCAGAGAGCCGTATAAAGACCTGCAGAAGGGAGTGATTGAACAGATTGCCAGGACCCCTGAAAGTGTTTGTGTGACACCAGTGGGGTGTGTGTGTGCAGACAGACTGGCAGACGGAAGAGCGGGAAGAGAAGAAGCCATTATCCCACATGAATCTCCATTTTTTCTACCGCCAGCCTTCTGTCCGTATTCCACTCCAATGAATATCCCACTGATAAAACAATTAGGCTGAGAGACAAAACACGGGTTTCAAATGCATTACTCATGCTTGGCAGTAACATATTTCCCATTGTTTCACTGCATATGTCATATAGACAAAGTCTTTAATTAGGCGCACAGTTCACGTGAAGCATGTATATGATATTGAATTGAGACACTGAAGCTGATACTGCAACAACCCACATCACACTACTACAGAGGACAAAACGTCTACACTGAGAAATTGGAGAAGAACCTCTGTTGTCTCAGCATGATTGCCCAGGTCAATGGAGGCCTATCAGTCTTTCAGAGCCCCCCCATGACACAGGATGTGATGCGAGACCCTTGTTGCATGTGTGGCAGGTCTTATTTGTCTCAAAGAAAGTTATCAGAAATGGCTGAGCCAGTCAAATGTCTAGACTCATTTTCCATGTCAAGTGGAGATGTACAGTATATCAGAACTTGATTAAACTGATTATGAACAAAAGTTCTAAAAAAATAATGAATGAAAGCCAACATGGTCTGTAAATTATGTTATCTTTAAAAGCAAAAGAGATGTACTATCATCATATTTTTAAGAACTCAAACTGTAATTATGAAGTGCTTTTTGATCCAGACATGACACTTTCATGTAAAAAGCAATTATCTCACTGCATGACAGCCATACTGTATATTAACATATAAAGAGGAAAATGAAGACCTATGGGGATAACCACTGTGAGGCCATAGTTTGCGATCTTCATCACAACAGCATGGAAGTGCATGTAAACAGGCTGCTGTGAGAGCACAATGGGAAATGATGGAAAAGGGAAAGTAATTTCATCTTCTGTCCCTTCTACCAGGAGTGGCCCCTGGCACATTGATTCAGAGATGAAGGGGGGCCTCAGTAGCAGCAGCATGATCCTAAACGCGATGACACAGGACTCTGAGGCTGATTATTTGGACAGGTGCATGCTGGGTGATTTATGTGTGCGTCCTTTTGCGGGTCCCTAGGAGCAAATATTGACTGTTTATTTCTCCAAGCTCAAGACAACAGGGAGGCAGCAATTTCTTTATTTTTGGACCTTAGATAAATTGAACCCCAAGATGCAAGCGCACCTGAAAGAGAGCACTTTTTTTCTAACACGCCAACCCCCACCTCTTAAAATGGGGAGGCAACTTAATGGAGGACATTATTGATTTGTCATCTCTCTTCTCAGACATCTATACACAACAGGGACATTTCCATTACATGGGAGCTTTCCGATTGCTTCTCCAATCAAATCCCCTCCAGGAGAGGCTACCTGACGTTGATCAATGATGGACACCCACCAATAACACTGTATTTTACAGCTCTATATAAACCCATGTAGCCTCATCTGCCGACATAGGTTTGAAATGACAACTTAAGGGACATTGAGGTATACATAAGGAGGGAGGTAGTGAATCCAACCAACCCAATTCATTATTTTTCTCCACAATATTTTTGACAAATAAGTGTACCTTACAGTACGTTCTGTTTGACAGCAAGTGTGACCACATATCCTACATGCAGACAGATGTCTATTGGAACGTAATTGAAAATATCTCCTTGAAATACCCTTCACGGTTATATACACTAAAGAAGATGCTGAACGCACCATGTTCAATATGGAGGGTCCCGTTATTCCTCCCTTTAATTTGCCCTTTACTGGGAAATGGACTGCACAGGTTTTTCTCAGCAAACTCCGCTCCTGGGGAAAATTGTGTTTAGCGTTATCGGTGGGAGATACACGGGCTCAGTCAGCCAGAACAAACAATTATTGTACGGGGGCTGAGCCGAGGTGTCCGGGTGGAACCAGCCCACATGCTTATATTCACCGAATCAAAAAGTAATATGATCAGGATTCTACGAAACTGATTAACAAGGAGCAGAGATAGCTGTTTATTATGTATTAATATGTCACCTGTATTCATTCTCTTTCACACCTGTGTGCCATCTTTTCTTTGTGCTCCAGCGTTTTTAGGCATTCAGTGTCAGACATTCTATAAGTAAAGAGAAACAGAATAACTGAACACAGCAGTTTTTTTCTCCTCCGGCTCTGAAATCAGAGACAAACTGTGAAAGGCTTTATAAAAGAGAAGCCAGATGGGCATTGTTCATTCAGTGGTCTGCCTATTTTGATTTAGCAAATGGCTGCAGTATGTTATTTTGGTACACATCCTAAATCCATATACTTGCAAAGGAACGAAAAAGCATTTCACATTCTCCTTCTGTCATGAGGAGAATGCACCAAATGACACAGTAATATTAGTATATACTGTGTGTGTATATATATATATTTTTGTAATGCAGTTTCTTTGGTTGACACTTGTTAATCAACAGAGAAGCAACAGACTTAATTAGACTCTTGATCATTACTACTATTTGGTCTAATGGTGCAGTGTTCTGAAACTTGTGTTTTTCGTTGCTGTTTTTCGTGCTCATTAGAAAGCAGGGATTCATCTGGGAACTGTCACATGTCTTTTCTCAAGGCTTCACTGAGATAATGTGAGCCTCAATGTGTCTGCAGCAAAACATTGAAAAATAATCTTTGTGTATCAAATAACTTTTTCCCACTGAATTAATGTTCCAATTATCGCAGGGGGGCGCCAAAGATCGCAGGGGGGCGCCAAAGATCGCAGGGGGGGCGCCAGGCCTCAGATTATTTGAGGCCAAATATCATTTTTAGACTTTTTTTTTTTTTTACATATAATTGTAACGCAAACATGATTGTCACTAAAAGCCTTGTCTCTACATTACAATGAAAAATAATAGATTAATTAATTTGAATACAAATTCAAGTTAGTAGCTATTATAGGCATAACAAGACGGAAATGTATAATTTCTTCTTTAATAGAAATGTTTCTTCTGCCCGTAAAGTGTCCAAACCGGGCTTTTCTGGATAAGCGCATTTTTTAAAACAGTCATTGTCCATGCCGGTTTCAGTTGGATTATTTGTCACAGTTGCTCCGATCAGATCGGTCTCCTCCATTTTGTAGATTATTTACGACTTTTGAATCCACATAAACACACGGCAAAATCCGGCTTACTTTGAGCATGTGTTGTAAACAGTTTAATCCCTTTGTGAATTGTTTTCACTTGCACCGTCCTTTAATATCTTCATACAGCGGGAATCCAAATTAATTAATTCTGAGTCCAATAACCATCAAAGTCACTCCAATAGTGCTCCTTAAT
Source organism: Gymnodraco acuticeps (assembly GCF_902827175.1). Classification (NCBI taxonomy): domain Eukaryota; kingdom Metazoa; phylum Chordata; class Actinopteri; order Perciformes; family Bathydraconidae; genus Gymnodraco; species Gymnodraco acuticeps. The sequence continues at coordinate 55,138 of NW_022990565.1, read as the reverse complement.
TACACTTTCATCCTCCTTTAACACAATACTTCACATTCATCCAGTTGGTGACAGTAGTTGTAGCATATTTGAGACTTTTAAACTTGAATTACCGCCGTTGTGCACCCCCCCGTGTGTGTGTGTGGGGGGGGGGAAACTTCCAACAGGAGTCATTTGGGGGGGCTCTTGGGAAAAGAGGTTGGGAACCACTGATCTAAACCCTACAAGCAAAACTCATTACAAGGACGTGTTGACTCAGTCGCTGTTCTAGAAAACTGTGAGGACAGTTTCCTTTCCAGCACAGTAAATAATAGAGCTAGGTTATTTACTGTGCAAGACAGTGTTGTCCTGCAGAATTAGGAGATATAACACACACACAATTACCTTAGCAAGATGGAAAACGAGCAGCACAGGTGAAGTCCTGTATTCATGGTCAAACCCTTGTTTTTATCAAAATAAAATGTTTTGTGTGAGGCAGATTGTCCCCTGGTGTCTTCCTGTGAGCCAAAGAGAGCAGATAATCCTAATGACTCCCAAACTTCAAAGCAGATTCCTCTGAATAAAAAATTATACTACATCATTAATTTACAAAATCGAGGAATTGCATGGGCATGAGTTTCAGCCGCAGATGTTAAAGATGATGGCAAATGCAACGCCACAGACAGAGCAGCACAGACACAGAGCGAGAGAGAGATGGGGTAGGAGAAACATAAACACGATAAACACTAATTAGCTACTCTAATTGAAGTGCACTCTTAAAGTAATTACGAGGCAGAGGAAGCAGTATTTACATTCATAAATAATTTTGACAGCTCAGGGAGCCTCTGAAGGAGGAAAGTCCCTCTTCTTTCCTTTGGGTCCGTGAAGGCCTCCTCCTCTATACTGTATATCTGTCAGTCATCGACAATATCAACAATTAGAGTTTACTGCTAATGGTTTTGTACAACAGTTTGTCTGTAGGCCTTAAATCAAGCTGCCCTGAAAAACAAAAGTCCTGGCAGTAGACACTTGGAACATGGATCAATGTTGTCTCAATGCATCATTGTATAAAATCATTCTTGTCAAGCAATCTCTTCATCATGCAGTTATATTTTTTACAATTCTTTGGTCACGGTAAAACCATCTTCTACTTTGAGGGCTGCTTCCAACGGTGTCTTATTACTGTCTATTACGGTGTCTTACTTTTTCATAAGATAAAGCTCTGTTGCCACAGTTCAGTGACCCAGCAGACAAATGTCTTCAACGCATGTTTCTGTCTTCTTCTAATGGGCCCATTCATTTACACAGTATAATCATCACCAACAACCCCAAAGAGTAAGAGGCGAGGTTAATAATTGATTTGACTGTTTTGTCCACTTTAGGGTAATTGGCTTTACATTGGATGTTACGACAATGTAACATCAGAAATGCTGTGATGAAAGAGTAAGACATTCATGTCTGGTTTGGACCACTGCACATAACAATGGGCATACCTAGAGACACACACACACACCAAAACTGGAAACATGATTTTAGATATGTAAGGTCCAGCATGGGTGGACATTATTGCTGTTAAATGAGGAAAGCATCAATCAAATGGCAGCACAGAGTCTTTGTCTCACACATCTTCCTGTCAGTTAGTCAGACCCTGTGGACCTGAAAGAGCTCTTGGCGCAAAGGAATATCATTTTATGTGCCACACACAGTGGAAAGTGGATATTGTGACTTCACATTGTTATTTATGGAGGTGATAGTGGCAGAGGGAACTTACTGCCACATATATCGAATAAATATTCCTTGTATCGTAGTGACCTTTAGAGAATTGATTACTATTTAATCACAAAGTGAACCAAGCTGCAGTTTTTGAGAAGGTGAACTGCTTTCAATGCATTTTCTTACTTTTATATGAAATAGCAGACACATTTATTTTACATGTTGAACAGATTTAAGTTATGAACAACATTAGGATCCATGCTAGAAGCTCTGTGAGGCTATACTTTTGCACATTAGTGCCTTTAGCTTAATGCTAATGTTAGCATTCCACATGCCTATAATAACAATGCATGCTAAAAGACTGGTGTTAAGCAGGTAGCTTAGATAATGTACTTACTAATTTCACCTTGAAAGTTTGACAGGCTTACACATTTTGGCTTCATATCATCTCTGAATGTTTACAGTATGACAACCAATCCTTGTTAAATGCTTGTGCATGGGAAACATTTTGTTTGCAAGTTTATGTCATGCTAATACTTGCTAATTAGCACAAAACACCAAGTACAGCTGAGGCTGAAGGGAATGATTTTGAATTTGAGATATTGATGGTGTTAGATGAATGTTAAGGTACTGTATACATGATAACACTTCATCCACAAGGTCAACATGCATAGCTGTACTTGATGTCTATTCCACATTAGAGGAGTTTAGTCCGGACCAAAACGGTGGTCTAACATCAACATGCATGTAGACGTCTTTAAAACCCAGAAGAAAGCAATTCAAAGGGAAACTAGAGACAAGGACTTATCCAAAGCACTGTAGACATTTTCCCTTTTCTCTGTATTGTCTCCATGTTAATTGGCCCTTGACTAGAAACGTGGTCTTTTCAATTTCTTGAGAGACTTTCGATATCTTGACAAACATATGAATTAACTAGAAGTCGAAAAATCAATTGAACTGATTTACAAACTCTGACTGTCTGCTTCCCTCAGTTAATTTGTGTTTGACTACTCCCTCATATGTACGACAAATTCAATTGTCTAATTTGAATTGTTCTCATGGCTCCGGCTAACAGCACAATGTCTCCTCAGTGTGATTGTCCTACAGGAAATATCTATGATGTCATTATCAGCAAGCAAGAACTAGAGGGGGCGGATGTTTTTTTTATCAAAAAAATGTATGCATCTCTCAAACAGAGAAAAAGCACATCATACATGGTGTCCCGCTGAGGAACTACATAAGAGTCTGCGAGCTGCCATTACACATGGCTGGCAATGCTTTCACTGAGAATTGTAAAACAAAAGCTTTTGAATTTATAGATTTGTTCACATCCCATCAGTCATCCAAAGGATACGAGCTTTGGATGACCCTGCTAAAATATTAAATAAAAAGGCTGACACATTTTGAGTACAAAGTGTCTTTAACTCCAAACTATAAAGTACATTAATCGATGAACTGATGAGCTTTTTTCCATTATTCACACTAAGTCATTGTAGGTTTTTCACCAAACCTGAGTTAATATTAAGTCTTCAAATGGTTTCCAAATAGCTCCTGTAGAACAAATACCAGACAAATTATGTTAAAGCAATGTAAGGAGTTGAGATAATGATACAGTATTCTTCCGATGTCTGAGGAGGAAATGAATCTTACTTAGTGACAACTTGAAATTTAAAGCAGCACTTTGGTGAGTAGAAGGAGCGAAGAGGGAGCGAGAAGAGAATTAACCTGCAGTCAGGTTAACACTGACGGATTGTGACCTGCACGCACATCATTTCTATATACCGAGGCTTAGTTAAGCACAGAGGGGAGAGGGAGCCATTCTCAGCCGACTAACAGTGATTTGGGTGCTCGTACTAAAAGTTTTATGAAGCATGTATTTCATTTTCTAATCTATTTGAAATATTACCCCTTTGGATCTCTGTGAATATGTGCACTGTGTGCTGGTGTTTGTTGTTTTAGCACATTAAATACAGCAGCAGTTTAAGACTCAGAGGATTTTTGGTTATCTAAAAGTTTCTTTCTTTTTTACACTTAAGGAAAGCATTTGGTTTCAGTTTATTTCAACAGGATAGTATAATCAATGCACAGTTGACCATTGTAAAATGTCTTCAGTGTTCATTGAAAGGAGTTTTTTTACCCCGAGCCATTCTCTCAAGAAAAAGATCGTAACACAGAATGAAGCAGTTAATGTTCAAAGTCCGTGTTAATTAGATGCTGTTCTGCTTTTTCAACATTTTCTCATTTTGTTTTCTAATAACTTATGGTCCAGCCATTAGATACAATTCTCACTTGGTTAAAATATATGGGGAACCATTAGAGACCCAAATAGACACATTTTTGTCTTTAATAGGGGGCAGCAGGAGATTCTTTTGAGTAGGATATCAGGTCATCGGTGCGTGCCACATCGAAGAGGTTTCATATTATCTGAGAGCTGGGAACCTGCATAATCATGGAGCTCAGCACTGTCAAGTATTTCTTGTAATAAGTCACTTATAAACATTGTGTTTGTAGACGCCGATTCAAATTTGAAAGATTCACGTGTATAAGGATTTAGAACATAATGATGGAAGTATACGATGGCCACCATTATGTTTAATAAGTTGTTGCAGTACTTATCTCATGATACTATCTGTTTTACAGGTTTGGTTCCAAAATGACCATTTTGTATCACTTGATAATTAATAAAATACGTCAAAAGTCCCTTCAAAATTCAAAATAAAGCGCCTTACTATGGAGAGTTAATTTGCCTTCTTTGTGACAAGCTAGCATCATATGCCAATCAATTTCTTAGGTTATCAGGTTTGTATAATATCATATATTTGGGGCGGTGGTGGCGAAGTCCATAGGGACTTGGCTTGGCAACTGGAAGGTCACCAGTTCAAGTCCCGGCAACACCAAGTGCTACCGAGGTGTCCCTGAGCAAGGCACCGTTCCCTACACTGCTCCCCGGGCGCCGTTCAAAATGGCAGCACACTGCTCCTAACACAGGATGGGTCAAATGCAGAGAAACAATTTCCCCACGGGGATTAATAAAGTATATCAAATATATAAAAATGTACTCTGACCCCTAAACCTCACAAAACCTTAGCCATAAAACTGATTTATATGACAACAGTGTTTTGTAATGTGTGTGGGAGAACAAGACAAGGGCCTATTGGACTTATTGAAATATATGAAGGGCCGTGTAGGCCAAAATTCAAACTCCCCTCGCACACACACTACTGAAAACATCTGGCCTTGCACACACTACTGAAATACTCTCACATTCACTACTGAACACCTCACACACACACTACTGAAAACATCTGGCCTTGCACACACACTACTGAAATCCTCTCACATTCACTACTGAACACCTCACACACACACTACTGAAAACATCTGGCCTTGCACACATACTACTGAAATCCTCTCACATTCACTACTGAACACCTCACACACACACTACTGAAAACATCTGGCCTTGCACACATACTACTGAAATCCTCACACACACACTACTGAAAACATCTGGCCTTGCACACATACTACTGAAATCCTCACACACACACTACTGAAAACATCTGGCCTTGCACACATACTACTGAATCCTCACACACACACTACTGAAAACATCTGGCCTTGCACACATACTACTGAAATACTCTCACATTCACTACTGAACAACTCACACACACGCTACTGAAAATTAACGTCATACACACACTATTGAAATCCTCTCACATTCATTACTGAACACCTCGCACACACACTACTGAAAATTAACCTCACACACACACTCCTGAAAAACATTTGACTGAAAGGTTCTCAGTAGGGAATGTGCATGTGTTTCACCTATGTGTGTGTGAGGGGATTCTTGATGTAACGGAAGTCATTCTAATGTAACGGAAGTCATTCTAATGTAACGGAAGTCATCTGCTGGTGGTCTCTTTGCTAGCCCCGTTAGCTTCATTAGCTCCAGGCTACTACTCGGACGTGTTTTTTGTGTTGATGCCTGGTGGAGTATTCTTCATTGAAATATCGCACTTATCTTATGGCTCTGCGGTTCAAACAGACCGTCTATGAATGCAGTTTATTCGGTAAGTGAAATTCAAGCACTTTATTTCTTACTTGTCTTTTTATTCAGCTAACAAGCGAGACGAAGCTACATCTGTGCTAACGATGCTATCCATAGCATACAAGTTAAAACATAATGGAGAAGTGTAAAACATTAAGAAGGATTATACTGTAAAACATAAGGCTTCTCGGTGAGGTTGGTAAAATAAGGTCATGCTTGTACATTAGTTAGTTTGCTAGTTAGGTAACTGCATTGTTATTGTTAATTTAAAATAGCTATGCTCGACGATGCAGACAGCTAGCGTCACATTAGTGTTGAAGAGCAGAGTATGAGATTAACCCATAGATTAACCTCACTATAAGATCTGTGTATCTGAACAATATGAATCTCACATTTCCAGTTGGTTCCAGAAATAACGTTGACGTAGATATTGCAATATGGTTTGTTGAGCTGGAGTTGATTGTTGAAGCTTACTGGTTAACGTTCATCATATTAAACGAACGAACCCAAACGTTGTTGTTTTTATTAATATTATTACCAATACTTACTTAGCATTTTATTATCATTACACTGGAGAAACCGACTTATTGTGGCAGCAGAACGTGAACATGTAACTTAATGCCTGCATTTGAGGACGAAAAATAGCTCAGTCAATGCTTTAGGGACAAGGAAATGATTTGTTTAAATATTAGATATGACGTTATGTGTGCTTCTGTGACAATGAAGGTTATTCATTGCATTACATTTGTTGAAGATGTTTGTCTTTTACCCTTACGTGTGTGTGGGCTTTGATATCCAGCACTTTTTTTTAAGGATAACAAAAAGATTATCACATGACATTTGCATGTAAAAACAAGTCTGTGACCAACACATTGTTACTTTACATATACATCTGTTTGTTTAAAGTTTCCAGGTGATGCAGACAGACCAGAGGATGCTGACCACGAGAGACAGACCTATTCCTAACATCAGTGAACTTCAGCATGGACTCAAAGGTACAAAGACTCCTTTCATACTGTACAAAGAATCGAGAAACGTTCTGGTTTAAATAGATAAAGTAACAACTATAATCAGCTTTCACATTTCAATGTATTTAAGGCAATTATTATTTTACATTGTGAGAATTGCTACCATTTGTCTCTACATATTGTCTGTAAAAGACGTGGTAAAAGTGGTTCTTGCAGTGAGACAACCGAGCAGTTGAATATTATTTAATAAGATATGTTAATGTTGATTAACTGCAGACTGTTCATTCATAATCTGATTATCTTTGTAGTACAAAGTGATGAATTAAAAAAACACATTAAAATTAAAAAAATACATTATTTCTACAGCCGCTAAATAAACAAACCTCTTTCATAAATAACACACTTGCTCTGCAATAATGTCATGTTTCTTGTCATTTCTGTTAGGAAAGGACATACCTGAAGGACACAACTGCCTCACCGTTTTCTCAGAGGGGCAAGAAGAAAATGAAAAGCTGATTTCAGATTAAAGACCAATACAGGACATTCACTAAGAAACTACACTTTTATTGTGAACACAAAGTCAAACAGGACCATAATTTGTTTGTGACAGCTGAGCCCAGTATGTGCTCACAGATGCAGTTAGGGGGTTTCTCCATCAGGCCTGGTCCTCCTCCATCAGGCCTGGGCCTCCTCCCAGAGAAAGACCTCTCCACCTCAGTCCTCTCCAGCCAAACCCACAGACAGGACATCCGTCATGCTGAGGTTTCTCCCAAAGTCTCTGCACGCTGTCTCAATTGATCCACACTGTGAATATGAGGGGGAAATGTGTGTCATAAATGCTTTAGACAATAAGAAATATGAAGTTAACTGTAAGGAATGGCTCATTCTTTTTTAAATAGACAAAACTATTACTGTATTTCAATATCTCATGTCTGAAAGTTTAATTTAAAAGAAGAAGAGGCCCCAAAAATAAAGATTGGTATATCAATAAATGTAGTTGATTTTGTCTTTTTAATTGTTTAAAGTAGATAGAACTGGTACTTAAGAGTTTGAATACAGTCTGGTTGCGGAGGAGGCACACAGGTAAGAGCATATAGCTACCATCACATGTAACTAAGCTTGACTTGAATTTATTAAAATTAAGTAACAGCAACAAATCAATAACAAATCATGCAAAAATGTGAATCTTTGCTGGGTCCACTGTTGAATTTACCACATATTGTATGTTTTAGAAACCTTAAGGCATTTATAGATTTGTATGCAAGTAACATCCCAAAACTCAATACCTTAGATTATTATTGAAAGTTTTGTTGACTCACTTTGGGGTCCTTTTTATTTTAGAATCGTTTTTCATGAGACAGTCAATTTAAATATTTGTACTATGCCATATTCACATTCATTTGTAACACACACGTAAGGGTAAAAGACAAACATCTTCAACAAATGTAATGCAATGAATAAGCTTCATTGTCACAGAAGCACACATAACGTCATATCTAATATTTAAACAAATCATTTCCTTGTCCCTAAAGCATTGACTGAGCTATTTTTCGTCCTCAAATGCAGGCATTAAGTTACATGTTCACGTTCTGCTGCCACAATAAGTCGGTTTCTCCAGTGTAATGATAATAAAATGCTAAGTAAGTATTGGTAATAATATTAATAAAAACAACAACGTTTGGGTTCGTTCGTTTAATATGATGAACGTTAACCAGTAAGCTTCAACAATCAACTCCAGCTCAACAAACCATATTGCAATATCTACGTCAACGTTATTTCTGGAACCAACTGGAAATGTGAGATTCATATTGTTCAGATACACAGATCTTATAGTGAGGTTAATCTCATACTCTGCTCTTCAACACTAATGTGACGCTAGCTGTCTGCATCGTCGAGCATAGCTATTTTAAATTAACAATAACAATGCAGTTACCTAACTAGCAAACTAACTAATGTACAAGCATGACCTTATTTTACCAACCTCACCGAGAAGCCTTATGTTTTACAGTATAATCCTTCTTAATGTTTTACACTTCTCTATTATGTTTTAACTTGTATGCTACGGATAGCATCGTTAGCACAGATGTAGCTTCGTCTCGCTTGTTAGCTGAATAAAAAGACAAGTAAGAAATAAAGTGCTTGAATTTCACTTACCGAATAAACTGCATTCATAGACGGTCTGTTTGAACCGCAGAGCCATAAGATAAGTGCGATATTTCAATGAAGAATACTCCACCAGGCATCAACACAAAAAACACGTCCGAGTAGCAGCCTGGAGCTAATGAAGCTAACGGGGCTAGCAAAGAGACCACCAGCAGATGACTTCCGTTACATTAGAATGACTTCCGTTACATTAGAATGACTTCCGTTACATTAGAATGACTTCCGTTACATCAAGAATCCCCTCACACACACATAGGTGAAACACATGCACATTCCCTACTGAGAACCTTTCAGTAAAATGCTTTTCAGGAGTGTGTGTGTGAGGTGTTCAGTAGTGAATGTGAGAGGATTTCAGTAGTGTGTGTGTGAGGCTTAATTTTCAGTAGTGTGTGTGTGAGGTGTTCAGTAGTAAATGTGAGAGGATTTCAGTAGTGTGTGTGCAAGGCCAGATGTTTTCAGTAGTGTGTGTGTGAGGTGTTCAGTAGTGAATGTGAGAGGATTTCAGTAGTGTGTGTGCAAGGCCAGATGTTTTCAGTAGTGTGTGTGTGAGGCTTAATTTTCAGTAGTGTGTGTGTGTGAGGTGTTCAGTAGTGAATGTGAGAGGATTTCAATAGTGTGTGTGTGAGGCTTAATTTTCAGTAGTGTGTGTGTGAGGTGTTCAGTAGTGAATGTGAGAGTATTTCAGTAGTGTGTGTGGAAGGCCAGATGTTTTCAGTAGTGTGTGTGTGAGGTGAGTTTGAATTTTGGCCTACACGGCCCCTCATAGAAATATGTAGCTGACTTTCTTAATGTATGTTCATGTTAACATAAGATAAGATAGGACTTTATTTATCCCGAAGGAAATTCTTGTGTGAGAGTAACAAATATACAATAAATACAGCAGCATAATTATAATAATAAAACTGTACACTATACACTTCCATCCTGTGAATATAAACTTCTTATACCATTCACTTCTTTTGATGGAACAATTCCTGCATGTTGCGTGATCTCACATGTGTGTTTCAGCAGATGTGAAAGTATTATTAAATCATTATTCTAGTGTATGCCATCATATACACATACAGTCTATACCTACTGTATGTGTATATGATGGCATATGTTCTAAGGTTTTACCTTAAAGGGCGTTCGCTCATATTTTCATTCTCAAGGAATATGTCTTTCAAACTAACAGGATGCTAATCAATGCAAACTAAGGAGCAAATAAAATAATAATGTGAACACAGTATGTTCTGTCAGCATGAAGGTGCTAACAAGGCATATTTATAGATCTCAACATCTGACATCTTAAACATATTGAATAGTTGCAATAACACAGGATGAATCCCACAGTAATAGAACCACTTTTTCATTTTAACATTGCAATTTATGTCTCAATCTGAAGAATTGCAAGTGAATGTTTCTCTTGGATGAGAAAAGAAAATACTGCTTTAATCAGTTTACGACAATGATGACACAGCAACTCTTTGTGTTAAATTGAAAAAAAATAAACTTTTCAAACGTTATTTTCAATATTTTGCAAATCATTCCGTAGTTATGTTAACATTTAATTCACCAGCCTCGTTTCTAATTTATGGGAGGGAAGCAACTCTCTTTTCAGCTTTTCAGGAAAAGCAACATAAGAGATTAGTCAGATTTTAAATCACTTATTGAAAATGGAAAACTAGGCTAGAACATATAGTCACCACCAAAACCGTTCATTTCCATCCACCATTAGATGTTTTAGAGCTATGTTTCTGCGCTCAACTTGACATATGCTGTTCTGTCTTTCAGTTAGCTAAGACACAGGGATTTACTTTATTAATGGGATGCAAATGCAGTGTTGAGATTTGGCGTGTAGTTGGTCAGCCCACTTGAAAAATACAATGAGATGAGCACTGAGAAAATTGGGGAATGGAGATAATTAAACTGTCTTTGTATCGCCAAACACCATAGCCATTCTCGGTTTATATTATATTACCAAAGCTTGTAGCAGACACTATCGTCGTCTGAAAGGAGATGCACAAGCACTACATGAATAACATATAAAACATACAATATGACAGGTATATTAAATGTATCATATGTTATATGAAAAAAAATCAAGCTGAGTCTCCTATATCTGATTTCACACACTCAGGAGGATTGCAAGAAACTGATTTGGTCAGAATGTATGCAGAAGAGGCCAAGATACCTCCAATGTGAATTAAGAAAAAATAAAAAAGCTTACTTTTCCCATAATGCATCTCAGCAGGGTCTTTTGTTAGATTGCCACTGCTTGGAAATACTCCATACTCAAACCTTTAAACTTTAAACCTCTTCTTGTGAAAGCTAATAAACTGAGTTGAGATACATTGTGTTTGTGCACATTGATCCCAAGATTATATATATGTTTAATGATGATTAGTGTTGATATTAAACAATAATGTAAAACCAGGGACGTTAAAAATGGTAAAAGATCCTCATTAAAGTTGCCCTTTACAAAAACAGTCATACAGAAACCAAAACACCGCCCACCAGCAGATCTGTCGAGAGAAATAAAACTGCCCGCAGCGTTATAGCTACACACAGTAGGTTTGAAAAATAACTACCTAAAGAATTTTAAGGATAAAGACTTGGAGAAGCCCTCTGCCCTCACGACTTAATTTACTGTACACTACTGTATATATCACACCCACCTATATGCTGTATAGCCTTTATCGTATACAGGTGATGTCAAATATGCCCCTACTTTAGTTGGTTTTGACCTACTGTAACTTACAAACGAAAGCTGCTATATATGTTATTCTAAGCTGTTAAAGCATTTATTGGACCTTCTCACAGTGCAATGAACTCATTACGTTTCGCCCCGGCAGTCACCTTATACATTGTGTACAAAAACAGCTCTCAGTGGAATCTGACCTCAAAGTGTTAAACTAAATCGTTCTGAGTAATAATACAGTTACATAAAAGCTGTGAATCCGAGGTGGGAAAACATGGATTCTAAACAAATATAAAGTTGGGAAAGCAATCAAAAAGAGTCAAATGAAATGAAGGGTAACAATCTTTTCTGTGTAAGGCAGCTTGGCTCACAACAAATACACTTGCAATTACAGTTACAAAATAGGTAATGTGTTGCACAAAAGCCACGAGCGAGGGAATAGTGAATGAAAGATAAGGCAAATTGGAAACTTAAAAAGGTTATAAGATAGCATTTTGAAAAAACGCAAAACCAGAAACACATAATTAGTTTTTGTGCCTAAACAAAATACAATTACAAATGTTCAGAAGACGTTTCATCTGGAAATCAAAAAATTCACAACTTGATTTTGTTCTGTGCAGGAGTATCTCCTCACTTGTCAAACATGTCCAGTTTTATTTATCAACGCAAATAACTCAAGCTCACCCCCCTCATTCTTTCACACAGTGACGTCACGAGCTACCCACAATGCAACACGCGCCATATATATATATATATAAATACGCCATTTTCATGGAGGTGCAAATATCCTGGAGGTGCTAATATAAACAGCTAGCTAACGTTGCCAGGCAGAGCGCACTAGGTTTTTTTTCTGAATTAACGACCGCAGAAATCGCTGCATGTCTTCGGATTACATCTCTGGACTTGAGGGGTGTGCTCTAGGTCGTTACCAGCGTAAACTAGAGCTGTGTGGGTTGTCGGATTGCCCTTACAGACTGCCTACAGATGTATGGAAAAACGACCCTCGAAAGTGGCCTTCGTCGATTTTGGCTGCATCTACGTCTAATTTCTGGAAACACCAGGTGAATACCCCACTTGTCACAATAATATGATCATGCCATTGCATATATGTGGTATTTTAGAGTTGACTAGATATTGATTAAGGCAATAGACTATGATATTCAGTACAGGAAGCTTAGCAACACCTAGATGGTGTACGGCTAAACCCTTGGCCTGCTTGTACCTCGCGTAAAACGGCGGATACCGGAAGTACGGTGTCGCCCTCGGCCCAATACCCGTATGTGTGTGTGAAAGAATACACCAGTGGAGTATGCATTTAAGTTCCCCTTGCACACTAGCTGGGTTATACAGCTAAATCTTCTCCAAGGCTGTAGTGTATCCCATCAGCTATCTCTGCCCCATGCAGGGCATGTGATTGAACTCTCCTGTGTGCATGTGAGGTGCAAGAGGCATGGAGCGCCATGGTCCAAAAGCCACCCTGTGGCCTTCAGACAAGCAGGGCGCAGGTTAATGAAAACATCAAACAACTCCCCGTGGTGCCGAGATGAATAGAAAGACGATCACATCCCCCTCAGGTACCAGGCCTAAAAAATGATCCAAACAAACAATAATCTGCTATTCAAGCCGACACAAACGGCACATTTATAGAGGACATACAGTGATCCACATATATGTTTGCTGTCGAAAACAAAATGGAAATCTCCCTAATGAAATTATTTCCCATCTAGCTTAAGAGGAAGAAATGTTTGGTAGACTTTTTATGCAAAAATCTCGAAATAAGTACCCTCCTCTCCTGACTTCTCGCTCCATTATCTCCAGCATCTCATATTTGAGTGCTTGCATTTTTACAGCCCCGAGTTGAAATAAAATAAAATATATCAGTGTTAATAATTTTTTTCTGTGCTGATTTTGAATGTGATCCTACACTCAGTTAGTGTATATTACATAAAGCATTTTTAATTAATGTAATCCTATCAATACTAGCTATTGAATGACCGCCCACCAAATCTGACCCACTTAATTTTAAGTACATCGTCAAAACCCAGCCATTTGCACTTTTTGTACAGAGCATGTAGGCGCGTTCACACCGCAGTACTTTTCCCACTTTATTTCCGATATAGTTCCGAAATGTTGCGTTCACACCAAAAAGAGCCGGAACTAAAATTAGTTCATGAGAACCTTTTCACCCCCTTTTCCGTCCCTGCTAGAGAGCAGGGACTTTCGTGGGAGAAAAAGGTTCCTATGTCTGATTGGCTGGGCAGATTGCAAACCACGCACCGTAAAACTGCCAAAAAGTGTTGTGAAGCCGCCATTATATTATCCTCGCATTAGCATTATTAGCATTAGCATTAGCCCAGCGCAGAAACGCAGAGAGACTAACTTATGGCAACACAAAATAAAACATGGGAGATGAGGAGGTGTTGGCGTTCTGGCGATTTACTCGGGGGACTTCCGGCCAGGGACTTTGGGCGGCAGTATTCGCCGTGAAGTGGTTTGCGGCCCGCCAGTAAACCCAAAGCAGAAGAAGAAGAAGTGACGTCAGCGGCTTCATTTGCCTAATCCTCCCCCAGGGGTTTATTCCGGTGTGAACGCGATCTGTACTTAGTTCATGAGAACTAAAGAGTTCTCATGAACTAAGTTCTCATGAACCTTTGTGGGAAAAGTACTGCGGTGATTGAGTCACTTCTTCTTCTTCTGCTTTGGGTTTACTGGCAGGCCGCAAACCACTTCACGGCGTATACTGCCGCCCAAAGTCCCCGGAGTTGGGGACTGGCTTCAGTAGAAGCTGCTGGGACTCCCAGCAGCTTCTACTGAAGCCTTTCGAGTAAATCGCCAGAACGCCGACACCTCCTCATCTCCACCGCTCCCATGTTTTATTTTGTGTTGCCATAAGTTAGTCTCTCTGCGTTTCTGTGCTGGGCTAATGCTAATAATGCTAATGCGAGGATAATAAAATGGCGGCTTCACAAAACTTTTTGGGAGTTTTACGGGGCGTGGTTTGCAATCCGCCCAGCCTTAGGAACCTTTTTCTCCCACGAAAGTCCCTGCTCTCTAGCAGGGACTGAAAAGGGGGTAAAAAGGTTCTCATGAACTAATTTTAGTACCGGCTCTTTTTGGTGTGAACGCGACAAAAGAGTTCTCATTAACTAACTTCTCATGAACCTTTGTGGGAAAAGTACTGCGGTGTGAATGCGCCTTACCCCCAAAACACACCAGGAGCGTCTGCGCCGCGTTACGTTGCGGTTGCGCCACGCTGCGACCTCCTCCTGCGACAACACACACCAGACGCGTTTCACACACCAGACGCGTTTCAAGTTGTTGTTGATTTTGGAATATTTCCTGGACATTTGTACTTCTACAAGTAAGTAGGCTATACGTAGTTAAATGGTTTATGTTTGTGTCTGTTTAAATCGTGTTTATTGTTATTTCCTATTTTGTTGTGTTGTAGACTACAGACACAGTTAATAATAATTGTAATATTCCAGTTATAAACGACATGAATCAAAGATGTGTTGCTGTATTTTAGTGGTAAAAAAATATGCATTCATCATCATAATTATTCTATATATATATCATTTACAGTGCCTGTAAACCGGAGGAGAACGCTGGCATGTATTCTCCTACTTGAAAGACTACGGGGGGATGGGGGGAGGAGTTTACCTTACGGCTGCACCGCGGCAAAAATAGGATTCATCCTAATTTTAGAGAAGCGCTGCGCCGAGCCGCTTCTGGGACGCGTCTGAGCCGTAACGCGGCGCGTGTGGTGTAATAGCACCCATTGACTAGAGTGGCCGCGATCCTTACGACCGCCGCGGCGCGGCCGTAACGCGACGCAGACGCTCCTGGTGTGTTTTGGGGGTTATGTGTGCACAGGGGCGCCGTAAGGGGGTGAAAAGTTAGGACGATTCTAAGGGCCCGTGACTGACAGGGGCCCCAAAAATGGTAGAACATTAAGAAAAAAATGTTTAAGTAACCTTTCATCAATCATCAATAATTAACATTAATATAACATTATTGATAATGTACTCACTAAACTTACGATTCATTTCACTTTTTTTGTTCGAAAAGTTAATTATCCAAAGCATCGAACACCCCCCTCTATTTACATGTAATGGTTTGGTCCTGTCTCCAAACGCTGTGCGGCACCGCATTTTCTAGCAGAGTGAGAGCATGTGAGCAGGGATGCGAGTACTTACGTGTGTACGATGTCTCAACGACTAACAAAGTCAGGCTTTCAAAAAAGAAAAGAAAGGAGAGAAAGACAAGAGAGTTTTGCTCTGATTTAGCACCACCATCAGGCCTTTTCATTTCCATTTCCGTTTTGTTGTCCATTTACACTTTAATACCCGCTTATTTTGTAGTTGGTATGTATATTTAATTAGAAAATCTGCTGCTTATGTTATATGTTATAAATGATAATATTGGTGTTAATGTTCACTTTATTTTAATTTAAGAGGTCATGTATATTTAAAGGTGGGGTAGGTAAGTTTGAGAAACCGGCTCGAGATACATTTTTTGTTATATTCCATGGAATGCTCTTAACATCCCGATAGCAATGAATATCTTAAGTGCTTTGACAAAAAATCCATTAAAAAATGTCATCTGTGGAAGCCGTAATACTGTAAAAAGCACGACCAATCATCTGAGCCGGCCCGGCTAAAATACCTGGATGGCCTACCTGCCTGTCAGCCTTCCATCTGTGCACAAACTTATCTCGTGCCCTCATTGGTCATGTGCGCGTTCGTGTGTGTTGGAGGAGGGGCTCTGTAAGGAAGTGGCAGATTTGTTCCAGCTGTGTATTTTCAAATTCTAGCGCACTCGAGCTGGTTTCTCCAAAATTGCATACCCCACCTTTAAGTTATACTTATTTTGATGTATGAATGTTCCATTCAAAAATGTTATTAAAAAGGCATGTACACCATAAAAGATTACTATTGAGGTCTATTGTCAGGAATGTTAGCGTTATATCAAATAGTGAATTCTAATGCAGCAGAATGTTGCAGTAGAATTTGCAGTCTGCAGTGTTATATTTTCACAGCTCAGTGTCAGTAAATATAGTGCAGTTAGTATTGGACTACAAGATAGATGCAAGCCTGTACAGGTAGAGTTATTTAAAGCATAAATGAGTCGATTGGGTTCTGGAGGTGTGGTTACAGCAATTGTGCTTGGTTTGCGTGGCCTGTGCCTGGTGGTGGGGCCCAATGTGATATATTTTCATGGGGCCCAAAATCCCTGGCGGCACCCCTGAGTGTGCAATAATAAACATGTGAAGTGCTGTGATGCATCATGGGCAAAGTCCGTTTTTACAGACTGATATTCTCAGCACGCAAATATATCTTGATAAATCAATTTACAAGAAGAAATAAATGTGTAAAACAGCGTTGAAAATATGTTAGGTGTGAAGACTTTTGTGAAGATACAAATGTTGCTCTTCTTCTTCTTTTTTTTAATAGTGATTCAATTATCCCATGGTGTGTAGGGGAGCCTGCACCTAGAATGAGCAATTTCAGTTTGTATTTTCTACCGACAAAGTTCATATATTGAAGGACTTTGATCAAAGCAACATTAAAAGCACTTGATCACTGCAGCATCCAAACAATTTCACATCAAGGGAAATTACATTTGAAGGGACCATGCAATGGCATCAAAACATCACAAACATTTTTCAAAGAAGACATGCTGTAAATAAAATCAATGATGGCTGACTTTCATTTGGCTGCTTCACATTCAAGGTCCTGGTATCGTGTTGTAGCTTCCTAGGACATTTGAATAGAGCAGAGCCATCTCTTAAGTGCTTAATAATGGCTGTTATTTTCCTTTTGTGTCAAGTCAAAATGTATGCTGTTAAAAAGCCTGTTGTGTTAATTGAAAAGTAAAAAAAGAAACCGTCTGTGATTTGTCCACAAAACACACATGATATTTTTCTTAACCTTTTACTTGGTCTTGATTTGACTTCAAATATCTCCTTAGATAAATAGAAATGTTGAGTTCTGATTCATAAGAGGGCTCTTTGTTTCTGCTTTTGTTATATTACTTTGTATGCAGTTGTCCGGTTAGTTTAGACGTTTTATAACACGATAAAAAGTACACGAGTATTTTGATGAAAGATGTTGAAACATAATTGTTCATTGTACGTAAAACTTATCCAACACACTTCTGGATAATTTCATAATCACCATAAATGAAGGTGTTGTGGCTCCTAAATGCTAATAACTATACTTTCTGGACAACTTGAGAAAGAGACTGAAGCGTCTGAGATCGACATGCTTTAATTTCAACAAAAAACTGAATCCATTAATTTTGCACAGTCTTAAGTAGTCACAGATATTAGATAACTTACATCATTTCCTGATATTGACTCCTTAGATGTGTCTTCCAATTTCTCGGAAATTAAACAATGGTTATATAACTGTACTGTTTTGCTATCTGCAGCTGGTGATGTTACCATGTTCTTTACCATCTTTACTTTCCAGGGACATAAACAATTGTTCCAAATTACCCAAATGTGTACGTGCTGAAGAGAAGTTTGCAGTATAACATTTAATATAATACTGAAATTCAGTTTGCAATAATATAAAGCTCTTATTTTCTATATTGCGTTTTGTAAAAACCCTCTCTAGTTGTCTGGTGATATTCTCTCTATAAACATTCATCTGAAGAATGAATGTAGCTGCTTAGATAATGATGTGTATATTAAATAGATTTTTTCTCTTGTGTTTTGTGCCATCCTATGCTGTTTCAGACTCGGCGGTGAGACAAGGTCACTTAGCCAGATTGTTATGAAGCACACTGTGTAGGAGCACAGAAGCAGCCATCATTGATGTTCGCAGGGAATGGACATTATTAAAGCTCAGATTATCACTTTCACCTTGCGGTTGCACCTTCGGGACAGTTTCCCTCTGCCCTCTGTGGTTATTGGTCACTTTAGATCGTATCGTTTCATTCAACTAAGTGGAAGTCAATCTGGAAAGCTTACTTCGAACCTCTTTAGCCACCGAGGAATGGGAAGTTATGTGAGCACAAAAATCCTTCTGTAACACATAAATCAACCCTGCAGGACACCTTGCTTTCTCTTAATTATTCCCATTAGCAGTTGAAGCGTCTGAAACATGTATCGGGTCGTGACGCCACAGGCCTCCTCCTCGGACACAGCCTGATTCACCAGCACCCCCTGGTGGGGGCCAGGTCGTATTGCCCTCTGTGCCTGCTCTCTCTGTGTCTGACATGTCGCAGCTCACGTCAACCTTTCTCTCATCCCTGTGCTCACAGGCTTCACGAAATCCCCTTGCACATACATCCCTTCATCCCTTCTTCTTCTCTACCTTCAGCAGTCCACAGCAACCCAGCTTCTGCTTACCTTCCTCCTCTAGCAGCTAACCCCGTAGCAACAGCGCCTCACCCAGTAACCCAAGGGGCCATGCTACATGCTAACCCATTAGCCGACTCTTAACCAGTACCATCTTTCCCAACTGGTCTATCCTTTCCCCCCTCCCCCCCCTCCCCCCCAACCCTACCCCATCCCTTCCCCAACACCCAAATGTTTTTCCTCCCCGTGCAACCAGCTACACTCTAGCCACAGCAACACCACCCATCCGCTCTCTGTGTCCGACATGTCGCAGCTCATGTCAACCTTTCTCTCATCCCTGTGCTCACAGGCTTCACGAAATCCCCTTGCACATACATCCCTACATCGCTCCATCCCTTCTTCTTCTCTATCTCCAGTGAGCAGACGCTCTGGTCTCTCTCTCTCTGACCCTCGCAGCGAGCAGACGCTCCGTTCTCTCTCTCTCTGACCCTCGCAGCGAGCAGACGCTCCGGTCTCTCTCTCTGACCCTCGCAGCGAGCAGACGCTCCGGTCTCTCTCTCAGACCCTCGCAGCGAGCAGACGCTCCGGTCTCTCTCTCTCTGACCCTCGCAGCGAGCAGATGCTCCGGTCTCTCTCTCTCTGACCCTCGCAGTGAGTAGACGCTCCGGTCTCTCTCTCTCTGACCCACGCAGTGAGTAGACGCTCCGGTCTCTCTCTCTCTGACCCTCGCAGTGAGTAGACGCTCCGGTCTCTTTCTCTCTGACCCTCGCAGTGAGCAGACGCTCCGGTCCCTCTCTCTATGACCCTCGCAGCGAGCAGACGCTCCGGTCTCTCTCTCTGACCCTCGCAGCGA
Source organism: Gymnodraco acuticeps (assembly GCF_902827175.1). Taxonomy (NCBI): domain Eukaryota; kingdom Metazoa; phylum Chordata; class Actinopteri; order Perciformes; family Bathydraconidae; genus Gymnodraco; species Gymnodraco acuticeps. Next base: position 35,440 of record NW_022990565.1, on the reverse strand, counting down.
GCAGACGCTCCGGTCTCTCTCTCTCTGACCCTCGCAGTGAGCAGACGCTCCGGTCTCTCTCTCTCTGACCCTCGCAGCGAGCAGACGCTCCGGTCTCTCTCTCTGACCCTCGCAGCGAGCAGACGCTCCGGTCTCTCTCTCTCTGACCCTCGCAGCGAGCAGACGCTCCGGTCTCTCTCTCTCTGACCCTCGCAGTGAGCAGACGCTCCGGTCTCTCTCTCTGACTCTCGCAGCGAGCAGACGCTCCGGTCTCTCCTTCTCTGACCCTCGCAGCGAGCAGACGCTCCGGTCTCTCTCTCTCTCTGACCCTCGTAGCGAGCAGACGCTCCGGTCTCTCTCTCTCTGACCCTCGCAGCGAGCAGACGCTCCGGTCTCTCTCTCAGACCCTCGCAGCGAGCAGACGCTCCGGTCTCTCTCTCTCTGACCCTCGCAGCGAGCAGATGCTCCGGTCTCTCTCTCTCTGACCCTCGCAGTGAGTAGACGCTCCGGTCTCTTTCTCTCTGACCCACGCAGTGAGTAGACGCTCCGGTCTCTCTCTCTCTGACCCTCGCAGTGAGTAGACGCTCCGGTCTCTTTCTCTCTGACCCTCGCAGCGAGCAGACGCTCCGGTCCCTCTCTCTATGACCCTCGCAGCAAGCAGACGCTCCGGTCTCTCTCTCTGACCCTCGCAGCGAGCAGACGCTCCGGTCTCTCTCTCTCTGACCCTCGCAGTGAGCAGACGCTCCGGTCCCTCTCTCTCTGACCCTCGCAGCGAGCAGACGCTCCGGTCTCTCTCTCTGACCCTCGCAGCGAGCAGACGCTCCGGTCTCTCTCTCTCTGACCCTCGCAGCGAGCAGACGCTCCGGTCTCTCTCTCTCTCTGACCCTCGCAGTGAGCAGACGCTCCGGTCTCTCTCTCTGACTCTCGCAGCGAGCAGACGCTCCGGTCTCTCCTTCTCTGACCCTCGCAGCGAGCAGACGCTCCGGTCTCTCTCTCTCTCTGACCCTCGTAGCGAGCAGACGCTCCGGTCTCTCTCTCTCTCTGACCCTCGTAGCGAGCAGACGCTCCGGTCTCTCTCCCTCTGACCCTCGCAGTGAGCAGACGCTCCGGTCTCTCTCTCTCTCTGACCCTCGTAGCGAGCAGACGCTCCGGTCTCTCTCCCTCTGACCCTCGCAGCGAGCAGACGCTCCGGTCTCTCTCTCTCTGACCCCCGCAGCGAGCAGACGCTCCGGTCTCTCTCTCTCCGACCCTCGCAGCGAGCAGATGCTCCGGTCTCTCCCTCTCTGACCCTCGCAGTGAGCAGACGCTCCGGTCTCTCCCTCTCTGACCCTCGCAGTGAGCAGATGCTCCGGTCTCTCTCTCTCTCTCTGACCCTCGCAGTGAGCAGATGCTCCGGTCTCTCTCTCTCTCTGACCCTCGCAGTGAGCAGACGATCCGGTCTCTCCCTCTCTGACCCTCGCAGTGAGCAGACGCTCCGGTCTCTCTCTCCCTGACCCTCACAGTGAGCAGACGCTCCGGTCTCTCTCTCCGACCCTCGCCGCGAGCAGACGCTCCGGTCTCTCTCTCCGACCCTCGCCGCGAGCAGACGCTCCGGTCTCTCTCTCTCTGACCCTCGCTGTGAGCAGACGCTCCGGTCTCTCCCTCAGGAAAAATAATAAAAATAATAAAATAAACTTCGCCAGCCAAGCCGCATCAAGCAGTTCAACCAGGGAACATACCGGGGCGCTCCGGACTCCGAGCGTTACTGCCGCATCTTCGCAGCACGTGCATCCCTCTCTTGCCAATTATGCGGAGCCCCCTCCCACCCGGCCTCAGCATGCTTAGTCAGCACTCCACCATCTCAAACACCTCACTCACTTTCCTCTCTATCATGCAACGCCTCAGACTTTAACCGTCTATCACCCGCAGGGAGGCAGGATGGTGCGTAATAACTTCAATGAACTAGGCTGCTTTCTCTCTAACTGCCGCCTAATTCACATCTGCTCGTTCCGCGGCGTCGCTCATATCAGGAGCACCCGCCCCCACAACCCAACTTAACATTTACGGCATAAACGTATTTTCCCTTTAGAGTGTAACGGAGGCCTGGTGCTGGGCAAACAGTGCGCGCATCATTCTAACTCCTCAAGGTAATGTTTAGTTGGATTTAGAAGTGAAGATGTAGTCATTCGTTCCGGGCATGTTATTTTCAAGCCACATGTTTCTGGTCCAGAAACACTTTCAGAACATCCCGCACATTTTGGGGGCATCCTCAGAACATTATTAGAGCCATTTCTCCCGCGTCGGCGCAGCGTCCACAGCAGCTAGAACGGGCATCTCTTATCCAACCATCTAGGCCCTCGGCCGCTCGTCATCCCAAGCGTATCACGCTTACATCCGCAACAATCTAAACGACGTCAGACACGCACACGCTTAAGTCAGCTGCTTTAATCCGACTCTTTTGGGGGCCCGTAATCAGCCCACGCAGATCATGCCGGAGACGGAACCCCCACTCTGAGTCTCCCACTGCACGGACCATAGCTCGTCCTCCCAGATCATCCCTTCACCCCCCTCATATCATTCACATGTTACTTCAATAAACGTACAAACGTCACATTGTTGTGGCGTGGTTCCTGCTAGTGAAACAGACATCAATATGATGGTGATTCCAAATGTTTGAATGGCAGTATAAAATATTAAAGCAGTCCATTTTCCAACCCTTTTCCACACTAAGTGAAATAAGGATCCATTTTTTGCTCCGTATCCTGCTGACTTCTTACTTCACTGATCTCATCTGAGCCTCTCCAGTTATCCATTATCTTCGACTCAGAAGCGTGTCACACAATGCAAGTTGTGCTCCTAATGCAGCTGCTGCCATCAGAGACAAATCAAAAGCTATGATTATCATATTTCACATTTAGCATCTCCGTGGGTTGGGTTATTCAGACTCAGCTTGCTGAACTTAAGCTTATTTTAAATGTTGATAAAACCAAGGTAATGCTATTTTCAAAAGCTAAAAAGACATCAGAGCCTGTTTTGGATATTGTTACTATGCAAGGACAAGTACTTGAAGTGGTTACCAGTTATAAATACCTAGGTATCTGGCTTGATGATTGTCTTACTTTTAAACTTCATGTCAATAACCTGCTTAAAAAGCTGAGGGTTAGACGAGGTTTCTTTTTCAGAAACAAGTCCTGTTTCTCTTTTGAAGCCAGGAAAAGGCTAGTCACTGTGACCTTTTTACCTGTGCTGGACTATGGTGATCTGATCTATATCAATGCACCTGCCCATTGCCTGGAAAAGTTAGATGCCGCCTATCACAGTGCCCTGAGATTTGTTACTAACTGTAAAGCACTTACTAATCACTGTACCCTGTATGCCAAGGCAGGTCTGCCTTCACTAACTGTACGGAGGCTCAGTCATTGGTACATGTTCATTTACAAAGCCATGTTGGGTAAACTACCTTTTTATATCTGCTCTCTGATCTCTCGACGAATTGAAAGTACATATTGCCTGAGATCTCATGATGTTTTATTAAATGTGCCAAGTGCTAGGACTGTCTTAGGGAAGAAAGCTTTTAGTTGTGCAGCTCCACTAAATTGGAACAGTCTGCAAACATGTTTAAAACTGAGCACTTTGGTTCCCCTGCATCATTTTAAAACTCAGCTGGCTGACATGCTGTTTGATATTCATGGTACCTGTCTCTGTAAATAGAGTTTGTAAACTGTACCCTGTACATTATGTTGTATGTCATCCTTATTGTTGTTCTGTTGTTTTTATGTTACATGTGTAACTAATGTCCTGCAGGTCACCCTTGAAAAAGAGATCTTTTGATCTCAAGGGGCTTTCACCTGGTTAAATAAAGGCTACAAACAAACAAACACTGCACTGCCTATATGTCATATTCACTGTACTATACTGCCCATTTCTCCCTGGGGGTACATCATGACATTCTTGATACATCTCTGTTTGAAGTGGTGTGCATTTCTTCGCAGAATTATACTTTTCCAATAAAGGCTTAGTAATTGTTTCAAAGACCATATCAAGTCATATGAAAATGAATATTGACATTTAATACATGAAATACGATGCGGATGGGAGAAAAACATCTTTCTAAATGATCTTTTACCGACATCAGATGATGTCACAGAGGCTTAGCTAGAGTGCAACCACTTCAAGCCTTTCGCCTGAACAGTTATGTACTGTTTGAAGTGGCTTGTACAAACTATAACAAGAATCAAGACCCTTTTTTCTTGTCCCCTGACATCATTTCACTGCCACAGCATGGAGTCCTCTCTAGTTTCTATTCGTCCCCTTGGGCCCACACATTTATGCAAAACAGCAGCCATGTTGTTGAAACAGTCGTGGCTGATTGAAATCAGCAATGGCCAGGAAATATTTTAACCGCTTAAGAAAGAGGTACTTTAAAGGGAAACAATAGCCTATAACTATTGATACTTTACACGTAGGATAGAAAATATACACAACGGCAAATATAAAAGAAAAAGATCTTGATTTGAAATGGTTTTACGATAAGCCTTTATCATCAGGTACTAGTGTCTAGAGAACAATGTGTCCCTATATCAGCACATAGCAGAGAACCTGACTTGGCACAGCAGATGGCAGGTGCAGCACTTTACTTCCCAGAAGAAGAAACCACACCCAATTTGAAGCCCATATGGATGAGAAGCAATGCTCGCTAAGAACTTGTCCCTTTAATCAATCATGATAAATGTCACCCCCGTTCAAAATAGATCTCCACCAGGTGCTTGGGAAACAGGAAATCTGGGTTTGTTCTGACTAAAACAGATGCATCACAACAGAATAATGAATTACAGACACATTGGAGCACACACTGGAGTTCCCTGCCATTCTTTTTAGTGTTCTGTATACATGTTTTACTTGCAGGACTACAAATATCTATTATAAAAGAAAAGATCAGGAACAACTCAAATAAATAAGAAAGCCCCGCAGCTGCAGCAAAGATATCTTTCAGGATTGAAAAAAACAAACCTCAAGTCCAAACTGAATATTTTTTCTGAGCTTGAATTCCTATTTATTGTGATTGTTTAATTTGAGTGGGTGGCAGTAAACTGCACATGGATTTCTACTTGCCAGGAATCTGGGTGACAGTGTTGTCTTCATAGCTTTTTGTATAAAAGCAAGAAACCTATTTTTCTCTGCCCTGTGTGCAAAGATTAGAACAAAGAAACAGCAGAGGCAGAGTGTTGTTTGTGCACTCACTTAACTGCTCATTCCCCACCTGCTTCAAATGATATCAGCCCATTAGATGGCCGTTATCAGCGTCCTAGATATAGGTTAGAAGGGGCCTGCTGCACATAGGAGGAGGTTCAGAATGCCTTTATCAGCTATTCACATGGTTGCTCACAGATAGGAATACAAGAAGGCGTTAAAGGCCAAAGTAATTATGATGGGACGATTTCAGAATAAAAGGCTTGTCTTGTGACCTTAGTGGGGAAATGCACTTAAAACAGCAATATTTGATCATATCACATGTTCTGCCTAAAGTATGACCATGTGATCAACGTAACTAAGCACTGCATTCAGCTTTGCACTCTTTTACCATATGCACAGATAATTTACAGATAGGAATTCAGTAAAACAACATCAATAACATCACACACTATTCCCACATTTGCCAACACTGCACTGTTAAGGACTACATGGTTATCTAAATTGTTCACTTCAAACACCATTTAGTGGTGATATTCAGAATTATTTCCCTTTCTTGAGAAGTAACCACATTTATTTGGCAAATTAATAGATTATGTCTGATTTCTATCTGCATAAATACAGCCTATGCAAATGACCCCCATCTATTTGCATGTAATTCCTGTTATTTGTTATCTGTTAATCCCAATAATTTACATTGATTACAATTGAAATCTTGTTAATTACTAGAAAAATAAATCTTCTTTAAGTCCGACTTTTAATGTGTGATGATTGTGCTTCATAAGAATTAGGTTTTTAATTGTTGCTTTTAATGGATACAAATAAGTATAAATGTCCTTGTTCCTATAACGTTTTTTAGGCCTGATGCATTTTTTGAAGCTCAGCATCGATCTGTCTTCTATCATCTAGTACTGACAAAAGCAGAAAACATGTATCGAAGCCTTGAATAATTCGTTTTTATAGAGAAATGCACACACAGAAAGAAGGGAATGTAACAGATGGTTCTGCCAAGCGCCATGAACGGGAACGAGGTGTGAAGAAGGTCTGGCACCTTGTCAGGGTGCTATTCACACTCACAGGCAACAATATGTTAGAAATAATATCAGCGGCTTCATGTGTTTAGAGCCAGCAATGCTGACATTGATCTTTTCATATCAAAAGGAAACTTAACTGACAAGTAAAGACAAGAGATGATATTGAACTGTTATGATCCAATCTCTGTCTCTGTCAAACATGATTTCCAACCTTGCAGCTTCAGAGGGTCTTATTATTTGGGTTGTCTACAGCCACTGGTTCTGAGCAAACCAACAGTACATTGGATCTGAGTTGATGTATTGGTAATTCTGCTCTCATTTACAATGCAATTAGTAGTCTGCACAAGTAATCATCACTTCATTTGCAGAGCAAGGCATGCTTGAACAACTTATTGATAAACCTTATAGCAGGAAAATGAAATTCTTGGCAGGCAGGAATGTTATAGGGGATATTTCCCTCGAGGAGGTTATGCATGTAATGTCATTGGCTGTTTACATAAATGTTTATTATAGACTAACAAAGGAAGTGCATACATGTTCTTCCTTATTTAGCTTTAAATGCAATCAAAATGCATATGGCTTAGCCTTAGAGTAATATAATACATATCTGTCCCCTTGTCAGGAAAATATACCCTCAGAGGGAAAATAGGACAATAAATCAGAACATAGAATCCATCCCAATGCACAGCTGTGTGCTTTACCTTTAGTCCTACTGTTCCCTAAAGCAGATGTTGCACAATACCAGAAGGCTATGGCAAAAGTCTCAAACGCTGCACTTCATTAATTTCATTACTTTGGTCCACTCCTCTTGGGTGGGAAAAGATTGCATTGCATTGATTAGCATTAATTAATATTGATTAGGATTAATCTAGCGGAACAAGGGTAACTTGAGAGCTTAGGTGATGTCCCTCGAAGAGATTTCTGAAACACCTGCATTGACTGATTTAAGTAATGATCCCTGTCCACAATCCAACGATGGAAGGCAGAAAACACCTGGGAGCAGAGTTTGTCTGTACAGTAATTACTAAAAGGGCTTGGAGAAAGTAGTTTTTGAGTGTTAGTACTAATTGAATAATAGCTCAACTTTTCTGAGTAATTACATTAAATACAATGGTGACCCCATACCCTGAAAGGAATTGTCCAGAGAGGCTTAAACTGCAATAATCTCTAATTAATCATTTAGCAGAATAATTGTTATATTCAACAAAATTCAAAAGATAATAATGCCAATGTTTTGTGCTGTACTTTTTCGTTTCCTGCAATGTGTGCACATGGTTTGATTAAAGTCAGGAATCGATTGTAAGGTTTGGCAACTAGCTTGGTTATGTGTGCAGGCTACTGTATGTGAGAATAGTCTGTAAAATATCTTGTAACTTAGTTTTGAAAAGTGCTGCAATGAAGTTTGTTATTGAACACTTTATCCCGCAGGGTATAGTAAAAAGTAAATAAAAAAGTATGAGGAGAAACAAATAAACAAATAAAAAGTAATACAATGCTGTAGGTGTGTAATTTTTCCTGAATATTAGAATGCCAGGGATTTAAGTGAACACATCTGGGAATATGTTTCTTACCCTAAACATTATTCAAATGCAAAATCCATCCCTAAAGCAATGGCTACTGCACCCAAAACAATGTGTGTATCCACCCCACCGAGCAAGCAATAAACACAACCTTCTTAGAATTAAAAGTTGAGTCAGGGGAAGCAGTGGTGTATGGCCAGCCATTACTTATGCTCCGGTAATTTGATTATAGTGACTCTGGGCAGCATGTTGTGCCACGCTCCTGGGGCCGGGACATATCAAATTAATAATTGCAATTGACAGGCAGTCCATATGTTAGTGTGTAGAGTTAGTTGGTTGGGCTGATGGTCTCTTTGCCTCCCCCCCTCCCCCTCACTCAGACATATGTGCAGCAAACAGCAGAGCTGGCAGCAAACCTCCTGAAAGCCTGTTTATTCCTATGTGTCCATGCTCCGAACACACTGGACGTACAGCTCCTCTCACTCATTGACACTTTTCCCCCACCACATTTGTTTTGTCTGAGACAAAAACAGAACAGCTGGCCTTTAGCTGTAAGAAAACAATTACAGGAATCGCAGAGCAGATTCAGTCATATGACCAGATAATCAGACAATAACAATAATTAATACTAAAAGTAAATACAAACTATTAACAAATTAGGTATTAATTGACTGTTTGCCAAACTCCTCTCTCCAAGGGGATGTCATGTTTTAGTCACATCAAGTCAAAGGGTTTGTCATATGCGCAGTTAAAAACATATTTTTCTGTACAATTAAATCATCTATTTGCCAATGTACAAAAAAACAAAAGGTGTAAAGCATGAGAAAATAAATACACGGAATAAAGTACTATATGCAGTATTTACCATTTACAGAATAATAGAGATCTGTGCAGACTTGTATGCAGACTGGGGTATAGGCTAAATGTCGGTGACATACACTACAGTCTGGAGTGTGTATGACTGTGTGTATCCGCTTATGATTATGTATGTGTGTGTGAGTGTGTATGTGAGGTTGTTTAAGGAGTGGATCAAATTTGTATATCTACAGAACTCATTTGTTTATGATTGATTATTGTAAGTAATTAATGCAAATATTGAGTAAAACTATATCCAACCGTGTTACTTGTAGGAATCCCCGAGCAAAGTGCTGCAATAACTGCGCTAAAAGCTAAACATCACATACATGGGAAGTTGGTGAGCTGAGGAGAAAAATATTCGACTGCTAATAGTCTTAGAAAACAAATCTGACATAAGACTGACATTTTCTGTGTACAACCTACTCACTACACAGGGGAAGGAGGTAGCGGAGCAAGTAAATGCCAAGAAGAGCCCTCTAATACTTACAAAACTGCTGGTATTTGACTAGATTTGGTGTAGGCAACAGCGATTGTCCTTGATGCATCAACCAATGCTGGAGGTGGTGGCAGTACACAGTTTAGATAATGGAATATGTGTACTGTGTGTTGGTTTATGTACTGCTGATGTGACATGCATATTTCTCCACAGGGATGAACAATTTAAGTAAGTAACATATAAATGACATGCTTTTAAATCTATGAAGAAAAAAGTTATGAGAAACGTTTTTTGTTGAGTTACATCTTTTTTTTACTCAAGTTACAAAGTGGAAAATTGCAGAAAAACGAATTCCGAAACATATTTACTATGAAAAGAAAGAACAATTTGCAATGTGATTAAATGTTAATCTTTAAGTTCTATAATAATATATTCTTTTAGAGGTAGCTACTGCACTCTTCTAAAGTCCTGTCTTGATTTACAGTTTGTGCCCACTTCAGACCTTGTAATAACCACATTTGGAAATCAGTGGTCAGAAACTAAACTTCTCTAACTCAAACTTGCCTGTTTAGTTTGAAAGTCAGAACGGTTTCCTTTAGCATACTGTTACTTAAACTCCATTTAACACCTTTAACCTACTTATATTGCTATAAGAAAAGCAATTAATTGCATTGCAGTCTGTGCCATATTGTTTCCCGTGTGCTCAGATTAGATCAGATACTTTCGCCTTGAGCTTTCTTAAACTGTGCGCGCCGCACACTGCTAATTATATAAAAACTTGACTTGGAAGCAACTTCTTTGTATGAAATGACACATTAAGGGTCTGACAGTTATCCTACCTGTTATTTATGTACAAGTGATTCAACACAGTGAGCAAAGGTGATGTTGTACGAACACAGCCTCACTAAACCTAATTTGTCCGGGCTATATTCAGTCTTTTAAATCAGTAACATAATGGGTGAGCATAAAACCTGGTAAATGTCGAGGACCAAGGTTGTGTTGTGGATCATTATTATCTTTAGTGGAGTTAACAGCTGTGTTTATCCAGGACACCGTGGAAGGTGGATGGGCTTTTGACCAGAGCTGTGAAGCCCATGCTTGTAAATATAATTAAATGTTAGTATAAGATATATCCAGTCTCTGATTGTGTTACGTTATTATGAGAGTGCTCTCATACTTGTTTGATTCTGAAATTGTATTTATATAAATATATGTGTGTGTATATGTCCGCATTTGTAGCCTGTTATTGTCTCATTATACCGCACTGTGAATGAATTAAAAGTAAATATATAAGTCGTCATGAACACATCTGTCCATCAGACAGAGGGCTGCTGTGCCTCCTGTCATCATTAATGGACGTCTCTTTAAAATGACCGCTCAGAGGAGAGGAGTTCTCATTTCTCTAACCGCCTGCTGCTTCCCCTCCTCAGTCCTCCGCTCACATCTCCTGTGGGCGCCACCAAGTCTCGAGGAGGGGAGTCGAGGATATGAGTCGAGGAGGGGAAATTTGTGTATTGAGAAACCTCTTTCGTGTTTGGTAGGGACGAGGCGCGTCACGTGTTAATGTGTCATTAGTGCTCGAGTTGACTGCCTGAACTAGCTCGCGCGCTTCGCCCCATTCGACTTGTTGCTTGCTCAACAGTTTTTACAGACAATGAAAGGAAGTTAGACATTAATATAATCATTAAAATGTGCACTGAGGCATGATTTGTGTGTGCAGTGAATCATTTCACTTGTATCCCACCCCTAGTGAAGGTAGATACTAATGTTGTTGCCCTGTGTTGTTTTGCTTGCGGCTCTTTTTACTGATGCAGCAGGAATTGGTCAGAGGACACCCTTGAGCTTGATTACAGTACTACATAATTTAGGACTCCTCTCAATATTGTTTTGACATGTTGCTGTGATCGCTGCCGCTCTGACAGCCACAACAGTGGCGTGTTAATTATTCACTGCTGTAAACATTACTCAGATCAATAATTAACTAGAGAAACTGAGGAGAATCACTAAAATCACGGCAGATTGAAGCACTATATAATGCATTAACACGCCCTTTTATGTTGAATTTGAAAGGGATAGAGTTTAGATTTTGCATCACTTGTGTCAAAGAAAAATGAATTTGAGGAAAGTTGCTGCATGTCTGCAGAAATTAGTCAGTGATGCTGCTTTAAAAATACTTGTCACTGACTCTTGTTTGTACACCATTCCTCTAAATGTGCACATGACACGTATTTAATACAGATCATGTAATTGTTATTGGTGCACCTGCATGCATAAAGAACTCAATGACTATGAGTAACAATTCAACTCATATTTCAACTTGTTGATTTGCAAAGGCGTTACAGCTGTATAATAAAAAAAATAAGAGGCTGACGAATGTAGGAATTATTCACTCACCGAATTGCACAAACAGAATCTCGACATCAAGGGGTGGGAAAGTTTGCTTTCATGGTTGTGCACTGGGAGGATATCAATACAGGTAACTGCCTCTTTGATACTGTGCTCCTACAACATAAATTCCACTAACAGAAAGGCTCATTGTTATTGCACTTTCAAGTATTTTTCTGAAGGACAAGGTGTGCAATCTTTAGATGTCAGATGAAAATGTGGTCTGCTCGTTCCTTTTGTCAAGTGGCATGTAAATCTATTTAGTATAAAGGAAAAGACAATATATGTGCAAATATATGCTTTATATATAATTGTAGATGTCCTTCCACCACAAGTCAGAACTGGTGGAAACACTGAGACACTGATGTTGAAAGAGGTAACCCTCTGTGTCACTGTCGTTATACCTGTAAAAGTGGCTTCATAGGGCTTGTCATAATGTTGAAAATGCCAGAACGCAGTGGGGAGATGCATCAAGCTCCCAAGCCAAGGAAGCTTCAAATGGCACCTAATGTGTCTGGGATTACACCTTTCACAAACAGACAGACGACACACAGATGCAAACTGCGACATTCATTATTTTGAAATTACTAACTTTTAACATATAGGCCTACTGTGCGTTTAGGCCACAGGGAGTTTCCAGACCCTGTTTATTACAGCTAGAACAAATAACACTTTTTCATCTTCTTTTGAGCATCATAATATAATTTCAGTTACGGTATGAATCATACAACTGTTCGCTTGTTTTTTCTGTCTGTAACCCAATTATTTCAGTCACTGGCCACACAGGTCCGTGTACTTTTTGTCAGTGTGATTTTTCGTTTTAAACAAAAGCCAAAAAACGGAAATACCAGCCTTTTTCCGTTTTTTATTTAAAACGAAAAAACGGGAAACCAAAGCCGTTTTTCCGTTGTTGTTGTTTGAATAAAAATACCGATAACGAGAAAACCTAATTAAAAAAAGGTAAGTGTACGTTTTGTTAGTTTGATTTTTCGTTTGAACCAAAAAATGAGAAATGAAAATACCAGCCTTTTTTCGTTTTAAATCAAAAACGTGAAACCAAAGCAGTTTTCCTGTTTATGTTGTCTGAATCAAAAACGGATAACAAGATAAAAACGGTCTGATTTTGGTTTTTGATAACAACTTCATTCAATGTTCCGTTTTGTATTGAAGAATGAAGAAAAGCAGTCCGCTGGACCGGAAGTTAAAGAACATATTTCAAAATAAAAGACACGAGGCTATAATGGCAATGCTGTAAAAGACCCATAAGTCTGACGACCCTTGGCACCCCTTCTTCCGGCACCCATGCTGACGAGGATACGTTTATTTCTGCATTCACATGCAGATATGCGTTTATAGAGATTAATACAAGTATGCAAGCTCTGTGCATAATTGTATTCCTTGACTTCCGGTTTGTACTGTGTCGGCAAATCCAGTGTCCAGCTTGTCGCTGTGTGACAACGTCATGTTTGTTGCATACCTGCAAGATTTACCTGTGACAAATGTCAGCGATGTGAACAGAACTGTCGCCCTACTTTCACCTGCACCCAGCAGCAAGCGGGAGAATATATCATACAGTTCACACAGTAATGGAACAGTTGTTAAGCATTATTTTGTCCAACTAGTCTCTACATTAAGAATTTGATGTTTGTCTAAACTGCTAAGAAGCTGACAGCTGAATTAGAACAGAAAGGCATGCAGGCCATAATCACTAGACGCTCAAAAGAGGAATGTGTGTGTAAGGCTTACATGAACTGAATTGAAACACTGTCCATTAGTTGATTAATAAACAAGACATTCAAGTCAAAGTTTTAGGCATTTTCATTTGTAGCACGCTGTAAATATGGACTATGAATGAACACATGCAATGTGGAAACACACAAATAGGTTTATTCTCAATACTCATAACAGTATCAGACACAATGACTTTACTGAGAGTGAAGATGACATGAACATAGTTACTATATGGTACTGAAGACAACATACAGTATATTGCATTTACCTCTTCCTCTAACTCTCTCCAATATTGTGCACAACAAAGTGTTCAAGCTCAGGTTTCTAAGTGATATAATTTTAACATGTGCATTCTGGGTGCAGGGTTAGTAGGGCTAACCCATATCTGTTCAATAGATGAAAGGCAACTTGAGTTTAATAATTGTGCCAAAAGTACCAGTTTGTGTCTTGGTAATTGCACAAAGCTGTAATAGGCCACAAATAATCACATTTTTCTAAAAACACAGCAGCAAAACCTATTTTATCCACCCAAAAATGAAGGCCCACCTGAAAAAAAAAAAATCGCTATTTTTATCATTAAATAATGTACACTTAAACTGATATAGCTTTTTTGGTGGAGAAAAGAAATGTTGCTTTTGCCCACGTCCTCAGCAGTACATGGCTCTGCTGTGCCGGGGCTCCTGTATGTTTCTCCACACGACTACTGTAGGTAGTACACTGATTATGGATATATACCACACACTACCCCACTTCAAAAGACCAGAACTATCCCGTGTGTAAAGGAATATTTTAGTCTTGTTAAAGTATATAGAGTTTAGTGACTTGTCCTCGGGAATCTGTTTAATGGTTAAAGTGTATTCCTGCCTGTAATGTGATCCATAGCTTCTCAGGAAGACACAGGTCAAGAGGTCATCTGATATCTTGTGGGGGGAGAAGCTTGGCTCATGTGGGTTTGCAATGCAACGAGTCTTTGTCTCGACATCTGGCATGCATTAAAGGAAAACCTGCGTGTTTTAGGGCCCTCCTCTTCTAAGGTATAGATGTGTTCTTGGCGCTTTTGTCTTCAGAGTTGGCTGGTATCTTACATGAGAACTGTAGTATACTGTGATCTCTCCGGCCGTACGAATTCTCAATAAATATCAGTGTATTGACAGGCGAATCCAGTTTCCCTCATTTCATGGTTGGCTCAACATTGCTGCAAAGAAGTTTTTACTTCACACCGTGTGTAGTTTTAGTATTTGAATTACAATGACATTATTCTCAGACTTGCCATAGTTCTTGGTTTGTACCACTGCTGCTCTGTACAGCTGAGTACTGGGGACCCACTGGGAGTCATGTGACTGGAGCAGGAGAGTAACACACGTCACACCTGCAGCCATGATGCTCCAGCTCAATGGGGGTCGAGTCTTTCAGCCCCACCTGTAAGAAGAGAAACAAAATAAATACGTATTCAGTTTGCTTTGTATTATTTATTTTAGGGTAACATTTTGGTTTAATAACATTGTGCTATTTTAAGGAGTAAAATACTTACAACTTCTTATACTGATATGAATTGATTTACTTTTATACTATGAACGAAGAAAAATGACTCTTTAACAACAGAACAGGAACAAAACACAACTGTGACCTCTGTGCAGCACACACAGACCAGTCAGTCCATTTCTGGGGAGTAGCTAGTACCCTTGTGCTAGTTATATTAAAGTTGATGTTTTACTATTGGCTGTGTCTAACCTGTCTGAAATGAGCCAAATCCCCAGGAACATGTTGAGCCAGACGGTAACTAAGACAGTAACACTTCATCCTGAACTCACTGTGGGGCCTGTCCTCATGGACCTGTAGCATTACACCCTGACACTAAAATACAAAGTATGTTCATTAAGAATGCACATACTGTCCCTCCTCTGTCTTTCAATGTAGTCAAACTTGTTGAAGAAAAACAATAAGTTTAACGTTACAGAAATAAAAGCTTAATTACTCACCCTCCTAATTGTAGACGTAACTTCACAAGTACAACTTGAAACATTTCTCCCGCTTGCTGCTGGGTGCAGGTGAAAGTAGGTCGACATTTCTGTTTACATCGCTGACATTTGTCACAGGTAAATCTTGTAGGTATATCACAACAAACATGACGTTGTCACACAGCGACAAGCTGGACACTGGATTGACCAAATAATTACACTCTTATTTACATTTGACACGTTATTCAAAACAGACAGCCTGTGTGTTGTTTGCAAAACACTGCCACTGAAATACCACACTCAATTATCAAGCCCCTGCACCCAGAATGCACATGTTCAAAGCCATGTAACCAATTAGATCACTTATGCCCCTTTCACACCAGCGCTTTTTCAGCTCCGGCTCGGAGCTGGAGCCTGAAAAGCGCCGGTTTTTCCTGTTCACACCGCAGCGGCGCCGGCTCTTAGCTCCGGAATCCGGTTCACTTCCAGCTCCAACAAATTGTCGGTCTAGAGGCAAGAGCTTCGGAGCTAAGAGGTGGCGTCGCTTACGTCTCTCTTACGTCGAGGCGTGCAGGAAACTAAACCCACCTCCCCTGAACATGGGTCGACTGTCATGCCTGCCTACAAGCAGTAGTGCTTATAAACACACTTTATAAAGTCAGGCAACACTAACCAGGCTTTGTGTGATTCTGTTTATTTGTACCTTACTTTGACCATCCGTTCATTGTTATTGATCATTGTGGAGAGAGGCAGACGTGTTGTTTTGTATTATAGCAGCTATCGGATGGAATCAATACATGGGCTGCACAGGTTGTCGTGTCCGACTATCACAAGTAGAATCATAATAAAAATACGCCGGTAAAATGTGCCTGTAGAAAACGGTTTATGCCACAATAGGATAGCAAGTAGTCAGTTTAGCTTCGGTTGCTATGCTAACATCACCCATGTTATACCAGAGAAACTTTCATAACAGCGTTGTGATACCAGACAGCGTCAATTCAGACTGACACACATTCACTTAGGCTAAGGGGAACTGGGGATATGTATCAGCTGCTTGTGTGAGTCGGACAGTGAATACTTTAGAGCGGCCGCTGCAATGGGAGCTAACCGGGAGCTAACGGAGGAGAAGAAACTCCCGTAGAAGAGCAGCCAACACTGCAGCGGTCGGTAAATGCTGCAGAAACACATTAATAAACAATGAACCATGGCACTCTGGAGCAAAGTATAAGGTTGGAGAAGTCGTTATTCAATTTATTCTGGCTTCGTGTGATTAAAAGCCACACGATCATCGACCCGACGCAGGTCCCCGTTGTTGTTGTGAGCGCCGTAATGCCGTTGGGGAGCAAATCAGCGATGTAAACGGTGACGTCATGACGCAGCAGCGGCAGCACCAGTCGGGTGCTGGGTGGTGTGAACAGAGCGGGAGCAGAAAAGGGAAACCGGAGCTGAACCAGAAAAGCTCTAGCTCGGAGCTAGAAAGGGAAAAGCGTTGGTGTGAAAGCCGCATTAGAAACCTGAGCTTGAACACTTTGTTGTGCACAACAATGGAGGCCACTTTTGGAGAGAGAGTTAGAGGAAGAGGTAAATGCAATATACTGTATTTTGTCTTCACTACCATACAGTAACTATATGTTCATGTCATCTTCACTCTCAGTAAAGTCATTGTGTCTGATACTGTTATGAGTATTGAGAATACACCCATTTGTGTGTTTCCACATTGCATGTGTTCATTCATAGTCCATATTTACAGCGTGCTACAAATGAAAATGCCTAAAACTTTGACTTGAATGTCTTGTTTATTAATCAACTAATGGACAGTGTTTCAATTCAGTTCATGTAAGCCTACACACACATTCCTCTTTTGAGCGTTGAGTGATTATGGCCTGCATGTCTTTCTGTTCTAACTCAGCTGTCAGCTTCTCACTGTCCTAATGTGCACAATGTAGTGACTGCTTTTTTGTCTTTTGTTTTCTTAGTTATGTTCTCTGTATTTTATATGTTTGTGTTATGTGTAACGTTGCTGCCTTCTTGGCCAGGTCAGCATTGCAAATGAGATTCTATCTCAATGCTTTTATCTGGTTAAATAAAGGTTAAATAAAAAATAAATAAAAATAAAATTAGCAGTTTAGACAAACATCAAATTCGTAATGTTGGACAAATTAACAACTGTTCCATTTACTGTGTGAACTGTTTTAGGGGTCGACTGTATGATATATCGTTCTCCCGCTTGCTGCTGGGTGCAGGTGAAAGTAGGGCGATAGTTCTTATCTTATCTTGCAGGTATGCAACAAACATGACGCTGTCACCAGTCTATGGTTGTCACACAACGGCAAGCTGGACACTGGATTTACCGACACAGTACAAACCGGAAGTCAGCTAAATAAAGCTTTGCACAGTGCTTGCATACTTGTATTGATCTCTATAAACGCATATCTGCATGTGAATGCAGAGATAAACTTATCCTCGTCAGACTTCTGGGTTCCAGGATTTAACTTTTACAGCATATCCTCGTGTCTTTTATTTTGAAATATGTTCTTTAACTTCCGGTCCACCGGACTGCTTTACTTCATTCTTCAATACAAAACGGAAAATTGAATGAAGTTGTTATCAAAAACCAAAATCAGACCGTTTTTTTTATTAGGTCTTCTTGTTATCCGTTCTTTGATTCAGACAACATAAACAGGAAAACGGCTTTGGTTTCCCGTTTTTGATTTAAAACGAAAAAAGGCTGGTATTTTCATTTTTTGGTTCAAACGTTAAATCAAACTAACAAAACGTACAGACTTTTTTTGTCAGGTTTTCTCGTTATCCGTGTTTTTATTCAGACAACAACAACGGAAAAACGGCTTTGGTTTCCCGTTTTTTCGTTTTAAATCAAAAACGGAAAAAAGCTGGTATTTTCGTTTTTTGGCTTTTGGTTTAAACGAAAAATCAAACTGACAAAAAGTACACGGACCCCACACAACCCTCAGGTTATATGACTACACTGTAAACGGACATAAACATTTGTCCTCTTTTTTTCCAAAAGAAAATGTAAAAAGTCAGAAAATGTCCGATAGCCGCGATGCTAATTTCCACTATGTTAAACTCCATAGATTTATGCTAAAAAAAATTAGCGATCTAAAAGTCCGCTATCTTTGGCTGTTTTGGGTCAACTTCAGTTGACTAACATCAAAAATCGTACCGAATTGAATGTTCACAAAGCTGCGGACCAGTTATACACTGCATAACAAGGGAACTAACATAGCTAATTTAGCTAACGTTAGCTAATTTAGCTGTTGTAGTGCCGAGAGACGGGACCTACGGATTAAGGGTCCGTGTACTTTTTGTCAGTTTGATTTTTCGTTTAAAGCAAAAGCCAAAAAACGGAAATACCAGCCTTTTTTCCGTTTTTGTTGTCTGAATAAAAAGACGGATAACGAGAACACCTAATTAAAAAGGGTAAGTGTACAAATATCTTTTATTTATAAAAGACTTTTCAAAACAAAAGATCACTAGGATTCTCACAAGATCTCTAGGTTCAACTAGGTTGCTCAACAGATCACTAGTGTTCACAGACATGGACTCGACGTGGAGACAAGACGAACCGACAAAAGGAGAGCAGGGCTACATATACACACAACGGTTAATGGGGCACAGGTGAAAACAATCATGAGCAGGAGACCACAATCAAGACTTTTTTTTTATTAGGTTTTCTTGTTAACCGTCTTTTGATTCAGACAACACAAACGGGAAAACGGCTTTGGTTTTCCGTTTTTTCGTTTTAAATCAAAAACGAAAAAACGGAAAAAGGCTGGTATTTTCGTTTTTTGGTTTACATTTTTTGAATGAAAAATCAAACTGACAAAACGTACACGGACCACACACATACCTGACTCGTGCTGTATTTTCCTCTTGTTTCTTTTTAAGTTTCCGTTTCGAAGCACCTGATGAATGCTTTCTCTTTGATGGCGCCATAATCCCATCATCAACAGACATTTGAATCTGCCAATCCGATCAATCTATTGCTGGAGAGGGGGGGCCTCCCCGAAATCTGTGAGATTGATTGGTTTTATGATCACTGGCACGTAATGTGTCCAATGAGAACGTTAACACGTTTTAGAGCGTTATAAAAAACATTTGTTTAGCGAAGACGGAGGTCAGTTTTGGATAGCGGAAAGCTGCATTGCCCATGATCCTCAGCCACTGTCAGCCGGAAGTGGCGCGTTCGATTACTGTTTTGGACTGTCTACCGTGGATGGGCTGCATTCCACTCCAAATAGCCGGTCGGCCGTAACCAGAATCCAAACGCCAGCTGTTTTAAGGATTCTCATTTAATTTCCAAGAATATCTCAGTACTGGGTTATTTCCAATTTCAAATTAAACATATAATAAACAAATAGAAATAAGAAGTAAGTATATTATAGTATATTCAAGAATGAAAAAATATGTGCATTGCATTGGACACATGTATATATATGCTTATCAAGCGGCAAACTCTGGGGAAGAGCCGGGACGCCAATACGGAAGTGCCACACACTGCAGTTCATATATTGGCCGATAGGGACTGACTGCAGAAAGGAGCCATTTCCAGACCCTCATGTTAAAATGCCAAACTTTACAGCATAAAAAAAACATGTTTCTACCCATGGATGCAATAAATATTATTATGAATATAGTTAGATTCCACCTTCATGATTATGGATCTGTGAGTGAATTGTTTTCTAACACGACCCTTTTATTTATATTAGGTCTTAAAGTGTTTGCATAAATTAGGGCGTGGTCATATTGAGTGACGGCTCTGTCAAGTGTCTGCTGCCGTTAGCTTCTTGTCTCTCTGCTAGCTGCTCCGTGAAGCTACTGGGACTCTGCCTGCTCAGTTCATCCAGGGAACACAACTTGACCCCGGCCGTATTTGTTTGTTCTTCATGCTTATATATCGGACTATTGTGACTCGCTCTGCGGTTGAAACAGACATGCATGCGGTTTTGCGGTAAGTGAAAATCGAGTACTTATTTATGTGTTAATGATTTTAATCAGCTACGTAATGAATGTTAATGCTTGGGTTAGCGTGTAAGCGAGTGGTAGCTACATCGGTGCTAACGATGCTAATCGTAGCCTCCAAGTTAAAATCATAGACTGTATATATAAAGGTTAAAACGAAATAGACAAGTGTTAAGTGGGATAATACTGTAGAACAAACGGCTTCTGTTTGAGGTTGATAAAATAAGGTCCTCCTTGTGACACGAAGGACTCACAAGAACTCAGATGCACGATTCGGTTGACTTCAAAAATATATTTTATTTATAAAAGACTTTTCAAAACAAAAGATCACTAGGTTCTACTAGGATTCTCACAAGATCTCTAGGTTCAAATAGGTTGCTCAACAGATCACTAGTGTTCACAGACATGGACTCGACGTGGAGACAAGACGAACCGACAAAAGGAGAGCAGGGCTACATATACACACAACGGTTAATGGGGCACAGGTGAAAACAATCATGAGCAGGAGACCACAATCAAGCTGGCAGGTGACACACAACGACAGGAAGTGTAGACACCTGAAAAGAGAGGGTAGAGTCAATATCAAAACAAAATGCAAGGCCACAATAATAAACACTAAACAAAAAGAACTCTAACGCTGAAACCTTACACCTTGTAACTTAGAGAGATATTTTATTATGTAGGTAGGAACTGTATGCATCGCTAAGGTTAATTTAAATTGGCTATGCTCAAGTATGTAGACAAGCTAATGTCAAAGTAGTGTATGTGAAATCAACCTCACAATAAGATGTGTATATTACAATTATTAATGTCATATTTCAAGATGATTACTTAGATATTACAATATGGTTTGTTGAGCTGGAGTTCATTATTGAGCTTACACGTTAACGTCACAGTCATCTGAAGAACGAACCCAAACCTTGTTGTTTTTATTAATTGCATTACCAAATGGGTATCAAATAAACAGTAAGCATTGGTAAACACAACTTCCAAAGTTACAGTAAAATAAAAAGGACCCTGACTCGGACAATACACAATCCAACATGTTCAACAGAAGAGAATAAGTTATATTGTTTGTACACATGGTACTTACAAATATATCTGTTTGTTTAAAGTGTCCAGGTGATGCAGACAGGCTGGACCAGAGAGTGAGAGACAGAACTGGACTCCTCACAGCAGTGAACTTCAGCACAGGTACAAAGACTCTTTTTTTCATACTGTACAAAGAATCAAGAAAGATATTGGTTTAAATGAATGAAGTATTGACTTGAATACACTGATATACATTCCATTAAACAATACTAAATACTAGATCACCTACACATCAGTTAAGTTGAGGGGTTTTTTTCCATGCAAAAAGTTACATTTAGATATTAACAAGCAATATGATTTTGTCAACTTTCTAATTTATTGTATTGAAGGCAAAGATATTTAACACATAGTGATAACTGCTACTATTTATCTCTTAATATTGTCTGAAAAAAACGTGGTAAAAGTTATTCTTTCAGTGAGACAACAGAGCAAGCTTCTACAGTTGCACTACGTTTTGATAACAGTTAAATATTATTTTGATAATAACATATATTTCAATGTTGATGAACTTCATACTGTTCATTCATAATCTGATTGTCTTTGTAGCTCACTGTTGAAATAAAAAAAAAAACATTACAATTACAAAATAATTATATCCACAACCCCTAAACAACACAAACACACCGCTTTCATAAATAACACACTTGTTCTGCAATAATATGTTTTATGTTTCCTGTCATTTTTGTTAGGAAAGGACATGCCTGAAAGACACGACATTTTCTCCTTCTCTGAGGGTCAAGAAGAACATCCAAGAGGAACATTAAAAGCTGATGTTATAAGATTTTAAGACCAGTACAGGACATTCACTAAGAAACTACTTTTATTGTAAAAACAGTCAGCTGATCGAATGCACCTATTTCCACATCTACACTCCATCAGCTGATTATTTCTATTTGCCTCGCTTTATGAGCTTCACATCACCTGTGCCTTGTACCGCAGAGTTTGCAACGTCACAAATAAATGGGGCCAATCTTCAATCAACATTTTCAGTAAGAATAATGGACAAAAGGAGTGCAAATACAATTTATTGAAATGTGAACCAAAATGTAATCAAAAATGTTTTAAATAAAAAGCACATATGGACAGAAGGTGTAAACCTATTAAATGTATAAGTAAACACATTTAGTCAAATAACGTGACAGACTAGGCCTGTGCAGTTGGTATCAGCTTTGCTCCTCCATCAGGCCTGGTCCTCCTCGCTGAGGAAAGACCCTCAGTCCTCTCCAACCAACAGACAGGACGTCCATCACACGGAGGTTTCTCCCTTAAGTCTCTGCAGCTCTCTGGACACCACGCTGTCTCAATCCGTCCACACTGAATATGAGAGGGGGAAAATGAAAATAATAAATGCTTTTGAGTAATAAGAAATATAAAGTTGACTGTTGAGTTGCTCAGTTTTTTTAGATTGTCAATACTATTACTGTATAACTAATATATCAGATTAAGAGGCACATTCAAATAAAGATGGGTCTTTAAATACAATTTGTCTTTTGAATTGTTTGTCTAAAGTCAAGGATCTAGAACTGGTACTTAGTTTTAATGATACAGTCTGGTTATTATGCTGTTTGGAGGAGGCCTCACAGGTAAGAGCACTAACTAGCTACCATCACATGTACCTTAGCTTGACTTAAATGTATTAAACGTATAGTTAAGTGATATCAAAACATAAATAACTAATGTCATGCAAACATATTAATATTTGCTTGATTCCAGTGTTGAATTTAGCACAATTGCATACAAACGTTAAGGGATTTTAAGATTCTGAAATGCTAAAAACTCAATAACTTAGATTATTATTTATAGTTTTGCTGAATAGTTTCATGTCCGCTTACCTTAGAAACGTAAAATGCGACGGCAGTGTGCAGATGGGGAGCATGTTAGCTTAGCTTGGTAGCTTCAGCTAGCTCTGGAACTTTCAGCTTGGTGGCAGCAGGTCCCGCCTCGCTCCGCCTCTTTTGCCCTTATTTGGAGCAGGCGGGAGTTGAACTCTGACCGTCACTGTTGAGCCGTTAGTGGCCGACTCCGCCTACTAAGGGCTTCTCGGCAACCTATGGGTGACGTCACGGACCCTACGTCCATTTAAATATACAGTCTATGATTATATATATATATATATATATAATGCGTGCATATATGCGTGTTGTGTCTGTATATATTTATAAACTGTATATTATTCCTGATTGCTTTATTTTTGAGAAACCTATTATGCACCTACCTGGGTTTTAAGAGAGTCCAATACCCTATGAGACTGTTCAGTCTCATAAAACATGCTCAATTACCTTATTGAAAACACAAGCTCACAATAAAGTCAGATGGGAGATCTACAGAAGCAAAGTGTGATAGACAAAGATGCATTCCTATATTAAACAAACAGAAAATAAAACGTTGTTCCACGAGGCAGTTGTAGCCATAGCAAATGGATTAACAAGTGAGTTTAGATACTTAACCTTCAACTACCTGCTGCCTGAAATCCCTGTGATATCACTGTAGATTGTTGTAACCAACTAGCTGTGTGGGACATTATCACAATACATATTTAAGTTAATTGACTTGGATTATAAAGATCTTTCGCTGTAGTTACTAGCTTTGTCAACATGCTTGGTGAAGGCCTATTCTTTCAATATGATGGATTTGAATAGTTGGATATTATTAGACGTCTAATGGCGCGTTTCCACTGCAGCGGGTAGCTCGCTTTAAGCGTGCCGAGCCGTGCGGGGGCCCGTTTTTGGTTGCGTTTCCACTTGGCCTAGTTTTGGCCCGGGGCTACTTTTTCACCTTTTTCTAGCCCGACTACATCGTGGTTCTAGGGCCAGGAACAACCAGGCTGAGTCGGGCTGAGTATGCTAAACTAGAGAGAGAATCGCTGGCAAGGGGGCTACAACTACAAACAAGATGAACATATTTGACCGTAAATTAATTGTAATACACGTTTCAAAATGATGCCGAAGTAACAACATACTGATTACCGGTTAGTAAAAACCATGAATTAATGCTTTGACAAGTCTGCAGACAGACGGCAGGCGAAAAACCCTTTTAAAATGCGTGTTTTCTAAATGTAGCTTGGCAAAGCTAACGTTATATATGCTCCAACCCGTCCACACTCACAACAACGGCCTGATACAGACATAAATAACCAGCGACTGTATTCGCCATGACACAGGCAGTCTGTGGTTTGTACTTGTTTGTTAACTTTTGTCTAGTTTCTGAACAGATCGTATCTGTCCCTGCCCCGGCTGTTTGAAGAGCAAGCATGGGAACAAAGATAGCATTACCTGTTTGCATCGTTTGCAATCCAGCTAGCCTCGTTGATACGTTTTGTCTTTTTCACGAGCTTGCTGTGATATATACAAATCGGGTTGGTCCGGTCCAAGGTCTTTAAGTATCAATTTATCTCCCAAACTCTCCTTTGGAAAGGATTGGAGAGTAGCTCTGGCACGGAATTGGGTGCGGACCGAGGTCCGGCGACTCCACCTGCACACCATTCTCATCCACTTCTGCGTCACCTTGGTCACTCAACGAGTTCTAAAAAACAACTCAACGTCAACGCACGTAAGCACGTGGGCGCCAAAGTGAGCGCCCTCGTGACCAAATATTTGACGGCGCTGATTGGCTGAAATTATGTTTCGGTGGCACAGTTTACTATTGAGACTTTTGCAACGTGCTGGTTGCTGCTGTTTGGCTCGGGGGCTTCCGCCCGGTAATGATAAACTAATGCCACGGGCAAGGCCAGGCAGGAAACTTATCAGTAACTTTAGACATCGTAACACAATTTTAAATGAGATTTTATTGTAACCAATTGTATGATATTTACCTTGTTCATTAAAAATAAAAATATAAAATATATATCTTTTTTAAATATATATTTTTTAATTTAATATTTTTTTTAATATATTTTTTTGTATGTGGGAAGAGGTGGGGCGGCGCCCCTAGCGCCCCTATGGGCCGGCCGCCACTGGTTAAAATATTTAACGCATTTAACGCATGTGCAGAATGGCCCGCCCCATACATCCCACCAGTGGCAGCGCTGGGGTAGGCTACAGCCAAACCAAGAAATGGCTTAGCCCCCACCATGAAAAATGATGTTAAAGTAAGCAAAATAAAGTCCGCCAACTCGCGGAGTAAATTGCACAGACAGCAGTTAGTAAGATTGATTTCAGTAGCCACTTGTCTGGAAATACCGAAGAATAGAAACGGTTTTGAAAACTTTTGTCACGTAGTGATCGTCTTCTCAATAGAACATCTTTGATAATGTCTTCTGGCCAATCAGAATCAAGATAACGGCGTGAGTGTTGTTGCAGGAAGAACCCGACGGAGAATACGTTTGCTGTAGTAAATCTCTATACATCGATACAACATTACGTGTTGATAGAAATCAACACGTAATGAAATAAGACCCCACAGTTTGATGATTGATAGGTGTGTGGGCTGTCTTTCATTTTGACACACAGAACAATGTTACAATAAACATACATACATACTGTATGTTAAATGGATATATCCGCCTTCTTTCATTTATCTTTCCATTCCCACAACAATATACATAAAGAAATGGCATATTTTGGACATAGTTCGAATGGTGATTAATCATGATTAATACATTTTTAAACTGTGATTAATCTGATTAAAAATTGTAATCGTTAGACAGCCCTAGTTTAAACACAACAGAGTGGGGGAAGACATTTCCCTCTGAGGGATTAATAAAGTATATTTTCTTCTTGTTCTTCTACTTAGAAATCAAAAGTGAATTGTCACATTAGGTTTGCCTGCAGTGAATGCTGACAGCTATGAGCTAGTTTATAGATTTATGATGGCATAGACAAATGTCTCCTATATAACCCACAGTCTATGGATGTTACTTGCGGGTTATAGCATCATTTATATCTGTATTGTGCTCAGGTAGGAATTCGCACCCAACATGTTAATAACAGTCAACTCTTTTTTTAAATTATTTAACTCTATGGTTTTACACAGTTTGTATAACCTGAAATTCACATATTTAACAATTCAATCCTCAAAGTTTTTTTTACTATAATAGGATATTCAATACCTGTGTTTTTTCAGTTTATCAATGTAAAGTAGTGGTTAAATTAAGCAAAATTACAAAATAATTCTTTACTCATATTTTCTTGCAATTATACATTTTTTAAATGAGTATTAACAGTATTTATTATGTATTTGACAGTGATATATAGCCATAACAAAAGTATTTTAGTAAAATTACAGAAAATGCAGCTAATTTTGCCAACAGAAAAGCATTTATTTTTACGGTTAGTTTTGTTGAATTCGCATTTAAAAACTGCAAAAAAACCAGATAAATAATGTATTCCATGTATACCGTTTTTTTTGTTAAATACATCACACATTTCAATAAACTGTTTATTCTTGTAATTTTAACATTATTTCCTGTAATTATGAAATACAATAAAAAATTGTTAATATTTTTGGGAAAAACTGTTAAAAAACATTTATTTTTGTACAGTGTGGTAAGAATCTGAGTACACCCTTCAACACAATCAAATTACATTTCAGCACCTGGGTGGCCTGCTTTTCATGTAATTCATTTAATTAATAACAGGCTGTCAGTGCAGTCTGTTAAGCTATACCAATCTACACTTGTACACGCTGGTACACACTAATGTGTATTTTCTTCCAATCGCAGGCGACAAGGCGTTCACAGCTAGAACAATATGTTTCATCTTTAAAGGATGTTCTGGTTCAGTTCGAGATGGCTTATTGACTGCCGACACACTGCACCTTACCCTCTGAAACATTTCTGCTATATTTGCTGGCAATTTTGAGAAATACATTTGCTGTCAGGCAGGGGCTAAGGTGTTCTGTCCGAGAGCGGCCATTGTATCAATCACCTCCTGCTGCTTGGCCGAAAATGACTTTTGGCCACAGAGGCAACAAAATCAAACTTTACTGCGAGCAGTGCTGCTTTCTGTACAATGACTTTATGGCCTTTCAGTTTTGACTTCAGGGACATCCAGGGGGTCTTCAGATGAAACCTCTTCAAATCTTTCATAATACAAACTCTGTTTTCTGAGCATTAGGAGGCTACTGTAAGCATGGCAACATTCACTTTTTGATTTCCTGTAGAAAATGCAGTGTGCAAGGAGTCCGAACAGTGTGGGGTGATGAAACATAAAACCTCCCATTGTTCATGGATTAAATTGGGTTAAGGAATGCATTAAAATTGGAAACTGGGGAGTAGGGGTAAAAAGGGGGGAGGGTATTGTAATTTGTATTATGGCCGCATGTAAGGTAGTCTCAGTTTTGGGAGAAAGCTATATTTGTTTCATATATATTTCATTTCTGTGCCTGCATGTGCCCAGTTATTTTGCCCAATTTTTTATTTTACACACACAGCAGAGGTAACAGTATTGTTAAGATCTTATTCAGCCTGCTCATTTTCGTCACTTGTTTCCGGTTTTGTCTCTTATCTGTTGGATGCTAATGCTGGCCTTAGTAAATACTCCTGATTGTTACACACAAAGCCTGCCATACCTGAACCAAAGTTGGTCAAATAAGAAACATAAAAAGACCATCTTCAGCTCTAAGTTAAGTTTGGCATTCATTTGCTTAGCTACTGGAACATTGTATGTATAAACCAGATGATGTGTTGCTTGTTAGGACATTTTCCAAACAACATTTTTCAACGGGGAATATATATATATATATATCAAGTTATCAACACATTTTCAAAAGCCACAGAGAGTTATTTTGTTGTATTATAACTCCCATGCTGTGCAGGAAAACGGATATTGGGGTTGCAGTTTTTTATGCAGGATGTGGGAGGTTCAAAAGTGAATCAAAATAAAGCTTGTTGCATTTCATACAGTCCCTTTCCTTAAATTTGATGGCAAAGAGATACAAACTTGTGTCTATATCCCTCTTATTTCTTGCTTCTAATCCAAAAGCCCTCAATGTTACTTGCGATAATAACTTTGAACAAATCATGTGAGTTCATGTGCATAATGTGACACTTTTGACTGACGTAACGTTAAACGTCTGTTTCCGATGCAGTTCTCAGATAGACACGAGGAGACCGTCTCATACCTATGAATAGACTGACACCACAGTAAATTCTCACACAGGCATTAGATAGGAGTGCTGTGCTTACTAAGCTTGTTCCTATTTAGCTTGTATCTCTAGGGCAGTAACTCTATGCCCCTCTCTTATCTTATCACAGGGTTGCATTCAGCATAGCAGCACACAGCAGAAGTCACCTTGGTGCTCTAAGAGATGCAAACACTCCTGCAGAGGTCTGTCATGAGGTAGAGAAGTGTGCCACTGCAGTCTTATCAAAACAGGCTGGGAAATTAGCTGTAAAGCTGCTGTTACCTAAGATACTGTTGTAACATTGATTAATTAAACTGCCATACCTAAATTGTAAGAATACATGTCGGTGTAGCTCAGGTGGATTGATTAAGCTTCAACATTTAAGCACCATGGCTCCCACTCGAATGGCGGAAGCAGATCCTTGAGAATGGCTCACTTACTTTTAAATATTGCAGGATTCGTTTAAATTGAAATGTCTTAATAGCAATAACGCTTTTTCACGAGGATGTAGAAACTCCTCTTATCAAATATGTCACTTTGTATGAAAGGTAACAAGTAGATGTTAAAGGTCACCTATTATGCAAAATCCACTTTTTCATGTATTTTATACATAACACGTGTATGTGTAAAGAGATTCTGAAAGTTTCAGGAAAAAAGATTCGCTCACTTTTTGTCCAGATCCATTTATATAAAACCTTTCTGAAAATGAGCTGATCAGATTTTGGCCACTTTATGATGTCATAAAGATGTTTTGGTTTGTGTAACCATTAGCCAATAACCAACCCCCACCTTATCACTTGAATCTCCTCCTAGAGCACCATTGTGTTCTTTGTAACCAAATATCTCTCAGAGGGGCGTGGGGAGGGGCTCCTTATTGTCATCTAAAGTAACAGACCGAGAATCAGCACTTTTGAAACAGGGCTGAAACAGAGGGGATTATGGGATGCTACAATGCATGATCTGTTTGGTATTTCAAGCCAAACACTTCAGAGACATGTTTTGTATTTAACGGAGAACTATAATATATTGATGAAAAACAGTATGATAGGAGACCTTTAACATGGAGTACAAAACTCTGTGAAATGGTTCAACCAGACATTTACAGGGCAGAAAGTGACAGATACCTCTCAGCAACAGTTGAATAGAAGAAGAAACATAGCCACTCTTTAGTAATGAAGCTCAGCGCCGGTTCAATCAGGAAGGCCGTCTTTATATCCTGTCATTGACGTATTTCCATCTTACTATGCTCACCTCCACAGCTAAACCGATCACTTTCGTTTCTATTCCCACAAGCCAATCATAGAACATCGTCAAACCTTTCAATCTGCTCTCTCCCCTCCTGACAGCTGTCTTTGCAGGTGACTCGACGCAGCCCTCCTCCTCCTCCCGTTCCTCCTCCTCCAGGGTTCAAGTCAAGCTAAATCCACTCCTCATCAATTCCTTCTAGCCTCCATCACCATAGTGTCTGGACCCCAGGGGGGGGGGGGGGGTTTATCGTCTCGGGTTTTCCCCCCCCATATGATACTCCTGCACTACGGGGTCTAATCGGCAAAAACTATTACATCTGTGTATTCTGGGCAATAAATATATGTTGTTACATCAAAACAAGTCTCTCCTGATTGAAATATAGGAATAGGAAGTGGTTCATGTTTCACTGTAGGGTGCAATATAATGCCTATAATAAGCTAAAATCAACAGGCATGTTACTTTTGCAAAGCATTTTTTTGTAGCTTCATAGAAACAATTGGTCAGGGTTCAG
This sequence comes from Gymnodraco acuticeps, assembly GCF_902827175.1. NCBI lineage: Eukaryota > Metazoa > Chordata > Actinopteri > Perciformes > Bathydraconidae > Gymnodraco > Gymnodraco acuticeps. The sequence continues at coordinate 5,474 of NW_022990565.1, read as the reverse complement.
CATTTCTGGACATGGATCTGGGAATATCAGCTGAACAAACCACAGAACGACATAATAGTTTAAAGCTCTTCAATCAAACCACTTGTACATTGCATCGGGCAGAAAGAAAAACACCTTATAAATATTTTAAACCCACTTGCACCGCTCTTATTCAATAATGATCGGGGGTCACTGACGCTTTTATGCACTGAAAAACAGATTTAAGATCAAATGGGAGAATGGCTCCGATGGTATTGTAACGTGTGCACAGTAGGGCATCGACTAAAAGCAAGTTGGAATCATTTAATACTCCTTTTTTTAAGCCTGAAAAATATTTTAAGTATGAATAATTCATGTTGTTTCTGAGTTATATTGTTTTATATGAACTTTAATTTAAAAAGCATTAATGAAGGAGAAAGAAAAAAACACTCATCACCAACATCTGAAAGGTGTTCTTCCTAACACTTGTATACTCCGTTAAATGCTTCTTCCTTCCTCATGAAAGATGTGTAAAAAAGGGTTTAATAACACTTTTTAATCACATCCATTGTTTGCTAGCTTGCAGTCTTCCCCATCTGCAAATATTGATTTGTTACTGCCACCTGGGTATCGGTTAAATATTGTCACAGTTTGCTCCCTCACTCACCTATTTTCTGCATTAGCATTTCTCAGACACCTTAGTCACCTGGTAGTCACACCCCGTTTCTTTCTCACACTCTGCTACACCCATTAGCTCCACCAGTATATAGGCCCCCTTCACTCTCACCTCAGTGCCATGATCTACTTCGCAGCATGCAGTTCTTTCCAGCATTACCTGCCAGATTGCTCTCCCGGTTTCGAGCTTGCCTGTCCCTAACCAGCCTGCCTCGCCTGCTCCCTGACCCTGTCTGTACCTGCGTCTCCCGTCTTGCCTACTCCTGGAACCCTCGTCTGTCCCCGACCAGCCCTTTGCCTACTGTCTGCCAGTTTGTCTTACTCCAGAACTTTTCTGTGGAAACTAGTTATAATAAAGCTGGTTACCAACTTTCCCTGGTCTCCCTGTGTTGCATTTTGGTTCTCAGCTCGTTCGTGACAAATATTGCGATTACATTGTAAGGAGTGTGTATCGTGTCACCTGTGGATTTGTGTGCTTTCATATGCATACTTGTGTAAGTACAGACAAACAAATAGAGGATACCACAACGATCAATGGTGCTACCAGTGGTCAAACACTTCACAAGGTGCCTTTAAGCTATGGCAAACTATGAGTAAATCAGTTAGCAGTCACCTATATTCACAAGCCACTATCAGCACTATTTAAATTTGTATCGTCGCCCCCCCAATTATGCAGAATACATATAATTTGATACTTTTTTGTCACTTAATCATCACACCATAGACTCTGGTCCACCATGTACGTTTAAAATACTTATTCTTTTAAACATATGAATATTAGTCTGATCTGTTGCCTCTCCTAGAGTAGAAGGGAAGAGAGTTGTTTTAAGACATGTTTTTCTATTGTTTCTCAATATCCAGACTAATTTATCATTGTCATGTCAACATTGAAGAATTCTGATTTGTATTTTTCAATTCAATATGGTATGGCTGTATGGTCTCTGTGTTTTATGATCGGAACCCTCTATCTGGCAATACAAGTGGCAAGTGGTATGAATGATAATAAAAAAACAGAAGTTCCATAATACAGTTTAATAAATGTATCTGTTTTCAGTTCTAATTACAAGTTATCCTCACAAGTCAGTAGTACTATAGGAATATAAATTGATCTTCTATTTTCATTCATGAATGTCAATCATCTTGCTCTCACTCATTCACTCGACACTTTCCATCTGATGAAGGCAAATGCCTTCCCAGATGTAAAAAAGTAGAAAACATTACATTCAGTTATAACTGCCAAAACAAACGTTATTTACACTATTATGGCCCCTGTTAAAAATGTTTGCAATGTTATCTACTGTAAGTTGGTCGAACGAATGCCTCCTCATCCGGAAGCTGACCGAGCAGCAGTCGAGAGGAGCCGAGCGCATCCACGAAGCACACAAAATGGCGACGTCAGAGTTCCCGTTAGCCTGCAAATCTAAATCTCTTCGGTCAAAATAATTTCCCTTTAGTGCAATACCGCTTCAGTTGCGCCACTTATGTGACAGACAAGAAGAGTATGTGACAGACAGAAGAGTCTGTGACAGACCAGAAGAGTATGTGACAGACCAGAAGAGTATGTGAGAGACAAGAAGGCCCATTCCCAAACCGCCCCCTACACCCTACACCAGGGGTGGCCAACCAGTCAGAGGTTAAGAGCCACATTTGTTCTATGTTACTGCAAAGAGCCACATCAAACACACAGTCACTGATACCGCTTGTTTCAGTTTTTTGTTTTCTGGAGACAAGATTTCAACCACGTCACTGATGCATTTTTGTGGCATTGGGATATATATTTTTTAAATCCTCAGGAGCAGAGAGAGGAGCTGTGGATTATTGTTATTGATTAATGCATCAGTGTTTCTTAGGGTCAAAAACACTAAACTCATAACTTAAAATGAAAGCGTTTAGTTTATTTAATAAAAGAGCACATGTTCAATGTGAAAAGTGACAGTAGTTATAGATTATTTGCAATTTGGTGCTATATATATATTTAAAAAAAAAATTATATATATATATTTTTTAAACACCTTGAATTTCAGGGGGGCGCGGGGCTCCGTTGGCGGGGCTCAGCGCCCCTCCAAAACAATGGTAGGGGAAACACTGGATAATGTTTAATCAACGATAGGTTTTCCCCCCTTCAAAGGTGATTGTTTCACTGCATCGCAGGTATTATTGATTGGCTCTTGGGCCACATAAAAATTATACGCGCTGTCATCCTCTCATACTGACACCACACATACACCACATACATAACACGGGACGAAAGTAACGGAGCGATTTTATCCGAGCCCAAACAACTTTGACCGGCCAAATTACGTCAGAATTATCAGCATTCAATTCAACAGACCTACTAAATATCAGGTTTAACTGTCGAGTAGCTAGTGTTGTCAGTCACGATACCAACATTTTGGTTTTGATACCAAGTCAAGAATTGCGATTCCGATTCTTTTTTCGATATTTTCTTTAAAAAAAGGTAAACGGTCTTAAATGTAATTATTGTGCTTTATTTCACACCAGAACCATAACACACACTTTTAAACAATGAGAACAATAAATAAAATAAATGACAAGAATTCGTATTAAATAAAATTAATAAATGTCTGACAGACAGGCCTCGTGGTGTCCGTAGGCTTGCCCTCACTGTCAGAGATATCGCTCAAATACTTCCAAATGTCGCTTCTGGCGTCTTTCTTGTCAACAAGCCGAGGCGCAGCGGCAGTTGCACTCCCATTGCAGCCATGCTTCTCGTTTTCTCACATGCTCTGGCAGCTAGCGCGTGCATGAGAGAGGGGAGGCACTTAGAGCGTGCTTGAGAGGAAGGGACTGCAGGCACGGCTGCAGTGCAGGGAGTGGAAGCAGAGCGCTGAACACACACGGCTCTTATTGAAACGGCGCTTTCTCACCGGAGTACTTTTCCCCGTTATTCTTAAAGTACCGATACTAATGAAACGGAGGAATCGTACCGTTTTTAATGGCAGGGTATCGCGGTACCTTTCAAGTATCGGTACACCGCTGCAACACTAGTCAGGAGTCAGTGTCTCTCCCCCAAACTCACACATAGAAATTCGATATGAACTGAAGAGCCGCATGAAACTAGGCAAATAGCCGCATGCGGCTCGAGAGCCGCGGGTTGGCCACCCCTGCCCTACACCCTACACACCTCCGTTTGCGCGTTCACGCGGAGGGTCCGCCATATTGAGGGCTGTTCCAAACCAACGAGTGTGGAGCGGTGTGGAGGGGGAGTGGGCTATCAAGCCCTCAAACAACGAGTCTGCAGCGGTGCTGACTTGAGACCGGTCTCTACCTGACCGGAGTCACGCTGTGTGTGTCCGTCAGGAAACAAGCTGTTTACAAGTAGTTCCAGCAAACATCCACTGATGAACTGCGATGTTAACAACCTCATGATAACCTCATATGTTTTAACTTAGGATCGTACCTGAGTTTATTCTAGAAAAAGGTAAATGTGTGCATTTTATTATAAAGTTGTGTATATTTACAGACTGTTGCAAAAACTAAGAAGCTTATAAACATCAGGTTTAAAACTAAAAAGCTTTACAAAAAAGTAACAATGAAAGATGTTTGGAGTTTTATTTGAGTTATTAATTAACATTTTTTGTCTAAGAGATGCTGATTTGAAACCGTTGTTACATACAGTTACGGCATTTCCTGTTTCTGCCGGAGAGAGGGGAGGCCGTCCCAAAGCTTGCTGCTGTATTTACTCTCCCCATCTGACAGGAGGGAGCCTCGTTGAGCTGCGAGTGTGGCTACAGACGGCGGCTGGTGTGGGACACTGATTGCCGAGCGCACGCGGCTCCGTTCGGATGCTTGGCTTAGATCCAACTGCTGAAACGTGGATGGCGGGTAGCCGATGTCGAAGAGATCTTCGTCTGACTCCGGTGAATTGATCAGCAGTTCGGGATCCATGGTAAGTTGAATATTCTCGTGGTAGCGTTTAGCTTGTTTGAGCCGTGACGACGCGCGGCGTGAGTCACGATCTGGCTGTCAGTCCTTGAAAGGATGGAGACGAGCAGTGGCCGGAAGTTTTGCCGGATATAAATACGGTTGGCCGTGGTTCGAGGTGGAGTTTTAGGCGTGGCCATGCTCCTGAACCGATGTTAACATTTTAACCGCATATTCTATCATTCAATAACGGCTATTTTAACATAAACACAGCATGATTCAGACATCATATGTTTTATTTGTATTTGAATTAGTTTTGGACCCAAAAGAAGAATAACTTAAGGAATACAAGTACCATTTAGTCCCTATATTAATGTCCCCACAGGGCATTACAGAGCAAAATACTGTTGCCGTCTCCCCCAAATACCTTCCTCTTTTCAGTCCAAGAATTCAATCAAAAATACCTTATTTATTTTTAAATAAAGCATCCCCGAAAACTAGAAAAAACACTGAAACAGAAACCTGCTCCTATTTATACTAAAACACATTTGATGCAAAAAAATCACTTTGGTTTACCACTGGTGGCTTTTTCCAATTTCTTTTAACTGTAGCTCGGAGTTATGTCTGTCTCTTTCGGCACCTTTCAATTGTTAGTCTGGTTGAACCCTTGAATAGCTTTCTGTTCTCCATGTACACAACTCCTATTTGCATACCTTTGATACTGAATAACATATATTTGTAAGGACTTTATACAACCTGAACGCATGAAAGACCATTCAGAAATCTGACTGCAAGGCAAGGCAAGGCAAGTTTATTTATATAGCACCTTTCAACACAAGGCAATTCAAAGTGCTTTACAAAAAATGAAAGACATTAAGAAAATGTCATTTAAAATCAGTCATTAAAAAGCAAAGACAAAAATAAACATTAAAAGAAAAAATACATGGATAAAAGTA
>NW_022990564.1:27500-132743 GCF_902827175.1 Gymnodraco acuticeps | reverse complement strand
ATAGATGGATGGATAGATGGATGGATAGATGGATAGATTATTTGTCACAGAAGCAGAGTGTGTTCAGACATTAAAATACAATACTTAAAAAAGTGGAAAAGATAATTAATAATTCAAAATAAATGAGAAATATTATATCAAATATAAACGATATAAACAAAACAATAAAAAATATTCTGAATAATTCAAATAAAAAGTCAAGATACTACAGGATAATACCACTCTGTAGTGTGTTATACTCCACTACAGGTAAGTCCTGCATACAAAACCTTACTTATCTCACTTGGTAAAGTACAGGTAATACATCATATAGCTGCTGTGTTTAGTTATTTGTTTAGGTTTATATTTTAAACATATACAGTATATACAGCTTCACAGTATCATACCTTTGATTGTTAAATATCCCCCCCCCGCCCTGCAGTACCACATCTCTCTGGTGGAGCTGCTGGCAGCGTGCGCCGAGGGGAAGAAACGTTTACACGGAGATCAAATGTACGTCTCTGCTTCCTCTGGAGGACGTGGTGCAGAGTGGTGACGCACGAGGACTGCATCCCGAGGTAACGTCCTGTATTTCAGCTCCATATTCTATAAAGGAAGTATATGTAGATACTGCCACCCACTGCTATAATGTAATCCGCCTATACCGGAAAAAATACTACGGTCTAGAAATGTTTTTTCGAAATTGTTTTTATCATGAATACTTTCACACAAAGCGCTTATATTTTGCCGCACAACAGTATGTTTTTTTTCCTAGTAAGGTGTCATTTCTTCAGCCTTTTGCCCCTCAAATAAAGGCGTCAACCTTTATTTATCCTGCTCTGTACAATCAATTATCTGCATGACTTTCTGTTTATGTGTTACAGTCAAAAAGTGCCACTTATCTTAAACATTATTGACACTAAGACCCTCTCCTCTCTGTCTGCAGGTGAAGGTGGCGTACGTGAACTTGTGAATCACTGCTACGTGGACACAGAGGTGGAGATGAGGAAATCTACACGTCGAACCACATCTGGAACTGTTTTGAGGACTTCCACCGTGGACATGGCCAGGGTAACCGCTCTGTCCCTGGTGACTATTAATAATGCAGCGAGAGAGACCTGTCCCTGTGCTAAGTATCAGTGAATACTGGTACTTTTTCGTGTGTTTTGAATCAGTCAATAATTCATCACTTCCAGAAATGAAATGTACGTTGGCCTCAATATGTCGTATTTCTTGTTGTCCTTGATGTCCTCTGTCTCCTCTGCAGGTGTGTAACCAGCGGGAGAAGCCGCCTCACTGATCCCATCCTGGAGAAATACATCATCAACGTGGTGTTCGACACCATCCACTCCTTCTTCAGCTCCCCGTTCTCTGAGAACAGCACGTCTCTGCAGGTCAGGGCCAGCATGCTCTCTGCTGCAAAACACCACTCAGACGTCGTTAATATATATAATGTTGTTTTTTTGCAAGGCACGACAAAAGTTGGGTTTAAAAGTTTATTTAAGATAGGGTTAGAAATTAAGAGAAACTATCAAGAGTACGATACTGTATATTTTGAACCCCTCTCACTCTCTCAGACTCATCACACCATCGTCACCCAGCTCCTTCAGTCCTCTGTGCGGCTGCTGGACTGTCCCTGGCTGCAGCAGCAGCACCGAGGTCAGGTGGAGACCTGCATCAAGACCCTCGCCATGACAGGTGACACACACACACACACACCACACACACACCCACACACACACACACACACACACACACACACACACCACACCACACCACACACACACACCCCCACACACACACACACAACACCACACAGACATTACACTTTATGTTACTATATACTAGTTCAACTCCACTACGTCTCAGATACTTGACTACGTGGTGCCTGAAGTTACTTTGAAGATTTAAAACCCTGCATTATCATACATTAAAGGTCACCTATTATGCTAAATCCACTTCTTCATGTCTCTTCTACATCAACATGTGTCCCCTCTTCTCCATGTCTCTTCTACATCAACATGTGTCCCCTCTTCTCCATGTCTCTTCTACATCACATGTGTCCCCTCTTCTTCATGTCTCTTCTTCATCAACATGTGTCCCTCTTCTTCATGTCTCTTCTATATCAACATGTGTCCCCCTCTTCTTCACGTCTCTGCTACATCAACATGTGTCCCCTCTTCTTCATGTCTCTTCTACATCAACATGTGTCCCTCTTCTCCATGTCTCTTCTACATCAACATGTGTCCCCCTCTTCTTCATGTCTCTTCTACATCAACATGTGTCCCCTCTTCTTCATGTCTCTTCTACATCAAACATGTGTCCCCCTTCTTTCATGTCTCTTCTACATCAACATGTGTCCCCTCTTCTTCATGTCTCTCTACATCAACATGTGTCCCATCTTCTCCATGTCCTCTTCTACATCAACATGGGTCCCCTCATTCTCCAGGTCTTCTCTTCTATCATATCAACATGTGTCCCCTCGTTCTCATGTCTCTTCTTCATCAAACAGGTGTCCCTCTTCTTCATGTCATCTTCCTATATCAACCTGTGTCCGCCTTCTTCGTCACGTCTCTTCTACATCAACATTGTAGGTCCCCTCTTCTTCATGTACCTTCTACATCAACATGTGTCCCCTCTTCTCCATGTCTCTTCTACATCACATGTGTCCCTCTTCCTTCATGTCTCTTCTACATCAACATGTGTCCCCGATCTCTTCATGTCCTTCATTCTACATCAACATGTGTCCCCTCTTCCTTCATGTCTCATCTACATCAACATGTGGTACCCTCTTCTCTTCTTCATGTCTCTTCTTACATCAACATGTGTCCCCTCTTCTCCATGTCTCTCTACATCAAACATGTGTCCCCTCTTCTTCATGTCTCTTCTACAATCAACATGTGTCCCCCTCTTCTTCATGTCACTCTTCCTTATCTACATCAACATGTGTCCCCTCTTCTTCATGTCTCTTCTACATCAACATGTGTCCCCCTCTTCTTCATGTCTCTTCTCCATCAACATGTGGTCCCCTCTTCTTCATGTCTCTTCTACATTCAACATGTGTCCCCTCTTCTTCATGTCTCTTCTACATCAACATGTGTCACCCTCGTCTTCATGTCTCTTCTACATCAACATGTGTCCCCTCTTCCTCATGTCTCTTCTACATCAACATGTGTCCCCTCTGTGTAAAGAGACTCTGAAAGTTTCAGGAACAAAGATTCTCCTCTCTTTTTGATCCATTTCTATAAAAACCTGTCTGAAAATGAGCTGATCAGATTTGGCCACTTTATGATGTCATAACGATGTGTTGTCCTTGTGTAACCATTAGCCAATCACCAACCAAGGTACCCCCCCCCCCCCCCCCCTTATCACCTGAATCTCCCTCCTAGAGCACCATTGAGTTCTTTGTAACCAAATCTCTCTCAGAGGGGCGTGGGGAGGGGCTCCTTATTTTCATCTAAAGTAACAGACAGAGAATCAGCACTTTGGAAACAGGGCTGAAACAGAGGGGATTATGGGTAATGCTGCAATGATCTGTTTGGTGTTTCAGCCAATCAGAGACAGGTTCTGTATATATCTGAGACCTATAATATATTGATAAAAAACCGTATAATAGGGGACCTTTAAAACTTTGCATTATCATACATTAAATCAAACCACCAATATATATATCAGTATAACAAGCTCTACTGCAGAAAAATACAACAATCATGACTTACATGAGTAAAAGTAGCAATACTACTTAGTAAAATGACTTTGTTACAATAAAAAAGTCCTGCATTCAAAATCTTACTCAGGTAAAAAGGCAAAAGTATAAACAGTGAAGTTATTGATGTTTGATGGTTTCCCCTCAGCTAAGAGCCGCTCCCATCGCGCTGCCTCTGGACCTGGAGTCTCAGATCAGCTGCATGCTGTCCAGCTCCGCTCTCAACTCTCTGTCTCGCTCCAACCCGAACTACAAGTCCTCGTCCCGCTCCTCCAGACCCGTCGCCCCCAGCAACCCCTGGGACTACAAGAACATCATCGAGAAGCTGCAGGTACGCCAGACTGCAAATACTGTTATACGTGTGAAAACAAACCAAACAGCAAGTACAAAGACGAGCAACTTAAGACAGAGAACTCACAATATGCCACAAATCTAAAGCCAGAAATAAATTGGCAAATTCTAAAACGATGAGATAATAGATTACATCCTTTAAAAAACAAAAGTGTTGTCTCATGTGAGGCATAAATAAAAGAAAGAAAATAATCAAATGTGATTAAGCACAATAGGGTTTGGCCTTTTCAAAGCATTTATTATTGTTATTAACACAATTTTAAAGTGTCACGTGATTTAAAATAACAAATACTCTCATAGAAGATTTTGGCAGTATTGTTAAACTTGTGTTTTTCAGTGTGTCTGTCAATCAATAAATCAATCAGAGTTTATTTATGTTGCCCAAAATCACACATTTAACATTTATCTCAGGGGACTTTACAGTTGTACACAATATGAATATGACACCCTCCATCGTCAGACCCTCACAAACAGTTAATGGGGAAAGATGGAAGAAACCTCGGGAGAGCAACAGAGGAGGATCCCTCTCCCAGGACGCAATATATGTCGTGTATAAATTAAAAAGATAATACATGTGTGTGTGTGTGTGTGTGTGTGTGGTGTGTGTGTGTGTGTGTGTGTGTGTGTGTGTGTGTGTGTGTGTGTGTGTGTGTGTGAGGAACATCATCAACACTATGGAGGAGCGTCTGAAGCCTCTGGTGAACGCGGAGCTGTCGGGTGCTCGTGGACGTCCTCCATCAGCCGGAGCTGCTGTTCCTGGAGGGGACGGATGCCCGGCAGCGCTGCGAGTCGGGGGGCTTCATCTCCAAGTAGGTGCCGCTCCTCTGAGTCCAGATATACTGGTACACATACAGAGGGATGATGGGTAATCTGTGTGTGTGTGTGTTTAGGTTGATCCAGCACACCAAAGCACTGATGAACGCGGAGGAGAAGCTGTGTATCAAAGTCCTGAGGACTCTGCAGGAGATGCTGATCCGCACTCTGGACTTTGATGAAAAGGTGAGTAGGATTATTGACACGACTTTAGGATTGCCAATTCAAATTGTGCATGGTGGAACAGTTAAAATAACAATAAACAACTATGCTAACAGTTGTTTTATTCAACAGAAAGTGCTCTTTAAGTTAATTTGATGTCTTTAATCAAACAATCAGATTTTAAATTGCCCGTGAGCATGGACTATATTGATCTGATCAATCAGGAAATCAAGAACCCTTTCTGTCGTGTTGTTCCAGGGAATTTCCCTGCGGAAGGTTTTGCTGCAGAACTACTTGTTTCCAAACAAGAAAAACACCCCGAAGAACGACCTCGCTGAACTCGGAGCTTCAGGTATGTTGCTTAATACCAAACGAAAGGACAAAGAAGGATAACGGAAGAGGAAAGAGACCAGAAAATAAGGGAAGAAAGGCTATTGTGCTATTTTATCACCATTTTCTATATTATTATTCTTTAAACAACAACAACAATCATGTAACAAAGGCCAGCAAGGCAATACAAAATGAAAATATAAGGCTAGGGGATATGTCTTCATGTTATTATATTCTTCAAGATACATCTATTAGCTATTGTTCCAGTCAAATGTCTTTGTTTCGAGGCTTGTAAGTGTCCATTTTCCCACTTCCTGTTTCTTGCTATCTCAATTTATAAGTCAGTTTTTCCATCAAAAATATTTCTTCCACAATTGTTACCCTTTGGTTTTTCGTTGCTGGTGCTTCCTTACCCCAATTCCTAGTGATAGCTTTCTGGCTGGATATTAGCAGAATTTTGATCAAATATCTGTCACTTTTATCCATTTTCTATATTTTAGTATTTACCCCCTATTCACCTGTAGCATCTCTTTATATGTGTCTCAGGTGTGGAGCAGGAGCGCGACTGGGCGGGCGGTCGCTGCGGTTCAGTGTCGTCTGGACCGAGAGGGAGGGAACCAAACTCTTCACTGACCTGGTGATGAGCAGCAGAACGACAAGATCTTCCAGGAGTGCATCCAGCTGGCCATCTGCCTGCTGGAGGGGGGGAACACAGAGATACAGGTACGTACAACAGCAATACATCTCCAGTGCAAACTCTTACCTCATCATGCTGCCCCTCTACATATCCACTTACATCTCACACGAGCAGTACAGCTATACGATATCAACATGACATCACTCTGTCCGTCCCCTCAGTGCGCACTGAGCTTGGGAAAAAAGCCATATCATACTCTGCCCCCTCGACCTGGAACACACTTCAGCAGGAATTTAAGCTGACCAGTTTGATACCCATCACGGATTTTAAACTCATTTAAAAAAAAGCTGGAGAAATCATCCGTGGGTGTTTGCACCTGCAAGATCTGACTATATGAATTTTGAATGACTACTTTTTACGATGTTTTATTTGAGTGTTGCCTCTGTGTTTGGTGTCCTGTCTGTCTGTAACTTTGTGTGGTGGTGTTACCACTGAACAGGTCTCTCTTGAGAATGAGACCCTGTGTCTCAATGAGATTTTCACCTGTATAAATAAAGGCTAAATAAAATATCATAATCCCTAGATATTACCCACACTTAAACTACTACTTCCACAGGATCAGCAGCGCACTAATAATGATTCAAAGCATGGAAGATTGACTCCATTACAAATATACAGAGTATGATAGTCTTGGATCATTGATTTTAAGGCCAACCAACGTATTTGAAATATTTTAGAAAATATATTTGTTCAAACTCAGTTGCAGAATCAGATTTTAAATAGCCTATATACTGGGAATACATTGTCGGGGAATTAAGGTAGTATTTTAATATATAAATACATTTGTGTTAACTGACTAACCCAACTTAAATGCTCATCCACATTTAAAAAAAAATATTTAATACATTTGGTCTTATATAAGTGGATTGAAGGGACATTTTCATCAAACTCAAATCTTAATTATCTTTTTATCATGTTTGTCATTAAATGATGACACAGTTGATGCATTTCCCCCTTAACTTAATGTATTTTACTTTGGGATTAACAAGCTACAGCAGTCTCAGATCTCTGTGAATGAACCCGGTGTTTAAACTCTCTTTGGTTCTCCTGCAGAACTCCTTCTACAAACTGATGATGGGCGACAACAAGTCAGAGAAGTTCTTCAAGGTTCTCCACGACCGGATGAAGGAGGCTCAGACGGACATTAAAGCCACGGTTTCTGTTAACGTTGGAGAGATGACGCACAAAGCCAACGAGAAGGAGCTGGAGACCGGTGAGAAACTTCATTACCCTGAGAAACCTGATGTTTGTTTTTTGTTTCATGTCATTTTCTCAATAATATGTCTTTCTATTATACGATGGTTTTATTTTAAAATGTGTTTTTTTGTCTCTTTGCTTCGAGTATGTTTAACCACTTATGTTCAAACACTTCGCTCAGTTTTTATATTCTTGATCTTAATTTAAAAAGCTGTAATAGTTGGAAAGGAAAATTGTAATTTTACAAGAAAGAAGTAAGGTTATTCAATTATTAAGGAGTTTATTGGTAAAGGATCATCATCGATGACCTGAGGAAGTTATTATATTAAAAATGACGACTTCTTTTGGGTTTTAAAAAACGTACAACTTTTTCCCCGAATGTTTTGATCAAAACTATTTAACTTCACTTGAAGACACATTCCAGATGTTAACTTTACTTTTAGCTCAGCAGGCATCTTTCTATTTTTAGCACACTTGTCTTCCAAGTCATTAGTCTAGTTGTATTTGCAAAAAATCTGTGTTTTTGGACATTTTGCTAGTCAGTTCTGTCACAGAGGATGTTCCTGATAATGCTTATATTATCACAATCCTATTCAGTTAGTTTCACAGCAAACAACAGATAGATTTACAAAAATAACAGCATGATTGAATATTTAATGGAAACAAACTTGTCAACAAAATATTGACGTAGAGGATAGGATAGTAGTAGATAGGATCAAACCTAAGAGCAACGCCTATTAGGGCCAGGGTCGCAAAATGGGGGGTCTAATGGCCCCTTTTCAACTTCATAATTCATCTGCCCTTGCACAAACACCAAGCTGAAAAACAGTATAATACGGGACCTTTTAAGATCTAAATAAAAGCAGAACAATCAGTATATAGTATTCCCCATGTTTTTATTTTTTATTATTTTATCCCATTTTATGCCTTGCTCTTGCTGCTTGTTTTACACTGATTTTATGTCTTATTTTTTACTGATGTAAAGCACTTTGAACTGCAATCCCCTGTATGAAAGGTGCTATATAAATAAAGTTATTATTATTATTATTATATATAAAAAACAGTCACTTCAATATCTTTATTTGACCTTTTAAGCTGTACTTTGCTGCAGAGTTTTAGTCTCCTTATATCTCTCTGAATCCAGTTGTTTGGCTAAGCAGTTGTTCCCCTCCGTCCTCAGTGCTTCCCGTCGCAGTGGGTCAGTCCATCGCCCCGGCGGTGTGCCCCCCCGCCCTGCCGGTCCCCGCTGCAGCGGAGCAGAGGGAGGCGGAGGCGGAGGTGGGCCCCGCCGTCACCATCATGAAGCCCATCCTCAGGTTCCTGCAGCTGCTGTGTGAGAACCACAACCAGGACCTGCAGGTGGGTTCCGCTGAACACACAATTCAATTCAAATGTATTTATATAGCCCAATATCACAAAACACATTTGTCTCAGAGGGCTTCACAAATCAACAAACATGAATGATAATGTAAAAACAACAAACATATCTGAGAATATAGTAAAATGAATAGATGATAACAATAAATACTGAAGACATACCAATAAACCAGGGTGGACCAAATCTGAGTTAACCCAGAAATCTGAGTCCGATTTTCAGAACTATATCAGTCTCATCTGGGTCTTCAGTAGTTTAGCTTAGTTTAGAAAAACTATAATCCTAGTCTAGGCTAGTCCAGAGTTTAAACATACCTGACCAACATGTCAAACTCCCTAAATAACTACTTTTACCTTGTTTTTGTTTTTTTAACCTGAACACAAATAGAATTGCAAAAACAGTCTTTCGAACTTTTTTTCCCGAACCATTAACAATTTAAAAACAGCGTCTAGTTTTATTAAACTGATTCAAAATGAAGGCTTATAAAAAGCTCTCTTTGAGTTTGTGTACTGGAAAAATAAAACTGTATAATTGTTAAAGGAGATTGAAAGTGACTGTCATTCAGGAAATGGTCCCAGTCTGTAAACCTCTCATTAAAGTGAGATTCATTGTTATTGCAGATTAATGAGGCTTTATCAATCTCTTACTTTGTTACTGAAATACTGCTGTAACGCACAAACAGAGGCTGATCAGATAAGGAGAGAGTGATCTTGAATGTGTTTGCAGAACTTCCTGCGCTGCCAGAACAATAAGACCAACTACAACCTGGTGTGTGAGACCCTTCAGTTCCTGGACATCATGTGTGGAAGCACCACCGGGGGCCTGGGGCTGCTGGGGCTCTACATCAACGAATCAAACGTCCACCTGATCACTCAGACCCTGGAGACCCTCACTGAGTACTGCCAGGGCCCCTGCCAGGAGAACCAGGTACGCTCAGACATCACAGAGAATCTTTTTAATATGGCTTTTCATTTCATTAGGATCACTGTAGGTGTTTTATCTTATTCTGTATTTATTTTAATATTGTTGTCATGTTTTCTGTACTTTGGGCTGCTTTGTGCACGAAAGGTGCTATACAAATAAAGTGTATTATCACAGAGACGGTTATCAAGGCAGGTATACTCCCTCTGAACATGGACACTCAGGGTGTGTGTGTGTGTGTGTGTGTGTGTGTGTGTGGGTGTGTGTGTGTGTGTGTGTGTGTGTGTGTGTGTGTGTGTGTGTGTGTGTGTGTGTGTGTGTGTGTGTGTGTGTGTGTGTGGTGTGTGTGTGTGTGTGTGTTGCAGACGTGCATCGTGACCCACGAGTCCAACGGCATCGACATCATCACGGCTCTGATCCTGAATGACATCAGTCCTCTGTGTCGGTACCGGATGGAGATGGTGCTCCAGCTGAAGGTGCGTTAGTTTACCTGTCCATGTGCACACTGTGTGTTTTCTGTCTCTTATAGTGATGAACCTGCAGAGAATCATGAGCTGAGGCAAAAATAAATCACTCTGATTGGCTGTTCAGCTCAGCGAATCAGTGCATGAGAAGCTAAACGGAAGTGAAGAAGGCACACACAGACGGCTGTTATTTTTCATTTTCCAGTACCGCACTAAACATGTTTTCGATTATAAGTCGTTATGTGAAACAGTCTGTGATGGACGAGAGGGAAAATGGAACGCACGCTATTTGTTGTTTGTATATATCACGCAGTCTGTCTTCCGGTTGCCTCTTTTGAATTAAGAATACACACTACCGCCGCCTGCTGGTAAGGAGAGTTATTGCCACTCACGCATGCGCAGTGCGTACGTGCTACTTGGCCGTCGGCTGAAGTCTTTGCGGTGTGTTCCAGTGCGACTTTTTGGCCAAGACGCAGGAGACGTGAGGCGGCACAACATTCGGGTCCGTCGTGACGTGTTCTTTGGTGTCAGTTTGGTGTGTCAAGGCCTTTAGTTGATCTGGCCCACAACTTTATTCCTGGTTCACTCCCAACACTTTCACCATGTTTTTCCGAATGTTTTAATATGCTTGCCATTTTAACTTTAATCACAGCAACATGTTAATGTAATCATTTATTGTTCCTTTACCTGGTGGTTCATATGTGACCTATAAGAGGTCTACACTTCATCCTGTCGTCATGGTGACACCTGTTGTTTAACTGTTTAATTTCCATGTTTCCAGGACAACGCCTCCAAGCTGCTGTTGGCTCTGATGGAGAGTCGCCATGACAGCGAGAACGCAGAGAGGATCCTGTTCAACCTCCGACCCCGAGAGCTGGTGCCATTATTTACACTAACTTTATTTAAAGAAGATGTTACTGATCTGTGTGTAGAAAAATAATGACTGTATGTGTGTGTGTGTGTGTGTGTTGTGTGTGTGTGTGTGTGTGTGTGTGTGTGTGTGTGTGTGTGTGTGTGTGTGTGTGTGTGTGTGTGTGTGTGTGTGTGTGTGTGTGTGTGTGTGTGTGTGTGTGTGTGTGTGTGTGTGTGTGTGTGTAGGTGGAGGTCATAAAGAAGGCCTACCATCAGGAGAGTGAGTATGAGGGGGAGGACGTCTCCCCCCGTGAGGTCGGACACAACATCTACATCCTGGCTCAGCAGGTGACTAAACACAAGCTCCTGATTGGCTGAATCCCACTCCTCTCAGTCCGTGGGTCTGTCGTGTTTCTGTTGGAAGATCCAGAAGTTAGCATCTCCCCGGATTCCTAACGACAAAGCGAAAACAGTTTTTTTTAAAGAATATTGTAGAAAAAAATATCTTTGGCGACTACATAGTGATACAAACACAACACATCTATTACAAAACAAATAAAACATTACAGTTTCAGCCCTTAATAGAGGGGTACAAATTATAATACAACTAAATAAGCAAATACCATAAAGGTATACTTCACATAAAGCCAGAACATGGATGAATCACAGTTTGATAGCTCTGACTGACCCGTGCTGTGTTTGAGGTCATATCTGCTCCTGCTGGCAACTGTTTTTTCATCCAATATAATACATATAATAAATAGAGTTTTCAAAATCAGACAAACATACAAACAAAAACTAAGATACAGTAACTAACACAAACAGAAAGTAGTAAAACATAAAATAAAATAAAAGGCAATTCTAAAATAATTGTGTTTTGAGGTATGACATATGCTCCTCCTATCTTCTCAGCTGTAGGAAAAGAAACGGTGTTTGTAATTCTCTGATTACGTTTTCTCTCTTGTTGTTTGTTTGTGTGTGTGTTTGCAGCTGGCGAGACACAACAAGATGCTGCAGAACCTCCTGAAACCTCAGAAGAACAGCAAAGAGGGCGAGGAGGGGATCTCCTCCATGGTAAACCCCCGCCCTTCTACATCTGCAGCGATGATGCAGTACTAATACTCACTTTATAATACTCTTTGTGTTTCCTGTCTGCAGCTCAACCTGAACAACCGTCCTCTGTCCCAGATGTTGAAGTCCACCGCTCCAGCTGTTGTGGTGGAGCAGGATCCGCTGGAGTACTACGACCTGCTCACCTCACAGATAGAGGTACCGTAATAAAATAACATAAGATCAACCTTTGTTAATCCATGGTGGGAAATGCAGGAGTCAGAGCAGCAACAGCAATAAGAGAGAAACCGTACTGCTGTGAGGACAGGTGAGAGGTTGCATACGTTAAAAAATGAATAATAATTATAAATAAAAATAACAAGAATAGGAGTAGGTAGAACGCACAGTATTTAAGTTGACTTCTAAAAGAATATGAATGAAGGTTATTATGCATATGAATACATATATGTATAAATAGATATCTACCTGCAAGTGCCAATCCAAAACTGTGAATGTTCTACTACAACTAATACTAATTAAAGTAATAGAAGACGGATAAAGTCCAATTAAAAGGGGATGTCGATAATTAAAGGCAAAGAAAACAAATTACAACATTCTTTTCAGTTTCAGCTGTCGTTTAAAATGTCCATGAGTTTGCCTCTCTAATATTTCCAGGCAGGTTGTTATAGAGTTTAGGATGAAAGCTGCTTCAGCCGTTTAATTTCCAGGGACTATTTAAGAAGCCTTCAGCTCGTCCTGTTGATGCTCTGTATATATAATAATATAATATGTCCTCCGCTCCAGATCGTCCGTGACGACCGCAGCATGGAGCAGATCGTGTTCCCGGTCCATCCCATCTGTGAGTTTCTGACCGAGGAGTCAAAGATCCGAGTATTCAACACCACGGAGCAGGACGAGCAGGGGTCAAAGGTCACAAACTTCTTCGAACAAACCTCCTTCCTGCACGGAGAGATGGAGTGGCAGAAGAAGCTGAGGAGTGAGTATACACACACACACACACACACACACACACACACACACACACACACACACACACACACACACACACACACACACATTACATTAGGGGTTTAACTTGATACAGAGTAGTTCTACACTATAGATACTACACTACCCATTTCATCCATCTATTTTCTCTGATTTTACGTGTGTGTGTGTGTGTGTGTGTGTGTGTGTGTGTGTGTGTGTGTGTGTCTCAGGTATGCCGGTGTTGTACTGGTTCTCCGGGAGGATGTCTCTGTGGGGAACTATCTCCTTCAACCTCGCCGTCTTCATCAACCTCATCATCGCTTTCTTCTACCCCTACGCCTCAGGACAAGGTACTTTAGTGCAAATACTAGTAGTATATAAGTCATACTGCAAATTACATTACTATTGCTGTCAAAAGTACTGCTACTTCTTTAAGGATGTATTCACACAATAAATATCATATCGATAATAATATGTTACAATGGCGTTTGTTAGCAACCAGAAAATGACACCAGTAATGACAAACAGATAAGAATGCTGCGTGGGGTCTGAGTGCCGTGTTGGCGGGACGTTGCGGGGCTCGCTGCTCCGCCCTTTGAGGCTCGAGGAGCGGACAGTGTGAGCTGGATTACTGGTGTCGTTTCCTGGTTGCTGCGTGGGGTCTGCGAGACACCGTGGAACTCAGCCTGAGCACACACATACACTCACAGCCTGAGCTCAGAGAGTGTGTGTGTGTGTGTGTGTGTGTGTGTGTGTGTGTGTGTGTGTGTGTGTGTGTGTGTGTGTGTGTGTGTGTGTGTGTGTGTGTGTGTGTGTGTGTGTACGGAGCTCCGCGCAGCACCGCAGCTGAGAAAAGATAAGGCTGAGTGAGTGTGTGTGTGTGTGTGTGTGTGTGTGTGGTGTGTGTGTGTGTGTGTGTGTGTGTGTGTGGTGTGTGTGTGTGTGTGTGTGTGTGTGTGTGTGTGGTGTGTGTGTGTGTGTGTGTGTGTGTGTGTGTGTGTGTGTGTGTGTGTGTGTGTGTGTGTGTGTGTGTGTACGGAGCTCCGCGCAGCACCGCAGCTGAGAAAAGATAAGGCTGAGTGAGTGTGTGTGTGTGTGTGTGTGTGTGTGTGTGTGTGTGTGTGTGTGTGTGTGTGTGTGTGTGTGTGTGTGTGTGTGTGTGTGTGTGTGTGTGTGTGTGTGTGTGTGTGTGTGTGTGTGAGCTCCACGGATTGGTCCATTTGGCGTTCTGGGGCAGCATAGACAGGTATTTTCTGTGTTAGAGTTTTACTCGCTACAGGGTGTACTTTGAGGGTTTGTGACTCTGCAGACCGTTTACATGCAGAAAAACCTACATAACACAAGGGGACGGGTAATAACCAGAAAAGCATGACATGGGACCTTTAATATATAATAATAACTTTAAAAAACTTTATTTATAAAGCACCTTTCATGTTTGACGCAGCCCAAAGTGCTTTACAGAGTATGATACAAATAATGCCAATAACAAATATTACATTTCAAATATGTAAAAAAAAAATGTTTGGTCTTTCATTTACTTTTAAAAATTCCAATTGAGGTGGCCGTTCTAAGATCAAATGGGATCCACAGTTTGGGGCGATATAAAAGCAGAAAGCAGCCTCTCCAGTTGTCTTGTTTTGCACTCTAGGTACTTCTAAAAGTGAAACATTGGAGGATCTAAGTGTCCTTGCTGGTTGATCAAATGAGAGACAGTCACTTAAATATGTTGGGGCAAGGTTATGTAAAGCCTTATAAATCATTAAAAACACTTCTGAAGGACACCGGTAATCCCAGATATATGACTGAAACATCTCGTATGCAAGGTGTCTCTTATTAATCGTCTTCTCCCTCTCCTCCCTCAGTGGGGGCGATCGACGACAACCTGCTGCTGATGCTGTTCTGGATCCTCACCGGGCTCTCCGTGCTGTGCTTGTTCTTCCAGCGTTACGGCCTGCAGCCCCTCACCATCGCTCTGATCCTCAGGTCCATCTACCACGTGGGCATCGGAAACACCCTCATACTGCTGGGGTCTCTCAACGTGAGCAGCACTACATTACCCATAATCCACCTGGGCAGACACTTCAAGGATTCAAGGATTCATGTGTGCAGCTACAGTGTAGTTATGACAATGAAAATCTTAGGTCACAGGCTCCTCCAACTGTGCAACACAATAACACAGATAATAGTGCAAGTATCAGTTTAGTGAATTAAACCCTTGAATTCAGAATAACTCATAAAAAAATGAAAATGAATTCAAATCAATTGCATTTAATAGAAATTAGTAAATACAATTAAATGGGTTAAAGTAAATATGAATGTATTTATTTAAAGGTCAATTATTTCTCCCCCTCTCCCATCACATTTCCTGTTTTTTTTATAATTATTTACAATCTGTATTTAATGAAAAAAGGCTTTCAATTATATTAAAATGTCCAAGATTCATATTTTTAAACTCTTAAAAATGCCAAAACATGGACCGTAGGATTATAAGGAATTTTCTTTTTTTAATTAGCTTTTTTTAAATAACTAATTATCTTCTTTATTGTGTTGTTAAACTGCCCTGTGTGTCTGTTCCCCTCCAGCTGATCAATAAGGTGGTGTTTGTGGTGAGTTTTGTGGGAAACAACGGGACGTTTATTATGGGATACAAAGCCATGGTGATGGACGTGGAGTTCATTTACCACCTGGCCTACGTCCTCACCTCCACCCTGGGGCTGTTCGTCCACGAGCTCTTCTACAGCATCCTGGTAAACAAAACATTTAATAACTTATACCCCCAAAGAAATCTGAATGTATTGATTAATTGTTTATTATTTATTTAATATAACAGTGAAGTCCTACATTTTTGTTTGTAGAGAGTAAAATATTTGTACTTTACCTGTGTGCAGAAGTTTGTACATCTTCTATAATATGGAGTGCTTACATGTTAATAACAAATAGTTTTCAAACAATGCATTGAATCATAAAATATATAATATTATCTCATCAAATATGTATTTTAGAATTGACCACAGTATATAAGTAGTCAAAACAATGGATTCGAGGTATTCTATTGATCCAGAATGGGCTAATTGTTTCGTGACAGCAGCATGTAAAAACATAATGATATTAAATATAGAAAAAAATTCTAAAAGTATATTTAGAGAACACTAATCGAAGTTAGAATACACTATAATAAAGCACTACTAAATAAACAGACTCTCTGAATGATTTTCTTGTGTGCAGCTGTTTGACCTGATCTACCGGGAGGAGACTCTGTTCAACGTGATAAAGAGCGTGACTCGTAACGGGCGCTCCATCCTGCTGACGGCGCTGCTCGCCCTCATCCTCGTCTACCTCTTCTCCATCGTGGGCTTCCTCTGCCTGAAGGACGACTTCATCATGGAGGTCGACCCGCTGCTGCACCTCGCAGGTAACTTCTAATATACATCATTATTAGACGCAGATTCAATATCTTCACAGATTCAGTGTCTCTTTGAACAACCACAGACTATAGCTAAATCTAATCTCAAAGCAGTCATGTTAGTTTTACCTTCCATTAGATTAGTATTCAAAACATTGTTTTACATTTAATACCTGCTAATTGATGGACTAAAATATAAATATTTCATATACATTTAGATAAGGGACCTTTAAATATTACATTTCTAGTTTTATTATAAGAAATGTAGGGATTTAAAACTGAAATACAGATTATTAAACACTAAGAAACTCTCAATGAACAATATTAATGTTATCTGTTAATCAGAACTCTGAAACTTTACTCACTGAAGACTGGTTTTAAAGTCCTATATCATTAACTGTGTGTGTGTGTGTGTGTGTGTGTGTGTGTGTGTGTGTGTGTGTGTGTGTGTGTGTGTGTGTGTGTGTGTGTCACCTGTCATGGCGAGGGTCTTGATGTGGAGTTGAACTAGTATATAGTAACATAAAATGTAATGTCTGTGTGCGTGTGTGTGTGTGTGTGTGTGTGTGTGTGTGTGTGTGTGTGTGTGTGTGTCACCTGTCATGGCGAGGGTCTTGATGTGGAGTTGAACTAGTATATAGTAACATAAAATGTAATGTCTGTGTGCGTGTGTGTGTGTATGTGTATGTGTATGTGTATGTGTGTGTGTGTGTGTGTGTGTGTGTGTGTGTGTGTGTGTGTGTGTGTGTGTGTGTGTGTGTGTGTGTGTGTGTGTGTTGTGTGTGTGTGTGTGTGTGTGTGTGTGTGGTGTGTGTGTGTGTGTGTGTGTGTGTGTGTGTGTGTGTGTAGCTCCTCAGCAGAACGAAGCCTCTCAGGACTTCATCAAGTCGTGCTCTGCAGACGGAGTCAGCTGCACCACGGAGACCGAAGCTCTCACCGTCACAGAAGGTGAGAGTCAGTCATATCACAGAGTTAATGTACGTTACTGATATAAACTCTGATCTAATATCCCGTGACTGTGTGTGTTCAGAGGCGCCGACCTCAGAGCGGGCGTGCGACACTCTGCTGATGTGCATCGTCACCGTGTTGAACCACGGCCTGAGGAACGGAGGAGGAGTCGGAGACGTTCTCAGGAAACCATCCAAGAACGTAAAGAAAACATTTTTACTTTATTCATCCCATCATATTATATTAAGAGTATAAAACAGAATGATCTACTTTGAGTACTTCTAATGTATGCTTCTACAGTACTTCACTTCATTAACTTTACAGAACCACTTAAGGCGCACTTAATTTTGTAGCTCAAGTTTTGTCATTCATCTTTTTGAAGTGTTTACAGGGAATAATAAAGCATGTTTAAAACATGTTGTGTTCTGAAGCAGCAGCATGTAGTGCGAATAATCGGAAAATAACTGATCTTTAACATATTTATAAAGATAATTGCCTTTTATGATGAGCTCATAACATTTTGTTTTCAATCCAAGGTATATTTAACTCAAGACACAATTCTTGATCAGAAATATTTGAGACGTAAATTGAACTGATAATGTTTGAAATAGAGTTGTTTTAATCTTTAATAAACGTGTGTGTGTGTAGGAGCCGTTGTTTCCGGCCCGGGTGGTGTTCGACCTGCTCTTCTACTTCATCGTCATCATCATCGTCCTCAACTTGATCTTCGGAGTGATCATCGACACGTTCGCCGACCTGAGGAGTGAGAAGCAGAAGAAAGAGGAGATCCTGAAGACCACCTGCTTCATCTGCGGTGGGTACCATTAAACTCACAGTGACACGTTCTTATTAGGGTCTGAGACCAAGCGAGCGATGACCGAGCGATGACCGAGCGATGACCGAGCGATGACCGAGCGATGACCGAGCGATGACCGAGCGATGACCGAGCGATGACCGAGCGAAACCCACACGAAACAGGGAAAACGAGGGGCAAAAGCACAGAAAAAGGAGCCTACATCGTGACAGAAGGTATCCCGCGCGACTTCACCCACGTCACTGTAGCCCAGTGTTTCTCAAAGTGGGGGGGGGCGCAGAGGCATGACAGGGGGGGCGCGAGAGACCAGGAGGAAAAATGGTTTTGGACAACAGCCTGTGGAGCGTCGAAGACCCGCTCAACGCTGCTTACAGCTTTAATTCAAGTTGTTCTTATCAAGAAGATGCAGGAGATTTGACCATCACTTTGTGTGTGTTGCAGGTTTGGAGAGAGACAAGTTTGACAATAAGACGGTGTCGTTTGAAGAGCACATCAAACTGGAGCACAACATCTGGAACTACCTGTACTTCATCGTGCTGGTGCGCGAGAAGAACAAGACGGACTACACCGGGCCGGAGAGCTACGTGGCTCACATGATCAACGTAAAACATCTCAGCACAATCTCAAACACTGGAGATACACATAAACACTGACATCATCTGAACCCACATCTTCCTCTGTGTGGAGGACATTCTTAAGAGAAACTGATACATGGTTCATGAACAAAGTTTGTCTTTTGTTATATTTCATAAAGTCATAAAGAAAGTCAACATACAAGTGAAATTGATCTCAAATGCAGGAACAGAGGATAGAGAAGTTCTGCGTACAGTCCCCCTCTATGAAAGGAAACTGGTCCAACATCCTATCATTAGACCATAAAACCCCCTTGACCTTAACATTTGCATATCCCCCTTTACACTTCCTCCTGAAATGTAAAACCTTAAAGGTCACCTATTATGCAAAATCCTCTTCTCCATGTCTCTTCTACATCAACATGTGTCCCCTCTTCTTCATGTCTCTTCTACATCAACATGTGTCCCCTCTTCCTCATGTCTCTTCTACATCAACATGTGTCCCCTCTTCCTCATGTCTCTTCTACATCAACATGTGTCCCCTCTTCTTCATGTCTCTTCTACATCAACATGTGTCCCCTCTTCCTCATGTCTCTTCTACATCAACATGTGTCCCCTCTTCTTCATGTCTCTTCTACATCAACATGTGTCCCCTCTTCTTCATGTCTCCTCTACATCAACATGTGTCCCCATCTTCTTCATGTCTCTTCTACATCAACATGTGTCCCCTCTTCTTCATGTCTCCTCTACATCAACATGTGTCCCCTCTTCTTTATGTCTCTTCTACATCAACATGTGTCCCCTCTTCTTCATGTCTCTTCTACATCAACATGTGTCCCCTCTTCTTCATGTCTCTTCTACATCAACATGTGTCCCCTCTTCTTCATGTCTCTTCTACATCAACATGTGTCCCCTCTTCTTCATGTCTCTTCTACATCAACATGTGTCCCCTCTTCTTCATGTCTCTTCTTCATCAACATGTGTCCCCTCTTCTTCATGTCTCTTCTACATCAACATGTGTCCCCTCTTCTTCATGTCTCTTCTACATCAACATGTGTCCCCTCTTCTTCATGTCTCTTCTACATCAACATGTGTCCCCTCTTCTCCATGTCTCTTCTACATCAACATGTGTCCCCTCTTCTTCATGTCTCTTCTACATCAACATGTGTCCCCCTCTTCTTCATGTCTCTTCTACATCAACATGTGTCCCCTCTTCTTCATGTCTCTTCTACATCAACATGTGTCCCCTTTTCTTCATGTCTCTTCTACATCAACATGTGTCCCCTCTTCTTCATGTCTCTTCTACATCAACATGTGTCCCCTCTTCTTCATGTCTCTTCTACATCAACATGTGTCCCCTCCTCTTCATGTCTCTTCTACATCAACATGTGTCCCCTCTTCTTCATGTCTCTTCTACATCAACATGTGTCCCCTCCTCTTCATGTCTCTTCTACATCAACATGTGTCCCCTCTTCTTTATGTCTCCTCTACATCAACATGTGTCCCCTCTTCTTCATGTCTCTTCTACATCAACATGTGTCCCCTCTTCTTCATGTCTCTTCTACATCAACATGTGTCCCCTCTTCTTCATGTCTCTTCTACATCAACATGTGTCCCCTCCTCTTCATGTCTCTTCTACATCAACATGTGTCCCCTCTTCTTCATGTCTCTTCTACATCAACATGTGTCCCCTCTTCTTCATGTCTCTTCTACATCAACATGTGTCCCCTTTTCTTCATGTCTCTTCTACATCAACATGTGTCCCCTCCTCTTCATGTCTCTTCTACATCAACATGTGTCCCCTCCTCTTCATGTCTCTTCTACATCAACATGTGTCCCCTCCTCTTCATGTCTCTTCTACATCAACATGTGTCCTCTCTTCTTCATGTCTCTTCTACATCAACATGTGTCCCCTCTTCTTCATGTCTCTTCTACATCAACATGTGTCCCCTCCTCTTCATGTCTCTTCTACATCAACATGTGTCCCCTCTTCTTCATGTCTCTTCTACATCAACATGTGTCCCCTCTTCTTCATGTCTCTTCTACATCAACATGTGTCCCCTCTTCTTCATGTCTCTTCTACATCAACATGTGTCCCCTCTGTGTAAAGAGACTCTGAAAGTTTCAGGAACAAAGATTCTCTCTCTTTTTGATCCATTTCTATAAAAACCTGTCTGAAAATGAGCTGATCAGATTTTGGCCACTTTGTTGTTTGTTTGTTTGTAGCCTTTATTTAACCAGGTGAAAATCCCATTGAGATCAACAATCTCTTTTTCAAGGGAGACCTGCAGCACATTGGTTACACATAAAAACAACAGAAAACAAAAACATAATTACAGGGGTATACGTTAGCAACCTATTCACAAAGACAGATATCTAATAACATGTCATCTATCCGAGCTTTAAAATGATGCAAGGGAACCAAAATGCTCAGTTTAAAAAAAAATGGCATAGTGTTCCTGCTAGAGGAGCAGCACACATAAAAGCTTCCTAGCACTTGGCACATGTAATAAAAACACATCCTGGGATCTCAGGCATTAGCTACTTGCCACTCTCTGTGAGATCAAAGAGCAAGTTGGTAGTTACCCAACATGGCTTTATAGATAAGGGGTACAGTGATGAGTGCTTTACGATCGTTTATGATGTCATAACGATGTTTTGTCTTGTGTAACCATTAGCCAATCAGCAACCAAGGTAACCCCCCCCCCCTTTATCACCTGAATCTCCTCCTAGAGCACCATTGAGTTCTTTGTAACCAAATCTCTCTCAGAGGGGCGTGGGGAGGGGCTCCTTATTTTCATCTAAAGTAACAGACAGAGAATCAGCACTTTGGAAACAGGGCTGAAACAGAGGGGATTATGGGTAATGCTGCAATGATCTGTTTGGTGTTTGGAGCCAAACACTTCAGAGACATGTTCTGTATATATCTGAGACCTATGATATATTGATGACAAACAGTATATAGGGGACCTTTAAATGATGATATGATAATGTGCCCCTCCAGAACAACAACCTGGACTGGTTCCCCCGGATGCAGGCCATGTCTCTGGTGGTGACGGATGGGGACGGGGAGCAGAACGAGATGAGGATGCTGCAGGACAAACTGGTCTCCACCATGAAGGTGGTGCTGACCCTCACCCAGCAGCTGATGGAGCTCAAAGAGCAGGTATACACACACACACACACACACACACTCACACACACACACACACACACACACACACACACACACACACACACACACACACTCACACACTCACACACACACACACACACACACATACACACTCACACACACACACAGTAATGCTTCACCTAGAAATACGGCTTGGACGAGCCTGAGATTTAAGTGCCAACTATACTAGGACTTCATATGTTTTGACATCCTACTTTTAATGATGAAATATATAATGACTGTTTTCCACATTTTTCAAAATACTTTATTATGTTTTTTACATGACATTTGACTTTTTTGATTATACGAGGAATGATTGAATTATATCTTGGACATTCTGTACTTTGACTTTTAAAAAATGCATTCTACATACTATACTATAGTTTAGCTATTTTGGACATGTATACTATGAATTTATTCACGCCATTTTTTCGAAATATCGCAATGTAACTTTAATTAAGATTTTTCGACTTGCAATACTATGATGTCTTTCAAGATATTCTTTATTTCATACTGTATCGTTTTTTTAATAGTATCATCAACCATGACATTTTTTACCTACTATATCAAAAATGTCTTCACATTTTATATCACGTTTTTTTAATGGAATACTCTACTAAACATTTATTATATTTATATGACAAGCTGTAAATAGGAATGTGTATATTGAACATTTGAAGACTAAACCATGCCTTTTTATTTGTAATTATGTTATTAAATATTTAATGACTTACTATTACAATTTTAAGTAAACATCGAAATACTTTTTGATTGCGTCTCACAGTACATACAAACCCGCCACAGACCATGTTATTGTATAATCCTCTGACTGGCTGTTTCATAAAGCTTCGTACGGCAGCTTTAACAGAGTTTTGTTTGCAAACCAAGGACGTTTTTTCACTGTGTTCTCTTACTGATGTTAAAACAAACCCACTCACTTTGTCGCCTGTCCTGCAGATGACGGAGCAGAGGAAGAGAAGGCAGAGGATGGGATTTGTTGACGTTCAGGGAGGAGGGAGCGGGGCGCAGGCTCCCAGCGCCGCGGGGGGCAACCACCAGATCTACAAATCATAAAGAGAGACGATGATCTGAAACACAACATATCTGAGAGCCAAACAGCTGGACTGTCCTGCACATGGTTATCATAAAGAGAACACTAGAGAGTAGCTGTACAACTGATATGTATTTCAGCACATTTTGTGTTCGCTTTTATTTTAAGAATCTGCAGTCCCCAATGGACCGTGAACGGATAGAAGACCTGCTCTCAGTTTAATGTATCTGTTGGTTCAGTTAGATGTGAAAAGCACAACAGACCTATGCATGTACAATATAGACGTATCTTTTAGACAAAGGACATGAGAATAAGTGACTGTTTTCTGTAGCTCAACCTGGAAGTTTCGGATAATCACAACAACATTTTTTTAATATAATCGCCAAAAATGAGCGCTATTATTGACCCAAATAATCCAACCTACATTTCAAGTATTAACCTAAATGTATGATTTATAAAAATACTAAAGACTATTTAAATAATGTGGGATTGTGGAAAGGGAATCGAAGGATCACAGACTTCCTGGTTGGACAACTAGAAGTTATAAAATATAAAGAAATATGATAATGTATGTGTGTAAATGGTATCAACTCACTAGGGAAATAATCAGAGACCTACCTGCAGCATTTAGTAATATCAGTAATATCTTTCTGTGAATGTAAAGTGAGTTAAAGTTAAAGTGAGTTGTGTTTTCTTTATTGTAAATCTGGGGAAATTCTTGTTTTTTTTAGTAGTATATATTATTAATATTATTATGGTTTCATAGTGTGGTGCAGTGGGTTGTGCGTTGGTGTTGGGATCAGGGGGTCACAGGTTCAAACCCCACTGCCGTCAGCATGTCGTTGTGTCCTTGAGACACTTCACCCCAAATTGCTCCTGTGGATAAAAGCGTCTAACATATTATGTGATATTTATGTTTGTTTTTAACACTGTAACTAGCTCAGTACAGACACTGGATTTTAAGTGAGCTGCTTTTAGCAAAACGTTAAGATGGTTAACGGAAAATAACATTTACCTT
This sequence comes from Gymnodraco acuticeps, assembly GCF_902827175.1. NCBI lineage: Eukaryota > Metazoa > Chordata > Actinopteri > Perciformes > Bathydraconidae > Gymnodraco > Gymnodraco acuticeps. Next base: position 108,875 of record NW_022990564.1, on the reverse strand, counting down.
TTTTTTCTCAATGAGAACAGACGGGTACAGAGATTGGGAGAAGGAAGAACAGAAAATAAAATATTTACTATGAAGAACAAAATACATGTTTATTTGCTGTGTGGTTTGATGCATACACTTTAATAATTAAAAGGTAATTACATATGTATCTAATATACAAACAGTGTGGTGATTATATACCTTCTTAAAGTACACACTTCGACATACTATGACGTTTTTCATGATATTTTGTGACTATTTTTTATATATTTTCGACTTACTATATTGTTATTTTTCTTTACAACACTGACATTTTTCATGATATTTTTTTTGACATACCATAATGTGACTTTTTTCATATTTGTTGACATACTATACTACGACATTTCTTCAAATTGTTCAACATACTTTTATCACAAATATGTGCTTTGTCTATAAATAGGGCATTTGTTCTCAGCTCACCCCGAGTGTGTGTGTCTGTGTGTGTGTGTGTGTGTGTGTGCGTGTGTTGTGTGTGTGTGTGTGTGTGTGTGTGTGGTGTGTGTGTGTGTGTGAGCTGTGTGTGTGTGTGTGTGTGTGTGGTCTAGCATTACTATACTTGTGGGGACCTAATTATGTTTACATAGTCACGTATGGGGACTGGCTTCCCTTATGGGGACAAATTGGAGGTCCCCATGAGGGGAATCATTCATTTTAGGGTGAAGACTTGGTTAGGGTAAGCCATGTGTTGGTTATGGTTAAGGTTAGGATAAGTCTCCAGGAAATGCATGTAAGTCAATGTAATGTCCCCTGAAGTGATGTATACATGGTATGTGTGTGTGTGTGTGTGTGTGTGTGTGTGTGTGTGTGTGTGTGTGTGTGTGTGTGTGTGTGTGTGTGTGTGTGTAGAGCGCAGAGCAGAGCTTCAGTAGGATTGTGGAGCTTTGCTGTGGAGCCTCAGAGGAATGCAGATGATTCTCTGTCGCTGCAGCAGCTGCTCTCTTAGCTTCAGTAAATCACACACACTGAGGTGCTTTGTCAGAACAGCCCAATAAGGTATCAGAAGGATCCACACACTGTTTAGATAAGCTTTTTGTACACACACATGTCACTCACTTTGTTATGGTTTCTGTTGCTGCCTCCTTGTCCTGAGTGGTGGTACATCCCATAATGCATCACAATCACAGGTAGTGAGCTCTGGCGTTAAGGGAAGGGAATTCTGTTGTCAGACAGCTGTTAGGAGGAACAGCCCAACATGCTGACAGACACACAGATCTGACATATCATCACCTTATTAAGAAGCTATGTCCCCGTAATCAATCATCCAGCAGTCACAACGCATTATCCCATTGTATTAGCTATATGGAGCTAAAACAAAGTAAAGCTAATTCATGCTTTCATATCTGCGTAGGTTTGTTACGGTTCTTTATGACGCATCAAAATGTAAGCGATATTAACTTCTTCAAATAAACTTTAACGCTGTGAAATTACACTGAAGAACCTAAAGCAGTTTCATGCATTTCCAATTGTGAAGAACCAAATGTATTACTCTGTACATTTGGAAATTGCTGTTTGTCTGTCTGTACTATTTGCAACAAATACAAAAAGGACAAATGCAGGTAGTACATTTAGGATATCATGGTTTTATATAAGAAACATATCTAATTCTTGATTCTATAACTTGTTAATATAAGTATTAAAAGAAAAAAGTATCAGCTATAAGGTTTTGAAATGAATGTCCTATGAATATATCTGTATAAATAATATAAACACACATTTAGTAAGTTTTTTAAAAATAACCTAGATAAACAAATGTTCATGGTACGATATCTGACACCTTTCATACCGTGTTATACCGCAATATCTAAACACTACAATATCGGTATACTGTTACAAACCTGCTGTGTGTAGTATGAACACTTTGAGTGTGTGTGTGTGTGTGTGTGTGTGTGTGTGTGTGTGTGTGTGTGTGTGTGTGTGTGTGTGTGTGTGTGTGTGTGTGTGTGTGTGTGTGTGTCTTTGTATGTCCGCAGTGTCATTCTAGGTGACTGCAGGGGATGGAGGTGACAAGCTCATGGTTCCCTCTGCGTCTCTGTAGTTAAAGTGTTAAACTAAAATAAGTTTATAGCTTATTGTCCTGGGACACTCTGGAATGTGTGTGTGTGTGTGTGTGTGTTGTGTGTGTGTGTGTGTGTGTGTGTGTGTGTGTGTGTGTGTGTGTGTGTGTGTGTGTGTGTGTGGTGTGTGTGTGTGTGTGTGTGTGTGTGTGTGTGTGTAGCTGGTAAGACAGGTGTGTGTGTGTGTGTGTGTGTGTGTGTGTGTGTGTGTAGCTGGTAAGACAGGTTTTTGTGTGGGTGTGTGTGTGTGTGTGTGTGTTTGTGTTTTTTTGTTGTGTGTGTGTGTGTGTGTGTGTGTGTGTGTGTGTGTGTGTGTAGCTGGTAAGACAGGTGTGTGATCATGCTCATATGTATTGGGTTTATGCGGTAGTGTATTGGTATTAACAATGTGCAGAAGCAGTGTCGTTAAAAAGTGTTTTAAAAAAGTTGTTTGTATTAATATTCTTTATCACAACTATCTCCAATGACTTATTCTTCTATGTATTCTCTGTTTAAAATAAATGAGAATTAAAATCCACAAAGGCCAGTGTGATTAATAATAGATCCACTTGAAGACCAATCAGATGCAATCACACTGCACAGAAGTACATTTGTTTGAAGGATTATACAACAATTATCTTACCCTCTATATCCACAATCAAAAGGTCAAAAGTCAAATTATACTACTCATGTTACAAAGCCATCTTCCAGGAATCTGTATATCTCACGATTGGCCAACACAATGCTCTATTAGATGGAGACAAAGCCTTCAAATGGACTGTACTGGTCTCACGGGTATAAATGAGGACGGCAGACGCTGTGTCTGAGGACAGATGGGGTCATGTGCAGCATAGCAGCTATTATTTAAATACATATAGCAATTGCTTTAAAATCACGTGAACAACATCGCAAAAAAATAGATTTGCCTTGATAATCCAGTGTATTATTAATGCTACTTTAAAAATAAAACAGCATCATTTTCTTTAAAATATAATAAAAATTGAAAAAACACTAAACTTCTACTTTCTTTTTTTTTAAATTGCAATTGTAAAATATCAAGACTTTTCAACTTGAAACAGTAGAATTTTCATTAAAATATTCATACAATTTATCCAATAAAAATAGTTTGTCTTAATCTTCACATGACATGGAAGCTATTGAAAATACTCAAGAGTCAAGATAAAACAGCTGAATGTTCGTTAAAATGGTTATACAAAATAAAGGAAAACACTAAATGCAACACTAAAATCAATGGTTTATTATTTTGACTTTTGACCAGTAAATACAAAAAAACACAAACCATAAGTATAAAAGTTATTGACCATATTAAGCAGAAAATACAGACATCAGTTTTCACGCCCGGCGATATTTACTGGGCCAAAGGTCACATTTTATATTGAAATGTTGGTTGCGACTGGTGTGTGTATGAGTCATTGTTCATACAGTGTTTATGTGTTAACTGCAGGTCTACGGGGTATTATTACGAGGGTAGTCGGTATTTAGGCTTTAAGCAAAGTTATCCTGGATTAGAGAGAACTTGGTAGACAACTGCTGAACGAGGGATAGAGAGAGGGGAAGATAAATGGAGAAGAGGTGAGATAAGGAGGAGAGAGAGAGAGAGAGAGAGAGAGAGAGAGAGAGAGAGAGGAGAGAGAGAGAGGAAGGGAGAGAGAGAGAGAGAGAGAGAGAGAGAGAGAGAGAGAGAGAGAGAGAGAGAGAGAGAGAGAATAGTAGGTACAGAAGGAAAGGGAGATATGGAGAAAAGGTTGTTGGGTCAGATAAAGTCGTTTTACATTTCCACTGCATTCGAAAAAATCCAGTTGCATAGAAGTCTATGAAAAAACGACTGTACTTCGGGCAAAAGTGAAGTGGACAGAGAGAAAGAGGTGGACAAATGGTAAAGAGGAATGAAAACAAAATGAAAATTGAAAAAAAAGGAGTGGGGAAAGAAGAGTAGTGTAGGTAAAGAAATACATTGAGAAAGAGTTAGTTTGTCAAAAGATATATTGCAAATTTCAAAGAAAAAGTCAAATCTCCAATATTCAATCATCCAATCATTGAGATGTGAGAAAGTGAAATAAGGAAATAAAGTTATTTAGTCAGACAAAGTAAGCATGATATCCACTCTAGTGGATTTATGAAGTAGTGCAGCTGAATAGAAGTCTATGAAAAAATGATTGTACTTTTTACGAGAGATGGACTGCGAGAAAGAGGGAGAGAAATGGAGAAAAGGATATTCAGTCATACTTAAATATGTGTAGTATCCACTGTTTTCGTAAAAAAAAGTAGTCCAGTTGTAAAGAAGTCTATGAAATAATGACTGAACTTCTGGCAAAGGAGAGATGGACGAGACTGAAGAAGAGATGAGAGGAAATAAACACTATAAAGTTATTTAGTCTAACAAAGTAAATGTAATATCCACTCAATTGGAAGTAATTCAGTTGTCTTTTTCTGGCGTAAGAGCGATTGACAGAGAAAAAGCGGGAGAAAAACCGAGAAGACAAAGAGATAAAGAAACATGGAGAGAAAGAAAAGAGAACAGGGTAGAGATGCAGAGTCGTTTAAGTAAATAAGGAGATATGGAAAAAAAGTGATTCGGTCAGAAAAAAAATCAACTTTATCGGTTTTGAAAAGAAGTCCAGATGTATAGAAGTCTATGAGAAAATGACTGTAGAGAAAGAGGGCGAGAAATGCAAAAGAGGCACATTTCCCCTCTGTGGGACTAATGAAGCTCAGCGCAAGTTCAACCAGGAAGACCGTCTTTACTCTTCATGTATTTCTATTCCCATGTTACTACTCTCTCTCCTCTCAATAGAGAGGCGAAGTCCCGCCCATCTACTTCCGCCCCATGGGACCTTATTTCTGAAAAATTATGTATTGAAGTCAATGGGGAGAAAAAATATATCTTTCGATCCCGTTTGAATTGTGCCACGAATAACACATATGATGTTTGTCAATCTTAAAAAATAATTTCCGTGTCAAAAAAGTCACAGTTTGTCGTAAAACTGTTGAAATATAAGACTATGAAAAATACACAACCAGAAAGACTACAAATCCCAGAGTCCCGGTCCCGCATGCTGGCTCTCACGGAACCGACTAACTCCCCTTGTGTGTATGTACAGCTCTCAACATGCCCAGACTTGGAGTGATTTTCACCTCTTTTAATACTTTCCGCCTCATTCTGAAAGAAAGAAGTGAAATGTTTCAACGTAACGGCCGCCTTGGTGTGTGGTGCGAGACGGGAGATGTAGTTCATTGAGCGCTTCACACACAAATGTGTTACTTCACAGTTTTACGACACATTTTAATTTTAATTTTGACAAACATCATATGTGTAATTCGTTGCACAATTCAAACGGGATCAAAAGATAATCTTTCTCTCTCCATTGACTTCAATACATGATTTTTCCGAAATAAGGTCCCATGGAGCTCCCCCGGAAGGGGAGGGACTTCGCCACTCTATAAGTAACCGGGGGCGTCACTCTTCAGCTTAACCAATCACTTCGCTCTATTCCCAAGAGTCTATCATAGCGCTCTGTCAAACCTTTTAAATCTGCTCTCCCCTCTGACAGCTGTCATTTCAGGGGACTCAACGCAACCCTCCTCCCCCCCCTTTCACCTCCTGTCCCTCTGAGTCCAGGGTCAAGCTAAGCCCCTCTCCTTCCGACCGACCCAACTATCCATTCACCACCACCTGTGTAGACCCCGGGGGGTTTCATCGGATCGGTTCTACCCTCCCGAATGATACTCCTGCACAACGGGGCCTAATCGCCAAAATTACCATTACATTCATTTGTGCATCTGCGCAATAAATATGTATTCTTACATAAAAACCGTCTCTCCTGATTGAACTAAGGGATTCTGAGATGAAAAAAGGGATTAAACAAAATGAACACTGAAGAAAAGAAGACAGTGGAGAGATTCAGAGTAGTGTGCAACATAAAAAAGAGATTTAGTCATTTAGTTAGAATATATCTTGTACCTGTCCAAGATAAAGTAACATTTCTCTCAGCAATGAGCAATCAATCATCCAATCATTAAGTGATCCACTTGTGTTAGAGAAAGGGGAAATGTATCAAAGGAGAGACAGCTGGAGGACGAGGGATGGACGGCTTACAGAGAAATGCGTGCCGGTGTCAGCAGTAAGTCTGTGAGTAGACCTTTATTTATAAAACCTGTGTAAGCACAAAGGGTCAAAAGAGCTCAGGTAACACAACCGCAACAAGGAGAGAAACGTAACACAAAGGAAAAGAACACATTGTTTATATAAAAACGACTAATACATTAAAAAAAGTCCAACAACAAAAGGGAGAATATGTTTCCTTGCAAGTTGAGTTTTACTGCAATAACACTGAACTGATTCCATTACAGGAAGTCATCTTCCATTTTTAATAGTGCAATCAAAAAAGAGCCACTGGCACAAATACGATGTTCAACATAATCCATTGAATTGGTCGAAATGAACGTCAACAATACTCTTCAAGGTAATATTGTGAAAAAGAAACCGCAAAACATTCATTGGTTTTAGTTTCTGGAATGTCACCTTTTTCTGGTTTTCTTACCTCATAGGTATTTGGGTTATGAACAGGTGCTCAAGTAAACAAGCTATTTAAATATCTCAGGTTGAATATAAATGATCATTTTTCAGTATGTCTAATAATCAGTATGTCATTCAGGGTTAGGGTTAGAGTGCATTGATGAATTGGTGGAAGACTCTTTAAGACTTGGACCTCGTCGGAAAGGAACAATGGTCATCAAAAGATGAATATCCAGATCAAATGTGACGTCAATCAGGACATTTATCTTCTGCAAAGATGATAAATTGGCCTGTAGGTGGTACCAGAGGAAAGGTCAAGGGCTAATTAAAAAGGGTTTGTCCTCAGGAATGTGATGAAGGACTTTCTGTCAACAAGTGGACATGTGACTGTAATGATGGCACTGAAAGAGTGCTACAAAAATAATTAGGAATCATCCTGTGGGAAATATGGATACATATCTGAGTATCTTCTCTTGTATTCATCTTTGGAAGGATTATCAGACCTCAAATCTCTTTGGATACAGACTACATTACATTACATATCATTTAGCTGACATTTAGCGACTTAAAATAAGTGCAAAAACCATAAAGAATCAATCTCCGAACAACAATGAAAGTGCAGATATATTTACTTCAAGCAAGTCATACCATAGTAAGTGCTGGTGAATTAGTTACCAGGCCTAAATTAACTCAAAAAATTAATTTCCGAGGTACTATCGAAATAGATTAATTTATCAGTTAGCGACGGAAGTATACCGACTATAACTGTAACTATACAAATCTAAAGACTCACAGAACTCAAATGCTCAAAAACCCATAGAACAAAACCATGTTTTATTTTTAATTTCACCACCATCTGGAGAGGAAGGGAGGTGATTGAGTGAAAGAGAGAAACACCTGCACAAGTCCCCCCTCTAATGAGTGGACTTTAAGGTTATTTACTGTAACCAATAAACGTCCAATCCAATCCATGTTTTGAGCCATGTCATTTCAACCAAATGCTCCGTAGGCTTCAATAGGAACGTAATGTAACCTGTTATACTGCCTAAAGAGACATTTTAAGGACATGTTAAGTTATTGCAAGTGTCTTAAAATAGCTCGAGGATTTGCAGCCACAGGAGAGGAGTGCTTCTGTAAAACAAGCCCCTCTGAGTCTTCCTAAGCTTCACTGCTGTGTTTGGAAACAGGGATGAAGCAATCAGCAACATTTAAACTTGGAACAACAAATCCCTGAAAACGGCACTAACAGACGACAACAGCTGATCCGAGAACAGGAGTGAGTTTTAATGAGAAATGAATTAAAGAGGCAGCATGTTGGAGGTGCAGACAGCAGAGGGCTTGTTGTTCTGTCCATATGAAGGCTAAAGTATTAAAATAACCTCATACTGAAACTGAGAGCCTCCTGTTTAATCCCACAGCTTCTATCAATCCATCATTTCAGTTTAACTGCACACATGGAATTGAAATATCACAACACACTGCCGTCCTAATCCTAACAATGCGCACCTGTGTGTAATATTACCAGTGAATGAAACACTGTGTGTGTCATTGCCTCATTCATTACTGTCATTCCTGCACAAGGGATTACAGAGACAGAGAGAAAGGGATGATGGGAGATTACAATGGACTCTATTTTTGGGTTAAGAGGCGATTCGGGTCTTATTTGGGGATTTTTTCGTCCATCAGTTCTGTAATTGAACCCATCATAACATTGCACTCATCGACTTAATATGTGCTCAGTGACATCATTACAAACTGAAAAACAAGCAACCAGCTGATCAGGTCGGACAAAGGATAACATTACTACCAAGTTTGTCGAAAACGTCCATCGTGGTTTATAGACACACCTCCAACCTCTCATTAGGAACATTTGGGAAACTCTGTCTTTTTAAAAAAATGGTATTTAACATCAAATCAAGAGTTAAAGTGTCAGGAACTGATTAAACCATGTGGTCTGCTCTGAGGAAATGGTAAGGAAAGATACGTTTGATATTTAACTTTGTAAACACTATTTCGACTCGATTATACATCCTTAATACCTGCGATTATCTTTCGTTTTGTCTTCTACTTTGTTTCATTGTTATGCACCAAACACAACAATGTCTGTATATGGAAACGTACTAGTTCTGATGACATGTTGCATCGTGCACATAGTTGAGTTTCAATTATATCATGTATTTAGTAATCAAAGGCATAACCTTTATATACTTATTTGTCAGTCACTGGCTTAAAATGTGAATTTGATTTGTCTTCTGTCAAGAATGCAAAGACTAAACTAGTAATGCTGAGTTTTCTGCTATCATTGATAACTGTAGATGATGACAAGACTGGTTGTAATACATTGAATGTATCTTATAGACAATTAAGGAAGAGAGAGAAGGAGAGAATATATAATGTTATGCTAGTACGTATAACACTATGATTGCATACTTTTGCATTTTATAGGTTGGCCAACATTGCTTCTTGAAATGACAATAAAGCCATTTCCTACTTGAATAAAGAATAATTATAAGCAATACGATGTGATGCAAATATCAACTATATACCCTCTTCCACAAAAGGTATTATTGTTGATTGTGCTGCTTTGGCAACATGATTTGTTTATCATTTATGTCAATGAGGTAAACATAATTATAAACAAACATAGGCATGGTTTGATGTTCATAGACAGTTTGGACTGATGGAGACACGACTCCAGAAACAGATAGACATAAACACAGAGATTAAAAGAATAGTGACAGCGGTATGAACAGTCAGTTTCCATAGATAGCCCACACACACACACACACACACACACACACACACACACACGCCACACACACACACACACACACACACACACACACACACACACACACACACACACACACACACACACACACACACACACACACACACACACACACACACACACACACACACACACACACACACACACACACACACACACCACCACACACACACACACACACACACACACACACACACACACACACACACACCACACACACACACACACACACACACCACACACAACACACAACACACACCACACACACACACAGGGTGATGGAGGGATGAGAAGGGAGCCGATATGGATTCTGCATCAGACACATCAGGCCTTTTATGACCGTGCAACAGGACGGGCCCGACCAATCAGCTGCAGCGGAGGAAGTCACATGATATGGCAACCTTCACAGGGAGGTGATAAAGTGAAGTGATGCTCAAATGGACACCTTATTCTGTTCTCCTGCTCTTCCTCACAAACTACACCACAGCAACAACTAAAGACACCAAAAGAGCTTCAGAGAGACCAGAGTGACCCGGCACAGTGAGTACCCCACCCCACTTTCTGAGATACAATGGTACCAAAAACTACAGTACCCATAAGCCTCAGCAGTCTCATTTTTTAAAAGCATCTACCAAGCTTTGCAGGGCTCAGTCTCTAAGTTAATTCGGCTCAATTACTAATCAGGCAAAGGGGGAAACTGCCCTGCAGCCCCCAGACCCACAGGGGTAAAGAGCCTCAGATTTATCGCATGTCTTCTGGTTTTTGGTCATTACGGTGATTTCAAAACAAATTTGAACCACAGAAGAAGTCATCAGTTATTGTGGGTCCTGCATGTGTTTTGTATGTTGACAAAGTGAGTCAAACTACTTTAAGACCCTCATTATTTTTGATGTACCTGTTGTATATTGTCATAAAATATGCACATTTTTTACTTAACTTTTTATGTTTATATACATATTTTTATTGTTATTGCGCATTCCTACATTTTACATTACAATACCATGTTTATACAAATATATTTTATTTATATTAATTTATTTCAGAAACACTTTTTGTTATATTCCATGGAATGCTCTTAACATCCCGATAGCAATGAATATATGAAATGCTTTGACATTAAATACATAATAAAATGTCATCTGTGGAAGCCGTGGCGCTGTAAAAAGCACGACCAATCATCTGAGCCGGCTAAAGTAACTGGATGGCCTACCTGCCTGTCAGCCTTCCATCTGTACTGATCTCGTGCCCTCATTGGTCATGTGCGCGTTCGTGTGTGTTGGAGGAGGGGCTCTGTAAGGAAGTGGCAGATTTGTTCCGGTTGTGTATTTTCAAATTCTAGCGCACTCGAGCTGGTTTCTCCAAAATTACCTACCCTAATTTAACTTTATATAAATATTTTTACATTTTTATAATTATCTTTTATCTTATTTTATTGTTAATTGGAGCAAACATCACAGAACACAATTTCCCCTGGGATGGATCAAATATTCTCAAACTGATTCCGATGATTTTGATTTTAGTATATGTTGCTTAACGGGTCAATTTGTGTTACTTATATTGCATTTCTTTTAAATCACACTGTCCAATTAGTTAACTCCTGTGCGACAGGTATCAACATGTTTTGTTCCTGATGACACATTTGAACCAGTCCTTTTCAAACCAAGCATTAGCCGCTTTCACACCAAGTACTTTGTGCCGGCACTTAGTGCCAGCACTTAGTGCCCCCATGGAACTAAGTACAGATCGCGTTCACACCGGAATATGTTCCCTGGGGGAGGATTAGGCCAATGAAGCCGCTGACGTCACTTCTTCTTCTTCTGCTTTGGGTTTACTGGCAGGCCGCAAACAACTTCACGGCGTATACTGCCACCCGAAGTTCCCGGCCGGAAGTCCCCGGAGTTCCCTACTGGCTTCAGTAGAAGCTGCTGGGAGTCCCAGTTTGAATGCAAAATCCCAGGCACTATCGGAACTAAACGGGAAAAGTACGTGCAAAAGTACTCCGGTGTGAACGCGCCTATAGATATATCCACAAATCACCACAGCCCCTTATAAAGGTTTATCCAGCTAAAATACAACTATTGGTTTTACAGCCAAAACAATCTGAATCTCTCTGTTTTTATGAGTATGCTATCTAAGTTTTCAGTTAAATTCTTTCTATCATGTTTGATTTGTGTGCAGACTGCTTGTTTTGATTTGGACAGATAATGATAATTGTGCAATGACTCTGTCCTCATGATGACCCTCTTTGCTTTGAGTGAGCCCATTTAAGGCGTGATCACTACATCTGATGGCTTGAGACTATCAAAATGCTATATTTACAGCGAGGATCTTTCCTGGCAGTTTGTGTGTGGGTGTGACGGAGAATCAACTCAGGCATGGAAAGAAAGATACCCAGGGAGAGCCCGAGCATTGTGAGCGGATCCTCTTGAGCTGATGTGGCAGCTGTTAGCTCTGTCTGAAATGCTGAGTAATGCCCTGAGGTTCGCCACATGTATTGTGAGCATGGCTGCCATGCCACTTTGTTGACTTCATCGCTTTAGTTTGGGATCCGTATTTGGGCATCACTAATTACAAGCTCACAGTGTAGTAGGAAATGATTGCTCAGGGAAATAATGTGGAAGTAGTAGTCTAAAGGTATTTTATATATTTATTCATGTTCACAATCAAACCAGTAGTATTGTGTATGTATAAAAGCTGATATATCTTCTTCTTATGTGCCATAAAGCTTCATTGTTGTCCAAAAATGATTAAAACACATCAATGAGCCAGGCTGTTGCAGTGGGTGACATATTCCCACATGAGTAATGAACACACACAATACAGTATATTTGATAACAATCCAACACACATCCTGTTGCCACAAATACTCACTCACCAAATGTGGATTAATCCGCCTCTGAAAATAGTCCTCAACAGATGTACTTTTTCCTCCTGTTTGTTTGATAAAAACAACAGTGAGCAGTTATTTTAGAAGAATGATTTACATATTGCTAAATGGTTAAAGCACATGACATAAAACTGTCCTGGTTTAATTCCTACTGAAGGACCTTTGTTGTATGTCATACCTATACACTGTTTAAAGTCAGTGGACATTATCAACATGATGTAACAAATTAGTGGCTTTGAGGTCTGGACTTGGCGCTGAGGTTGTCGTCATCTTTTTTGCAAGAAGAAGAGCATGGAGCTAAGTTCAACCAAAAGATGAAAAAGACACGTTGCAGTTTACTTTAAGAATTTAAAAAACATCGTGAAAGAAACACTAAAACACAGACAACAAAAATACTGGCGTACACTGTGTGTAGTGACTTGTCAATCACAAAGTAAAGAGGTTAACTGAGGTGATAGTATCTAGTACTTTAGTCTGGATTGAAAAGTAGTCAGAGTTGCAGCGGACCTACTTTAAAGTACACTGTTTACATGTTGGGTTGTCTTCAGATGTCTCGGTTCCTGGATTTGGCGGAGTTTGGAGAAGCTGCTCTCTACCTTCGTCTCACCAACTTAGAGCATCTGGCTGCTAAAGCCCAAGCTTATGATGGTATGTGTACATTTGTTTATACCTCTATCTTTGTATATGCATATAATATATGTGTTGCATATACTGAGCACTGAATACAAAAACGGTATATGTCATTTTCCAGGTACGAAGCGTAGTTGGCTGCCTGATGATGTGGAAGCGTACGTGGAGGTGGAGATCAAAGAGCTGAATGGAGACAAATCCACTGTGGAGACAAAGGACGGACGGGTCAGTTAGACAATTACTGATGTCATTTACCCATAAGACTGTTTTTCAATGACATTTCAATTCCTTATTGATGTTTTTCTTCATATATAAGTTATGCAGGTCGACTCGTCAGTATTAGTACCGTGTACCAGTTTGGTTTGAACCATCCATTCACTTTACATTCCTAATCTGACTGTACTAATTGTTTACATGCTTAGCACACCAATGCTAGATTTTTGTTTCAAAGAAGAAGTCATATTAAGATCTTTGACACAAAATAAGACCTGTCGCGTCAATATTTTTGATGTAAATGTACTAATTGGGACATAAACAGATCTCTTGGATCTCTGTAGCACTGTTACTCTGATGAACATTTAAAACTCTGTGTTAAATGTGTGTATGTTTTAGTTTCTGGTGGTAAAAGAAGACGCCCTCCAGCCAACGAACCCTCCGAAGTTTGACATGATGGAGGACATGGCCATGTTGACTCACCTGAACGAAGCGTCTGTGCTGTTCAACATGAGGAGGAGATACAGCATGTGGATGGTCTACGTTAGTACTATTATTAATACACACAAAACACCACAGGGATTAGCACAAACTACTCTCATGTTTATCAAAATGTTTTCTTCCCATCCTCTCCTCATCTCTCATTTCTCACCGTCTTTGTTCCAGACGTACTCCGGTCTGTTCTGTGTGGCGGTCAATCCGTATAAATGGCTGCCAGTCTACTCCACTCAGGTGATAGCAGCGTATAAAGGGAGGCGTCGTCTTGAAACACCGCCACACATCTACGCCGTCGCTGACAACGCCTACATGGACCTGCTGAAGAGTGAGTGTCCTGTGACCTGTGACCTCTAACATTAACCTGCTATCAGTATTTCATTAATCAACTGTCCTGGTGAGATAAAGACTAACTGGCCTTACACCCCATTGTTAGTTTTTCTACTGTTAGATACTTTGGCACTATTCAAATGTCCAAGTTGTTTCATAGAGTTAATTCATTCATTTATATTGCCAAATTGTAAAACTTATTTTAATTCCAGGCTAACTAGAATTAAAACTAGTTTGTCAATGCAACTCAAAATCCATGATATCACTGTTACATTTGAGTTTATGTAAAGTACTGTGGTATCAATTGAGTACAAATCAAACTCTCTCCAAGACAGAACACATGCATCACCTAAATTGTAAAACTGTTAAATACAGAGCTAGCTGTCTGCTCCTCTGGTCCCAAGTCTCCTAAGATGGCTGAACTAAAAAAACAACACTTTAAAGTTGTTGGAACCTTTCAGCAATAAGAATATTTTCAGCTACTCATCTTCCTAAATGTTACTCCACAGATCGTGAGAACCAGTCGATGTTGATCACGTAAGTATAGGCATTTTTTTGCAACAAATACAACGTCATAAAGTCAAAATATACACGATAAACCACAACATAAAGAAAACCTTAATCAGCGTTGTGTTGTTATTTGATCTGACTCTTGTTGCTTCCTCCTGTCAGTGGTGAATCAGGCGCAGGGAAAACAGTCAACACCAAGAGGGTGATTCAGTACTTTGCCATCGTTGCTGCTCTGGGAGAAAATCTGAAAAAAGGAGTAGGTCACATTCTTAACTTTACCTTTAAACTAATTTTATTTTAAAGGATTTAATGTGTCTCATAAGTGCAGTGTCTAAGCTTCTCTCTCTGTGTGTCTAGGGGTCTTTAGAGGACCAGATCATTGAAGCTAATCCCGCCATGGAGTCGTTCGGTAACGCCAAAACCATCCGCAACGACAACTCCTCTCGCTTTGTGAGTTTCAAATCTTAAAGGCCGAGGCTGAAGCTGAGGTGGACGTGTTGTGTGACAAAGACTTTGTTTCTGTGTTTGTGCATCTCAGGGAAAGTTCATCAGAATTCATTTTGGACCGACAGGAAAGCTGGCATCTGCTGACATCAACATCTGTGAGTAGGATTTGTAAGATTCCCTACAACTGTCCTTGTTAGCTTGAAATTTGAAGTCTGATAATGAAAGTATTTACATTTAGTCAGCACACTTTAAGCTGTGTTTGCCATTATACCTTAGAAAACACAAGTTATTCCATTATTCTTTTTACTTGTATTCAATAGTATAGTAGTACAGTCCACTTGAGTAAGTGTATTTATGTGTGTGTTCGTTAGATCTTCTGGAAAAGTCCAGAGTTGTGTTCCAGCAGTCAGAAGAGAGAAGCTACCACATCTACTACCAGATCCTGTCCAATCAGAAACCAGAACTAATAGGTAAAGATTCACATCAATCAATATCAGTGCATGTATCAAATATATGTCTTACAATATGCATGATAACCTGTCTACTCTCTGCTTATCTGCATAGCTAAGAGCTATTATTCAATGCTAGATAATAATGTGTCTGTCCTGTGTTTCAGACATGCTGCTGGTGACCACGAACGCCCATGATTACCACTTCTGCTCCCAGGGTGTGACCACAGTAGAAGGCATTGACGATGGAGAGGAGCTGAAACTCACTGATGTAAGAAACACACTCAGGAACCCGACACACACACACACACACACACACACACACACACACACACACACACACACACACACACACACACACACACACACACACACACACACACACACACCACACACACACACACACACACACACACACACACACACACACACACACACACACACACACACACCACACACACACACGTAGAAGTACAGATACTCGTGTTTAAAAATACTCTGGTAAAAGTAGAAGTACTGACTAAAACTTCTTTACTCAAGTGAAGTAAAGAAGTATGGGCTTTGAAATGTACTTCAGTAAAAAGTACCCATAGCTAGCAGCTGTTTTAAAAGAGTACCTGACCTCCCTTTATATAATAGAACAATAATGTCATTGTTAGCTAATGAATGTTTCCATGCTGAACAACGGCAACATGACAACGTTTCCATTGGTCCCTCTTCTTTAGAGAAGACCAGGAAATGATGGATACACAGATCGTGTTCAAATCAATAGGCACGCAATGACTCTAAATAATAAAGTACATGCCACAAAACACACATTCAGACTAAAGGAACCAGCTGTTTGGAAAATGAGAGAAGTAGAAAGTACAGGTATTTGTGTTCAACAGTAAATGTAAAAAGTCATCAGAAAAATAAATAGTGGAGCAAAGTACTGATACCAGAAAAATTTACTTAAGTACACTAGTGAAGTATTTGTACTCCACTACTTCCCACCTCTGCTGTTCTCTACTATAACCTCTGTACATGTGTGTGTAGCACGCCATGGACACGCTGGGTTTCACTCCGGAGGAGAAGTACGGCTGCTATAAGACCGTTGGAGCCATCATGCACTTTGGAAACATGAAGTTCAAGAAGAGGCCGAGAGAGGAGCAGGCCGATGCCGACGGCACCGAGAGTAAGGCTCACGTTCACACATTGTGAATATCAGATAAAACTCCAGCTAATGCTTAGTAAAGTATGAAAACCTGTCATTTTCACAAAGATACAACAATAATTTTGTGACAGAGAAAGCAGATATATAACAAGGCAAAGTATCTTTGTTTATAAAGTACATTTCAAATTAATTAAACTAAATGATTACAAAGAAAGCATAAGAATAACATTTAAAAACAATAAGCAATACAAGTTAAAATGTGCTCTGGATCTTTGCGTGGCCAGATATGGGAGGAATTTATGTTATATTATATTTCAAATGATTAGAAACCTGTTACTGATTTCAAGGCAAGCCAATTATTTGTAACCGTGCACTAAATATTCAAGAGGGCATTGTAATTGCATCGATGGGTTTTGCACTTCTTTTGCTTTTTGATACGTTTCATTTATACATCAATGGGTACTAATGGCAGATGAGATGATATGTGTGTGTTGTGTGTGTGTTAAGGTGTGGATAAAGCAGCGTATCTGATGGGCATCAGCTCTGCGGAGCTGCTGAAAGGCTTGCTGAACCCCCGCGTCAAAGTTGGACACGAGTACATCGTTAAAGGGCAGACTGTAGAACAGGTATCAATCAAATAATAGGTCTATTGTGTCTCTTCTGTACTATATTAATAGGTATTGGACATGAAAACTGATTTATTTTTTCTATCATTGACTTTTCTCATTGCTTTTTCTGTGTAGGTCTACTATGCAGTGGCAGCCCTGGCCAAAGCCACCTATGACCGTATGTTTAAGTGGTTGGTGGGGCGCATTAACATGTCCTTATACACCGCTCTGCCTCGCCAGTACTTCATCGGAGTTCTCGACATCGCTGGCTTTGAAATCTTTGAGGTAAAGAGGAGAGAGTGACACATATTTCTAGTCAAGATCCAACAATTGTGACTACCTGCCTCGAGTCTTTGTGCTTTGCTAAACATATCCTGGACCTATCTCTGTAGATGCATCGATCCAACAAAGAGATTCATCAATTTTAACTTGGTAGTTTATCAAGTTTAGCATTGTTGCTCAGTTAGCTTCAGTGACCTTCCCAGGGAGATAACTTAAGCCTGGGTCAAACATTTGATAAAGAAAACCAATACATAAAAAAATAGATCTGTTAAAACCAATTTATGCACAGTTTTGTAAAATGGCTTAAAAGAAACATGATACACTATCGGGTTAGGGTTAACTGAACATTTTCTGAATGGGGCAGTTGTGGTTTCTTGGACATATATTTTAAATATTTATAAAATCTCTGCTTTATCTCTTTCTGCCTGTGATACAAAGCCACATAACTGTTGTTTGTCTCTGTTTCTGCAGTTCAATAACTTTGAGCAGCTGTGTATCAACTACACCAACGAGAAGCTGCAGCAGTATTTCAACCACCACATGTTCATCATGGAGCAGGAGGAGTACAAGATGGAGGGCATCGAGTGGACCTTCATAGACTTCGGTTTGGACCTACAGGCCTGCATTGACCTCATAGAACGGGTGTGTTTTTGCTTAAATTACCTCATTTCTTTTTAAAGTGGAAGTATTTGACATCATAGGGGTAGGTTTTATTCGATGGGCGAGGTACAAGAGAAGTCAGATCACAGTGAATTATTCTGCATGGTCACAAATACAATCACATGTTAATGAGGATATTTTTCAGCCCATGGGTATTCTGTCCATCTTGGAGGAGGAGTGTATGTTCCCCAAGGCCACGGACAACAGCTTCAAAACCAAACTGTACGACAACCATCACGGGAAGTCGCCCAACTTCCTGCGTCCGCGGCCGGACAAGAAGCGCAAATATGAGTGCCATTTTGAGATTGTTCATTATGCTGGAGTGGTGAGTATTTTCTATTGTTCTTCATCGTGTTGGAGGCACTTTGCTTAGTCAGGCACCAATTAGAACTGGCCAACTGGTTTCCATCTCGCTGTGAACATGTTTAAATATATGGACATTTAGTAAGTTTAACTGGTTATGATGAAAGTGTAAAAACTATTTTAAGGTATTTTTAAGACACAAGACCTTTTATTGTACCATAACCACACTTGTGATTATGGTATTAGGGATTCAAGATAAGTACTTTGGTAACAAAAACATTTATTGTGTTTTATCTCGAAAACTCGGCAAATTAGATGATAACTTATTTTGGACCTAACTCAGTCGTTACGTAAACCGTTGCGTAAAACATCTGCAATAATATAAGAAAAATGTTGGATTACTTAAAATGTAGCTAATGGGAGCATGTCAATCCTGAAAAGAATAGTCCCAAGGACAGAGCCTTGGGGAACTCCTTATTTTTGTTTGCTTAGATGCGTACTGATTGACACAAAGGAGACTATGGTATATAATAAAGAGGATTCACATAGAAGCCCCTGTACGGAGTTATATCACATAAAATAATCAATATATTAACAAAATTGATCTGTATTTGTATTTCCCACAGGTTTCATACAATATCACAGGATGGCTGGATAAGAACAGAGATCCTCTGAATGAGACGGTTGTGACTCTGTTCATGAAATCCTCCCATAAACTAATGGCTGGACTGTTTGGGGATTACATCAGCTCTGACATGGGTAACTACACTTCATAGATAAAAAAAACTGAACAACAGACTCCAAACAAGAGCAGAACCGCACACTTTAAAGGAAAGAGATATAAGAAATACAGGTGAACATGGTGTTACGTCCCCACTAGGGATGAGGAAATGCAACACACACCAGTTGGAATTAGTATAATGGGTTTATTTTAAATAGCAGAGGTAAACAAAATGGCAGGCATGCAGCCTGGAACAACAAAAAAGGCCAAAAGAGCACAGGAACCAAACAAAAGGAGGACTCTAACAAAAGGAGTCTAATTGTATACATGGGAATAAACACTATTACACTAAATAAGAAACGAAACCTCACTTTAAAAGTGG
This sequence comes from Gymnodraco acuticeps, assembly GCF_902827175.1. Classification (NCBI taxonomy): domain Eukaryota; kingdom Metazoa; phylum Chordata; class Actinopteri; order Perciformes; family Bathydraconidae; genus Gymnodraco; species Gymnodraco acuticeps. The sequence goes on along the minus strand of NW_022990564.1, from coordinate 89,423 downwards.
TACAGCTAACAAAAAGAGTCTGTACAAAAACACAGCTAAACTAAAGGCAACAGTCACTAAACTAAATCCTAAACTACTCTAAACACTAACTAAGCTACTCTAGACACTACTAATCACCCAAGTTTAACCACAGTTCAAACCGGAGAGACGTGATGTAAGAATTACATATTTATTGTTTACACGTCATATGAATGAAATGATTGCCACGATAATACAACAGGAGAATGTAATGGTGTTTGGCGATTAGGCCCCGGTTTGCAGGATAATCATTCAGGAGGGAAAGAACCGCTCAGATGAAATCCCCAAAACCAGTGAAGTATAAAATACTGAGATGAACTGAGTTGCTTACCTTGTGGGGTGACTGTGGTGATCTGGGAATGAAAGATAATAGATTAACATATGTAAGCGGCATTGGGCCGGAATCACTGCCGGAGCTTACGGGTCATGCTGAGACTCTGACTGCCGAAATCAGTGCCGGTCTTATCTGAAAACGACCTGCGGGTCGCCTGCCTGGCTAGCAGGGCTTGACTACGCCGCCCGAAGGTCGAACGGTTTTGTTTTGTAACTGACACCGAAGTGTACGGTAGCCCGAAGCTACGACACCGAAGTGTACGGTGGCCCTCAGCCACGCCTGACTTTGCAGGATTTTTTTTTTTTTTTCTTCTTTACTCTTTCTTTATTCTGTAATTGACACCGAAGTGTACGGTGGCCCGAAGCCACGACACCGAAGGGTACGGTGGCCCAACGTCCACGACACCGAAGTGTACGGTGGCCCGAAGCCACGACACCGAAGTGTACGGTGGCCCGAGTCCACGACACCGAAGTGTACGGTGGCCCGAGTCCACGACACCGAAGTGTACGGTGGCCCGAGTCCACGCCTGACTTCGCAGGATATACATTTTACACTGACACATTTGAGCAAGGGCCTGGGATTTGGATACCTGCGTGCAGGAGATGAAGCCCGTTACAGGTAGGTGCAGCATGAGACGAGACATTGTTCCCTGTGGGCGGGGGTCCACGGACTAGGACAGGAATGCAGTTTGAAATCCGATACCATGATGAGACATGTATACGTGTCATGAACCACCACCAGTTATATGCATAGATACCATAGTTAGGGTCTGAGAGATCTTTGGGAAGCCCGTACGGCGCTGATGTCCGGACGAATGAAGGTTGTGAAGGCGGAGGAGGACCACCGTCCTAGTTGTTGTAGGGATGAGGTAGAGAGACCTTGATTAGCAGCAGAGGTGGCTGCACCTATCCTGAAGGAATGCCCCAGGTATGATATGGGTGATAGGCCGGATTGAATGAGAACTTGCTTGAGGTAGAAATTGACGGGGCCATGACCCTGCGAACCACTCTCCCTGGAAGAAACCCCCAAAACCCATGGATGGGCGGCATCCGTGAAGAACATAATTGAGTCAGAGGAATGCACGAGGCCATCGTAAAAGAAAGTAACTCCGTTCCAGTGGGTGAGCAGGAGGGACCAGAACCGTAGGTCTGAGCGGCAGCCTTCGTCTAAGAAAACGCAGTCATGGATGTTGTCGACCGCTGATGCTGCGTCCAGGAGGCGGGAGATGAACGAGCGCCCCTGGGGGATGACGTGCATGGCGAAGTTGAGGTATCCGAGAAGGGAGAGCAACTGTTGTTTTGTGATAACTTGTTGCTCGCAGTATGACTTGGTGATGTCCTGGATGCGCTGCAATTTGTCGGAGGGGAGAGACGCCTTCATGTCTATGGAGTCGAGGATGATGCCTAAGAACTCTAAGCGTGTGTCGGGACCTAACGTTTTCTCTTTGGAGAGAGGGACACCTCACTCCTGAAGCAGTGTTTAAGCTTGGCCAGTGAGATCCCTGAGCTGTCCTGTGGCGGGTTTATGGGGAGGAAGTCGTCCGGTAGGTGAAGGACGGAGGGGATTCTGACGATGTTCAGCAGGATCCAATAGAGCGCTTCCGAGAAGGAATTGAAGATGCGGGGGCTGCTTCTGCACCCGAAGGTCAGGCGAACGGCGAAGATAGAGTTTGGACTCCCACTTAATACCGAACAAGTTCCACTGAGACGGATGAATGGGGATGATTTGAAGGCATCGGTAATGTCCGCTTTGGAGAGCCGAGCTCCGTGCCCTGTGAACTTGATCATCTTTATTGCATTATCCACTGAGGCATGGTGAAGGGAGAACTGATCTGGAGGGATGATGCTATTGACGCTGCAGAATGGGCCGGAGCAGGGAGCGGACAGATCGAAAATCAGCCTTTTATTTACGTGTGGCTATTCCGATGGGATTTGAACGGAACACTGAGAAGGGGGAGGAGCTAAAAGGACCGATTATATATCCTTTGAGAAGTTCTTTGTCGATGAGCTGGGAAACTATGTTGGGTTCTTTAGCGGCTGACTAAGTTTCTTGCTACGAAAGTCACTGTGGGAGATGGGAGGACCCCTACCCTGAAGCCTTGGGAGAGCCCTGACAGGAGATAGTCAACAAACACGGAATCTGGGTGAGTAGATAGCGCAGCTGCTAGCTGAGGGATGTTAATGGGAGTGGAGGGGTGATATTCCAGAATGTTTTTAGTTATTTATTTTTTTATGTTTCTGGTGCAGAGCCACTGTGACGGCCCGTCCACACAGTGGCGTGCGTTACAGCTTCCAAACGCTTCTGCCCATTCACTTTGAATGGGGTGACGTCACTTTTAGCAGAACTGTATTTTGGGAAGCGACGTGGAGCGTTGCTGGCGTTGCTCGCTTCAAAAAGTTGAGCAATGTTCAACTTTTGGCGCCTCGGCAGAAGCGTCAGCCAATGAAATCCCGTTTATGCAAATCTGCCAGTACAAGCGCTAGCCAATCAGACCGCGTGTATGCTGGGAGAGACTACGCAGGTAATTCCTCATATTCCAAAAATTTGAGGGAAAATTCATTATAGCGGTAGTGAATCACCCGGTGCTGTATGATCAGTCTCTGTTCATCTACCGGGATACAAACCAGAGGAGCGAGGCATGGAGGGAGGTGGCAGAGACAGTGGGTGAAACTGGTAGGTTTTCGCCTGTTGGGGATTTTTTTTTTTTTTTTTTTTTCCAATTTACTTCATTTTAACATTGCTATTGCTTGTGTGTCGGGGGCAAGAGATTCATGTGATTGGTTGTTGCTGCTGTGCGGCCCAATAGCGTAGGCAGAAATGTACTTTAGGGTGGGCCTGTAAAAATATAGGGTGGGCCAGATTTTTCTTCTGCGCATCAGAAACTAACCACAATCCCGCCGGTAGATTACTTTTAGAATACTTCCTTTCTTCTCTTTTTTTTGTTGTTTTTCTTTCCTCTTCTTTTTATCTTTTCTTTCTCTTTAGAATACTTTCTTTTCCATAACAGATGGGTATGTTTTGGTGAACGGGAGACACGTATTTTACTGTTTTAATGGCTTATGAAGAGCACAAACACAAACATTTTAGTGTCATTCTGGACAGCTCTCTCATCTGCACCGCACATAAAAGAAAAAACTCACCCAGACTGCATTCTTTGTACTGTCTTAAAACCTTTCCTTGGAATAGTTTATGCATTGTAAGGTGTCCTTGGGTGCTTTGAAAGGCACCCCTAAATAGAATGCATTATCATTATTATTTATTATCTGAAACGATGTAATAACTTTTAAAACTTTTCCCAGTTACTTGCCCCATGCATGCGGCAGCAGCAGGCCATTCAGTTAGATTGATCCCGTTATAAATGTCATAATTTCGACAATAAATAAATGCTACATAAACGTTATCTTCCATGTTTTATCTAAACATCTCCGTTTCTACCTTCCAATATGTTTTGAAAGAGAACTCTCTCTCTCTCATCTGCGTGCGGGGCGGGGCCTCACGGACCACACGCTGCATCTCTCGCTCGCAGATACGCTGCAGCGCTGTGCACACGGTTCTGCCGGTAATTAATATTACATATTGTGAGGAAACTTTCCACCAATAATTCCAATAAGTATTCACTTCAGGTTTACGAAAGTAACTGCACTCAGATTACTCGTTTTTCAAATGTAACACCAGCTGAATATACTGATTTGTTTTCCCCTTCTGATTACGTAACACCGTTACATGTATTCCGTTACGACCCAACCCTGTGTAGGGGTGAGTGCAAACATTTTCGTTAAAACTAGTACCTGAGTGCAACGGAAGTTGAAGCTCCTGTGGCGGAGTCTTCCAGAGCCTGGAGGCGAGCATCGATAGCTATCATGGAGCTAGCCAGGGATTGCAGGGAGCCGGCCGCGCTACTCTCCATAAGGGGTGTGACACTCCCGGACTGGCGAGCCTGAGAAGGGGTGGATTTTTGGAGGGGGACGGGATCCTGGAGGGCTCGACTTCCTGCCCTTTTTTTACCTCCGCGGCTAAGGCCTCGTCCTCGCCCTGCTCTCTGGGGAGCTGACTGGAGCTGCTGCCCCGGACTGGGGAGCTACGCTGGAGACCTGGTCCGAGAGCTCTCGCAGCTGAGAGAGAGTGAGGCCTGGGGCTATGGGAAAGCCCTGCTGCAGGAGCCGGGCGATGAGGAAGTCTGCCTCTGTTGATAAGCCGCTGTGGGGAGCCGAACCGGGATCGGAGACTTCCAGAGAAGGTTCGTGTTCCGAATTGTCCGAGTTGGACATCTTGAGCTAGTTGTTTCTTACGGTTTTTCTCACGAGAAGCAGTATTGTATTGCAACTACCATTGCGTGTGATCATCTGCAATGACAACTGACAGGGAGGAAGAGCAGGCATTTAAGGAATTTAGCATGTGCAGCGATTGGCTGCTGAGGGGTGACGCCCTCGTATTTAATGAGGGGGGAAGGGAGCCATAGAGTGACGTGTAAGTGACTCGTGTTAGGTCTTCCTTATTGAACTTGCGCTAAAGCTTTCATTTCAACAGAATTCGCTAAGGAGCAAGTAGCGAGAGACGTCTGTCCACATGTCAGAGCCCCCAGACTGATAATTGTCCCAAGGCTTGTAGTAATCTCCAGCAGGTGTGCGCCGGCTGTGCCCTGCGATTGGAGTGCGTCGGGCCCGGCGTGCTCCAATCACAATCTTCAGGAGGCGGACCAGGAGATGGCAGCCAATAACGTCAGGGCAACCACACAGCTCATTTGCATATAACACAAGTTAACACAGTTAAAACGACCAGGAAGGCGGCAGTCGTAACACTCCCCCCCTTAATGTTAGGATTATGTTTTAAACAGGACCCAGGCGCAGGCAATGACTGAAGATGTTTAAATGGTTTATGGTTTCGGAGACTCAGGCAGGTTTGGTGACTATTGAGGTCGGCAGTTCAGGCTGGACTGATAACAAGGCAGGCAGGTATGATCAATCAATCAATGTTTATTTATATAGCCCAATATCACACATGTTACATTTGTCTCATAGGACTTCACAGTTTGTACAGAATATCAGTATGACAATTCGACACCCTCTGTCCTTAGACCCTCACATCGTACAAGGAAAAACTTCCGGAGAAAACCCACAGTTTAAAGGGAAAAAATTGGAGAAACCTCAGGGAGAGCAACAGAGGAGGGATCCCTCTCCCAGGACGGACAGACGTGCAATAGATGCCGTGTGTAAATTGAAAAGATAATACATTTGCAACATAGGTAGTCCAAATGTTTGGAAATGCATGTGTGTATAATAGGAAGATGAATCCACGAGGATATCCATCAAGGACTTATGATCCAGGACCACAGCCACGACTCAAGATCCAGGGCTCGCTCAGGCTGCTGCCTGCAAGGGAAACCACACACACACACACACACACACACACACACACACACACAGTTTGGGCCGTGACACTTGAGACACAAACCCACAGGTTTTGTGAAACTAAACACACTAACGAACCTACCTAATATCACCCACTAACATCACAAACTCAACCTGGACAATACATCGGCCAACACATTCTCTGAGCCCTGTTTAAGACGGATGTCTTATGTGGTAGTCCGCACGATCAGAGCCCATCCCATGAGACGCTGATCGTGCTTGTGCACGCTAAGGCAGGCTACGTAGGGATCGTAACAAAGGAACACGACTATGATTGGCCAAAGGCTGAGTCCTACACAGATCTCAACATGCTGTAGAGCTAACACCAAAACTAGGATGAGTATCCGATAAATTAGCAGACACTCTCGGGTTACTGGGAGAGTCGAAAAGTCGAGAGGCTTGTCTGAGCTGGCGTGTTGCGCTGGTCTCGCGACATCCTCATGAGGAGGGGAAGCCAACATTTCTGGCTTTCCCTCGGGCACAGCTTTATCTGGGAGCACCGGCACAATCACAGGATCAGACAATGGGACATCATAATCACTTTTACTCGCCTGTGTATGTGTAATCACGCCAATACCTCTTGGTGGGGACATGTTCTGCCGCTGTTCTTTACGCTTCAGAGCCACACAGTTGGCGATGACATGTCCAGGTTGATGACAATAGAAACACTCTCTCTCTTCTCTGTTCACATCTAGCGGCTGAGTAAACGGGGCGGCTGGCACACGGCGGGACCTCTCAGTAGAAACAGGGGAAAACACCGATTTATGCATGAGCATATATTCGTCAGCTAAGACAGCGGCGCAGCAGAGAGAGAGTTTACCATTTGTTCATTCAAGTATACTACAAAGGGATCAGGCAAATATCCCTTGAACTCCTCCAACATAATCAATTCCCTCAGAGAAGAATAATCTGTAGCATTACATGAGGCACTCCACTTAGCAAAAAACATTCCCTTTTCTCTGGCAAACTCTACGTGCGTTTGATCCGGTCCCTTCCTATGATTTCTAAACTTCTGCCGATAAGCTTCAGGAACTAACTCATACAGCCTGAGGATGGCACCTTTCACCACGTCATAATCTAGACTGTCCTCTAACATAAGAGCAGCAACCGCTTCCTGAGCTCTCCCGTGAAGTTTACACTGGACTAACAGAGCCCAGGCCTCAGCCGGCCACCGCAACGCTGTAGCAATGCGCTCAAAAGCACCAAAATATGCATCCACTTCAGTCTCACGGAAAATCGGCACTAACAAAATATTTGTACCTACATTGAAATGCTGTGCTATCTCATTCAAATCGTCCTCACCGGTCCAGCTGCTCATAGGACGGACAGACTAAGAAAGACTCAAAATCGAAAAGTGACATATTCAGATGAACTGCTTACAAACCTTACCGAATTGTTTCCAGCTATAAAAAAACACCTATAACCCCAGGAATTATGTTATTTATCCCGGACGACCCCCGGTGTATGTTACGTCCCCCTCTAGGGGTAGAGGAAAACAACACACACCAGTTGGAATTGGTATAATTATAATGGGTTTATTTTAAATAGCAGAGGTAAACAAAATGGCAGGCATGCAGCCTGGAACAACAAAAAAGGCCAAAAGAGCACAGGAACCAAACAAAAGGAGGACTCTAACAAAAGGAGTCTAATTGTATACAAGGGAACACTAAATACTAAATAAGAAACAAAACAAAACCTCACTTTCAAAGTGGTACAGCTAACAAAGGTTGTATCTTCCTGGTCCAATGTACTTATTGTAAGTCGCTTTGGATAAAAGCGTCAGCTAAATGCAATGTAATGTAATGTAATGTAAAAAAAAGAGTCTGTACAAAACACAGCTAAACTAAAGGCAACAGTCCAATCACAATCTTCAGGAGGCGGACCAGGAGATGGCAGCCAATGACGTCAGGGCAACCGCACAGCTCATTTGCATAACATAAGTTAACAGATTTAAAACGACCAGGAAGGCGGCAGTCGTAACACATGGTGTAAGTGTACGTTGTAAACAGGTGTAATTATTTCTGTTGTTTCAGCTGGAGAACCAAATGCTGAAGGCAAACACAAGAAAAGGAGAGCTGCTTCCTTCCAAACGGTTTCACAGCTCAACAAGGTGAGTTGACTGTTGATCAGACCTGCGGGAAAGAAAGACAGAATCATATACTTACATAAAATAAACAGACAAAATACATAGTGTCTATGTTTTTAAAAACACAGCCTTAATCAGAATATAATAACTGTTGATCACAAAATTTGGTTTTGGCGTTTGCTGCCATATTTGTCATTCCGAGAAAGGGGATGCGGCTTACGTGCAATTATAAAATCAGCATCCACATCGACTTACTGTTGCAGCTTGAGACTCTTGACATACAGGATAGATGTTCTCCAACTGTTTGTTTGTTTGTTTGTGCGTTTAAATGCAGGAGAATCTAAAGAAACTGATGGCCAACCTCCGCAACACTCAGCCTCACTTTGTGCGCTGCATCATCCCAAACCACTCCAAGAGTCCAGGTAACCAAACAACAGCAGCAAAACTAAAAGTTACTGCCACACATTTACAGCAAAAGTAACCTAGCATCAATGTTTCCCTTTCTGTGAAAGCACTTCAGATAGAATCTTATTTTTGGTACAGTCAATTAAAGATCTGTTTTTTATCAATATATTATAGGTCTCAGATATATACAAAACATGTCTCTGAAGTGTTTGTCTGAAACACCAAACAGATCATTGCAGCATTACCCATAATCCCCTCTGTTTCAGCCCTGTTTCCAAAGTGCTGATTCTCTGTCTGTTACTTTAGATGAAAATAAGGAGCCCCTCCCCACGCCCCTCTTTTGGTTACAAAGAACTCAATGTTGCTCTAGAAGGAGATTCATGTGATAAGGTGCGGGGGGGGGGGGGGGGGGGGGGGGGGGGTGGGTTACCTTGGTTGCTGATTGGCTAATGGTTACACAAGCCAACAAATCGTTATGACATCATAAAGTGGCCAAAATCTGATCAGCTCATTTTCAGACAGGTTTTTATAGAAATGGATCAGGACAAAAAGAGAGTGAATCTGTTTTTGCTGAAACTTTCAGAATCTCTTTACACAGAGGGGACACATGTTGATGTAGAAGAGACATGAAGAAGAGGGGACACATGTTGATGTAGAAGAAACATGAAGAAGAGGATTTTGCATAATAGGTGACCTTTAAGATCTTTCAAGAATCCTTATCTGTTCTCCAGGTTTGATGGATCCTTTCCTGGTCCTCCACCAACTGAGGTGTAATGGAGTCCTCGAGGGGATCAGGATCTGCAGGAAGGGCTTCCCAAACCGCATCCTGTATGCTGAGTTCAAACAACGGTCAGTCCCAAACCTAACCACACAGGTTTACATTTCCGTTGTTTTACTGATCAGTTTTGTCTTTTAAGTCATCAGGGTTTTCCCTCTGTAAGTACTTTCGAGACTGCTTCTCATAAATAACCCATTTATACTTTTCTTTCTCAGTTACCGCATCCTCAATCCTAATGCAATTCCTGAGGACTCGTTTGTGGACAGCAGAAAGGCTGTGGAGAAACTGCTTGGTTCTCTAGACATTGACCACAGCCAGTACAAGTTCGGACACACTAAGGTACAGCACTGTGAATAATACAACAGCACAAATACTGTGATTAATACAACGGCAAACATTATGATAACACAATAGCACTATATTAAGGTACACAAATTCACCATCAACTAGTTGTTTATTAACATGAATATTAGCAGTATGTTGGCTCTTTATTCGTCATTATAAAACACTTATTAATGCCTTATTCTACATGACCATATTCTACAAGAAATAAGCCATTAGTTGAGAGTTTTTCCTCAATAACCCTCTAATTAGTGCTTATTTATTGCAAGTAAGGTAGTTGTTGTACATTACTTTTGGTCTTAATATGCTCTGCTCAATATGGGCCTAATAAGGCAGTAGTAGCACAAGAATAGTAATTCTCCCATAATAACACTTAACAACTACGATCTATTCGTATGTAACAAGACATTAAACTATAAGTGTTAATTGTGTCTAAATAACTCAAAATTAGGTATGTATGTGCGCATCACTCTCACTACTCAATGGTAACGTGTATGTGGATTTAGAAACGTCCCCTTCCATCCTATTGGCTCTAACGGTTCAAAACAGGTGTCAATCATCAAAATCGACCGAGGGGGGCCAGAGATATGGCAAATCCACCCAAATGACCCCAGGAGTGTTTTTTTTTTGTGCTAAATCTCTCTAAAAAGGTCAAATGTCACTTGTTTTGCATCAATCTTGATGCAGGGTACTTATTATATGTTATAGTTTGGATTCCTATCCCATCATCCAAGGGTGGTTTTCACTAAGTAATGTTTATTTATATACACTATGATTTAAAAATGTTTACTATGTTCAATCTGAATTTACTTTAAAATAAAAAATGCTATATTGATTCTGACTCCTCTACATCCAACTCACAGGTGTATCATTGCTTTGAGAAAAAAGATTATTAATTTACCCCTTTTAGAAGTGAAGATATAGTCATTTGTTCGGGAATGTCATTTTCGAGCCTGAGACCTGAAAAATAGGCTTGGGACTTAACTGGTTAATAAGTGTTTTATAATGACTAATAAAGAGCCAATATACTGCTAATATGCATGTTAATTAACAACTAGTTGATGGTTAATTTGTGTACCTTAATATAAAGTGTTACCAACATTATTTCAATACTTCCTGGGTCTACTGTTAATACCACATCATATGAAAAAAAGACAAAACTGTTCTGTCTTTTTTCTTCAGGTGTTTTTTAAGGCGGGTCTGTTGGGTCTTTTGGAGGACATGAGGGACACCCGTCTGTCTGAGATCCTCACAATTGTTCAGGCCATGGCCAGAGGGAAGCTGATGAGGATGGCCCGAGAAGCGATGATGATTCAAAGGTCAATATAACAACCAGCAGATACGTTATTGATAAAATACAGTGTAGCAGCAAAAATGTAAGTGTATGATATTTCTTTGGGTAAAAACACAAGTGTGGTCTATAATTCTCCCTCTCAGGGATGCTGTACTGGTGATCCAGTTCAACCTCAGAGCGTTCTTCTCTGTGAGGACTTGGCCTTGGATGATGTTGTTCTACAAGCTGCGTCCGATGCTCAGGAGTGCCCAGGTGGAGAAAGAACTGGCTGCCCTTAAAGAAGCGTACAACAAGTTAAAAGAGGCCTTTGACAGGTCTGTCCACCGGTCGGCTCTTTAAACTCTGTGTACATTATTATTTACATGTTTTAAAGCAGGGTTAATTGAGTAAAATGAACTACATCCACACAGATATATGACTAATCACCATCTGTTGTATTTTCTCGGTCAGGTCAGAGATAAAGCGAGTGGAGGCGGAGGAGCGCCAGGTGATTTTGGTTCTGGAGAAAGACGACCTGTTTCTGCAGCTCCAAGCTGTGAGTAACATTGAAATTAAAAGGATTTAAATACCATACTTTGGAAAGTCCAATCAATATATACTATACTATTCACACGCAGTCTACCCATAACTCAAACTCAACTAAATGTTATTGGTTGCACGTTTATAATATTTGAAAATGAATGTCATGTCACAATTTAACATCTTTCAAGTAAAAATAAATGTTGTTTGTCAACAAGGTTTTATAAGATGAAGTTATGTGGGATCCTCATGGGTGTGTTTACAAGTCTGCTAGATCTTCCTATTTGTTTGCAGTTTGTTTCTATCTAATCCATACCATTTATCTCCAAATTTGACATTTACTTATTTAGATGAAAATAAAGGATTTCCTAAATGAATCAATTTGACGTGAGACAAGATTAGACTCTCTTAATCTTGTTTTCAATATCTCTAAAATGTCTCTTGTTTTTAATCATCCAGGAGCAGGACAGCCTGTCAGATGCAGAAGACCGCTGCAACCAGCTGATTCAGTCCAAAATCTCTCTGGAGTCGAAGCTGAAGGAAGCGCAGGAACGTCTGGAGGATGAGGAGGAGATGACGGCCACGCTGACGTCCAAGAAACGTCAGCTGGAGGAGGAGGTGATATCCCTGAAGAAAGACGTGGACGACCTGGAGATGACTCTGGCTAAAGTGGAGAAAGAGAGACATGGACTGGAGAACAAAGTATGTACATTTACAACCATGTATCACTGCATGGTTCCTTTACTTAACTATTCATCTTTTATTTTCTTTGTTTCTTAGCTTGAGAGCCTTTGTCTGCTACAATTGATGATTTTCGTATTTTCTTTTTGCCCAGGTGAAGAACCTGTCCAATGAGATGTGTGTTCTGGATGAATCCATAGCGTCTCTGACCAGAGAGAAAGTGGCCCTGCAGGAAGCTCACCAGCAGGCTCTGACTGACCTTCAGGCCCAGGAGGACAAGGTCAACATGCTGGCCAAGGCCAAAGCTCGGCTGGAGCAACAAGTGGACAATGTAAGTAAAAAGTGACCTAAAGAAAATGATGAATAAAACTGTCTGTCCAGATTTGAACAACTGTGTTAATCTTTATCCGTCTTTCTACTTAAAGTTTTACATTTATACAACATTATAAATGAAAGGACACGTTTCATTTGGAGTACCTCAATGTAGCTGTTTGGAGCCATTATTGTTTTCTGCCAATGATCTCGAGAACCATCTAAAAGACCTCTAGAATTTTCTCAAAGATCTATTCGTAGAAGACCCATAGAGCCTCCTTAATGGCCTCCTAAAGAAACTCTTTAATGATGACCTCATTCCTGAAGGTCCTGAAGAACCCCCAGAACCAATACTACACACTCCTTGGTGACCAAAGTAACCAACTACAAGACATCTAAAACCTCTTTAAAGACTTTTTTTGACATAGTATACTATGACTTTTTTTTACAAACTATATTATGACTTTCGACATTTACTAAATTGTGACTTTTTTTTACAAACTATACTATGACTTTTCTTTTACATTTACTAAATTGTGACTTTTTTTTACAAACTATACTATGACTTTTCTTTTACATTTACTAAATGATGACTTTTTTTGAAAAAATAGTATACTGACTTTTTTCGACAGAATTTACTATGACTGTGAAATTACCACCTTAAGGATCTCTGAATCTTGCCTGATGGTCAGTGGAACCTGAGGACCATTGTAACTTTCTAAAGGAACTTGATTAGAACTCTTTCATGACCTACAGTATTGAATTTCCTAAAGGATAACTACGGTCCCCAACAGAAACAACTACAGACCTCTAGGATCTCCTAAATTACCAATTGGACCTCTTCAATTACCACAACAGGAACTCTACAACCACCCCAAAGGCCACTAGAGGCTTGAGTTTTCTAGGACCAAAAGGACAACCTAAAGACCACATTAAGCCCATTAGGTGACCATAAATACTGGTAAATAAGGTACTGGTGTCTGACAGCATCGCCCTCTCTTCCCTATAGGTAGAAAGTTCCTTGGAGCTTGAGAAGAAGGTGCGGATTGATCTGGAACGATCCAAACGGAAGCTGGAGGGGGATCTGAAGCTTTCTTTTGACTCAGTGAAGAACATGGAGAATCAGAAGGAAGAGATGGAGGAGAAAATGAAAAAGTAAGACAAATATATCTGGAGCTGGTAGATTTTAAGTTGTATTTAGCCAATGTTTTTATCTTTTTCTCTTAGACAAATGATCCATAAGGACCAAGCTCTACTAACACATTGTGACGTTACGTTTGAACAAAGGCTGACACTACAAATTATTTGGTATTTTTGTTTCTCTTTCCGTCTCTTTCCATTGCTCCCTAAAGAAAAGACTTTGAAACGGTTCAGATTCAATCCAAACTGGAGGATGAACAGAGTTTGGGTGCTGCTTATCAGAAGAAGATCAAAGAGCTGCAGGTTAGTGGTAATAATTCAGAATATACATGTTAGCTTCCTGATTTTCGTCTTCCTCACTCTGAGTTGTGATCAATTCCTCAGACTCGTATTGAGGAGCTGGAGGAGGCGCTGGATGCAGAGCGGGTGTGGCGCACCAAAGCTGAACGTCAGAGGAACGACATCTCCATAGAACTGGAGGAACTGGGAGAGAGACTGGAGGAGGCCGGAGGAGCCTCTGCTGCTCAGATCGCTCTCAACAGGTCAGCAGCATCAACTCATAGAAACTTACATAGGCTCATTTATGTCTTTTTTTTTAGGGGGACATAGCAAGTCAACAGTATATGCCACATTGAAGTGGCATGCATCATCTAAAAGATTAATTAGAGATGCAATTCAAAATGATGTCAAGATTATCTGGTCATGGTTGGTTTGGTGCCTATTACATTTTGAAGATTAAGAATGGATAAGGGCAATGAAAGTTGTTGCCGGAATGTGTGTTGATACCATTTGTTACACAGATTTGGTGCCAAATTGAACACATTTCCACCACTCACGAATTGATATAAATATCAAAAAGCACTCCAAAATAAGACACAACAATTATTGAAACTATTATATTTTGTCAACGATTGGATTGGGATTACTTCTGTTTTGGCAACTGCTCAGAAATCCCCTTTTCGTCTCGAGACTGTGCTTACCCTTAAGCTCACAACCAGTCACTTTAAAGAGCGAAGTCAGCTTAGATTTTCTAGTTTCATATGATATTAATATATTAAAATTAAATCCTGGAGGTTTTGACTGTCATAAAAATGTATTTCTGCATTCAAGTTCCCTCAGAATGAATTGTAATGACGATTGGAAGGTGCCTTCACTCAGACAGAGTCGTGGCTCCTGTGATTTTAAATTGTAACTACCTTGATGTCAAACAGGAAGAGGGAGGCCGACTTCCTGAAGATGCGGCGGGAGCTCGAGGAGGCGGGGCTTCACCACGAGGTGACGGCCGCCACTCTGAGGAAGAAGCACTCGGACTCGGTGATGGAGCTCAGTGAGCAGATCGACAATCTGCAGAGAACCAAACAGAAACTGGAGAAGGAGAAGATGGAGTACAGGCTGGAGGCCGATGACCTGGCTGCCAACGTGGAGCATCTGTCCAGGAACAAGGTGGATAACAATGTCCTATTACACAGATTTAAAGGAGTATTTCAACAACATTAAGGGGTATTACACCTGATTAACATCATCCTACTTGTCATGTTGAGTAAGGAGGCAATACAACAGTTTGTTTACAAGGAAAGGATGGTCATATTAAGTGTTTCTGGTTTTGAACTCTTATTAGGGAAAAGGATTCATTTTCAAACCAGATTAAAACATGCTTTAACAAAAAATCTTGTTGCACCAAACTTAAAAAGTTGTTGAAACTTAACTTTTAAATTGAAACCTCTCTTTAAATATCAGTCCTAGATCTAGATAACATTTAATTTTGTTGCACCACAACTTCAATTTTAAATCTGATTCACCAACAACTTTGAAATGAAGTGTGTGTGTGTGTGTCTGTTTGTAGACTGCTGCTGAGAAGATGTGCAAGGTTTATGAGGACCAGCTGAACGAAAGCAGGAGCCGAGCGGAGGAGCTGCAGAGACAACTGACCGACGTTTCTACTCAGAAAGCGAGAGCCGTTACAGAGAATGGTACCACGAAACACACATTTTCCGTTATCCAGCATTATATCCTACTAAGGTTCTCTTAATGTGCAAAGGACTATATTTTTGGGTCACGGACTGACACGATAGTTGTAGTACTACCTTTTGGCCACTATGTGACGTTGTTTCTCTTCCTATCTTTGTTGTTCTTTAGCCGAGTACAGCCGTCGTCTTGAGGAGCGGGAAGCTATGATTAGTCAGCTCCAGCGCTCCAAGGTGGGGGCGTGCCAAAACGCTGAAGACCTAAAGAGGCAGCTGGAGGAGCAGAGCAAAGTAACATTACATACTCATACATTCTCACACTTTTACGTTGATTCAAAGAAGTAAACTATCTTTGATGAAGGTTTTTGTTGGGAAAATACTGAATGTACTCTTCCAATATCAGAGTACCATGATAACAAAGTCCCTACGTAGCTGTGTATGTGACAGGATGTATGATTACCTAGAAGAGCATCAGGACTGTTGTAGGCATATGATAGCTATGTGATGAACATGATGATTCAGCCTCTATGGAGATAGCCATATGACAAGCATGCTCATTTCTGACGTGGAGCTAATCTGAAGTAAACATTGAATACTGTTTTATTCCTCCATCTTGTGACTGTGTAACTCCCTCTCTTGGATATCAGCATGTGAAGGACACTGTTCAGGAAATAGTTGATGCTCTGTATGTGATGACTACTTCCATGCAAGGATTATAAATACATAGTAGTTATGCAATGAATGAAACACTTGGGTCACAGGTTCCTCAACAGTGCATTACAAGACATCTATCAATATGTGTGTACCTCCACCATTAAACTGTCATATTCTGCACATTTCTTATTCTATCTACATACATAAGAGTATAATTCATATGTATAATATCAGTTAAAATAAGTGCTTCAACATAGTTAACATTGCAGGAAAGCAATATATTAGACGTTAAGTACTTTGTCAGGCTTAATATTTATCTGTAGATAGATACCCCCAAAGTTTTTTTTCTTATTTAAAAGAAGACCTTAATCTGTTATTTAATGTTTTAAATAAAGGTTAATTCGTTTTTCTGTTTTGCACCTCCTCCTATTAATATCTTTGTACATTCTGCACTAAACTGTTTTATTGTAGAGATCACTTATAGTATCTTCTTGATTTTTTATATTCTATATTTATACTTTCCCCCTGTGAAAGTATGTACTCTTAATATTTTTTTAATCAAATAAAACACAATAATTCAATAACGTGCTTTAACCACTAGGCGGTGCACACAAGGTACACACAGCCATAATAACTTTGTATTATTAGTGTAGGACACTTGTGTTTTCGTACAACATCTGAAGATGTGTAGTTTTATGCATGCTTTCACATAATTGTACAGCATATTGCTATACTATTTCAGACTCAGTATTTACATTCTTACATTCAAAGAAAATCAGTAATATCTTTAAAAACTACAGTCCTTTTATATCAGCTGTGCACCGTTATGGTGTAAATATAACCTATCTGTGAATTAGATCAAATGTAAAAGTCAGCCGAATTAGTGTTGATACTGCAAGGAGACGTATTGTGTGAAGAGAAATTGAAGATGTTGTTTAATTGTTGAATATATTTATGATCCACGTCAATTATTCAGTTTCGGCGGCATTTTCTCAGTTTTTCCAAAGGTCTTCTCATCAGGGCTCTATAAATAAAGAACTACGGCTGATCTGTAATATACCATGCAGCCGAACCGTGTATTACAATGCCGTTATGTGATGACTTTCAAAGAGAAAAGCAAGAGCGCTCGGAATTAAGTATTATTTTAAAAATGTTTTCCGGATTTCATATCATATAAACACCAAATCCCAGCATGCATTGCGGCTAAAACATCCAATAAGCGAGCTTAAAACCATAGCTGAGGATCTTGGGTAATCACTCGAAATGCCTACGTCTGTTTCCGGTTATTTTTATTTTGAAATTCAGTTCCTGACGGACGCCAAAAAAGACAGAGATTATGGAATTAAACCAATAAATAAAAGCAAGGATAATTGTGTATTATTGGTGAGTAAATAACAGTGTGTTATTTTGATAAGAATAACAAATAAGAAGGAAAAAAAGATTTAAAAAATACAGATTTCAGTATTCTGAGGCTCTGAGCCCCATTTATTTTCCTCATAGACGGCAACAAAAGTCCAAAATTATACGATTTCAAATAAAAGCAATAACTGTGGCTTGATATTGAGTAAGAACATGTTTTTATGAACCACACAGCTTCCGGTCTTCCTCGACCCGACCGGAGAAAAAGACGTGCTGCAGGCAGTAGAAATACATTGCTTTTAAAATCGTGCTGTGCAACACGAAAAAAAGGGGCAAATCGTGTTGGTGAACACGAATCAATAGATTAAAAATCGTGTTGGTGAACACAAAATGCCGTGAGACTGGGTTGGGATATCAGCATGTGAAGGACACTGTTCAGGAACTAGTTGATGCTCTGTATGTGATGACTACTTCCATGCAAGGATTATAAATACATGTATCCTAATTATTGAAGGTGACGAGTGATATTTTACCAACAGTTTTTTTATGGATAAGAGTATCTGGTATATTTGTTTGTGTTTCAGGCCCGTGTGTCGCTGGCCCATGCAGTGCAGGGGTCCCGTCACGACAGCAGTCTGCTGAGAGAGCAGCTGGAGGAGGAGCAGGAGGCGAAGGCTGAGCTGCAGAGGGAGCTGTCCAAAGCCAACGGGCAGGTGGTTCAGTGGAGAGCCAAGTACGAGACGGACGCCGTGATGAGGATAGAAGAACTAGAGGACGCCAAGTTAGTACTTCTGATACTACTTAAAGCACTTTGAATTGCCTTGTGTTGAAAAGTGCTACATAAATAAACTTGCCTTGCCTTGCCTTACTATTGCTACTGTAAGGCTATGACTATCGATGCTATTTGGTTTAGGTCGTTTTGAAATACCCTTAACAAAGCTGTGAATATTCATGTTCCCCAGAGGATCTATGCCCAAGCACAAACATCAGGGCGTTCTATCTGAAGGAATACTCCCAAAATGATCACTTACTCATCCCATAGTACCTTGAATTTGTGAGAATTGTCCATGGTAAATGAACAATTCCATGGTAAATGAGGAAGCATAAAATACTTGATTAATTGAAGTATGTGTCAAGCGCGTTTAACCACAGCGTTATTATATCAAAAATATTTGTATGCACTATAATTAATAATTGATGTTCACTGGGACACTTTTACGAGGTGTTTAAATAGTCAGGTTTCAGAAAAAAAGCATGAGTTTGGGAAGAATATTGAATGAATGACACCTTGATTATACTGCATGGAAGTTATGCAGATGTAAACCCTATTTAGTTCAGTACATCAGTCATTTCCTCCGTTATATTATAAGTGTCCTTCCGTACTTTACTAAGTTAATTTTGTAATTGTTTGTTGTTAGGAAGAAGTTGGTCGTCAAACTGCAGAACACGGAGGAAGCTGTGGAATCATCTCATGCCAAATGTTCCTCACTGGAGAAAAGCAAGTTGAGTCTGCAGACAGAGATCGAAGACCTGGTGGTTGAACTGGAACGAACCAACTCTGCTGCTCTGGCTCTGGACAAGAAGCAACGCAACTTCGACAAGGTCAACAAAAACCAACCATAACCCTCAAAATACTTATAAACAATGGAGGATGTTTAAAACAAGCCTCAACACTTTGTGAGAAGTTTGATGTTTTCTTTGCTTGATGCAGTTGTTGGGTGACTGGAAGCTGAAGTTTGATGAGAGTCAGACGGACCTGGAGGCGTCGCAGAAAGAGTCGCGCAGTCTGAGCACCGAGCTCTTCAAACTGAAGAACTGCTACGAAGAAGCTCTGGACCATCTGGAGACGGTCAAGAGAGAAAACAAGAACCTGCAAGGTACTCCCAGAATCTGAGCAGCAACATCAACAACTTTAGTTTTTTTGGTGGACTAGGTTCAGCTGGGTCAGGTTTTGAGTTATATTTTGATATGAATATAATCAGGTTTTATAACTAGCAAACTCAAGCAAAGAAAAAAACAATGAATACATCGCTGTTATATCTCTCACAGGCTCCGCCCTCTACTGGACTCTATGGGTACTACCTTACCCTGCGAGCATTCTCCCACTGAGACTTCTATAGACGTAGCCGGCCTTGGGTGGGCCTACCTGAATGCGCACGCATCACACCGTATAAAAGGAGGCCTCACCTCCTGACAATCATCCTTTTCTCTTCAGCAGCGGAGGTGATTCCACGAAAGACTGAGAGACGTTTAAAAAGAGTTATCATACCTCCAGGGAGTCGCCACTGCTATATTCGAGTGTTTGGGGGACCAGGATATGGCCGAGGCGGTGCCATTCACGTTCGCCATTCCTTCCGGGTCTGGCGTCCATGGAAGTCCACCGCCCAGGGCTGTACTCTCCCTGGATGATGATCATGGCGGCGGGTGTGTGGGCTACTCACTCATTGCTAGAGATGCCCCCGCCTCACCAGGTCAGAGCGATTATTGGGCCGCAAGGCCGAATAAGTAGCTTGGTCCACGGGCCTTGCCCCAGGCCCGGTTCCCCCGGGGACCGGTGCTCGGTGGCTTCACATGATATAGGGTCGACCCTACTTCATCACAGGCCGCCGCCGCTGCCCGCCGTGTGATGTCCCTGGGATATCACGCCGCGTGGCACTTTCCAAAGAGGATCGTGTTGATCTCCTGGGAGCCCCCGTGTTTACGGAGGGCTCTTTGGCTCGATCTCCTTGCTCACGGGATGAGGAGTAGTCGCAGCGTGGCTGCTTCTTGCCCATTCCCAGAGGAAGAAACACTGTCCTACACTCCCCGCCCCCGCTGTAAACCCCAGTATATGGAGCCAGCAGGGGGGCGTGTGCACGTGAGTGGAATAAACCGAGTGCTGTCAAAGCACTGTGCGGGTTCAAGAGACGCTATTGCCGGCGTGCTGTTGTCAGAAAACACACCTTGCCTGGTATAATAGCCCCGATTAATGCATTTCACCGTTGCAATGGGAAATACAGCATTAATACGTGGGCGCGCGGCCCTCGTGAGAGTGGCCACGGTGCGTTCAGGGACCCCCGCAGGAGAACGGTGGTTTACGTTTGTAAACTCTAGTTCTGGAGTGAGGTATGTGTGTGGGAAAAATGCATTCAGTAAAGACTATTGCATTTATCCCAGAGTAAGAGTAATTTCTCTCCACAATTCCACTTTCCCCCATAATGTCCGTTTCAAAGAGACGGCATTGTGACGGCGCGCGCGGCCCCCCTCCCCCGAGGGCGGGCCACGGTGCGTTCAAAGACCTCAGTAGAGAGGTGAGACGAAGGGAGAGGTGCCGACACGGAGATCCCGTGCCCGCGGCGCCCTCCACCTCTGCGGCCCACCCCGTGGAACCGGCGTGCCGGCACTCACTGGGACGGGCTTTCCGTCTTTACGGATCTGGCTGGCGGGGGGAGAAAATCTCTCCGCCCGGGACGAGGGGGCGAATCCCGCCTCCTCCCTGTATAATGCACAGATCACTACGTTTTCTAAATAGAAATGAGGTTGATCTGTATCCAAGTCTAAGTGTCTTTTGTTTCCACAAGGGCCACACTTACACAGAATGTTAACCGTACAAATTCCCCATTCGCTGCCCCATGCTGCAGCTCCTGTAAAGGAGGTGGCTAGTGGGCATGCGCAGATGAGAGGGATGAACCGCAGGGAGTGATATCTAAGGGAGAGCACTATGCGGGTACAGGGACATTATGGCCGGCGTATTGCTGTCAGAGAACACACTACGCCTAGAGCAAAGACTCCAATGCAGTTTTCCGTAGTGGTAAAGGCTGCATTATGGCGGAGCCCGCACTCACACAAGAGCGCGTGGCGGTGCGTTCAGGGACCTTAGTAAAACACACTACGCCTATAAAGACTCCAATGAATGCTGTTTACCGTAGTGGTGAGAACAGCATTAGGGTGGAGCGCGCGCTCACACAAGAGCGCGCGGCGGTGCGTTCAGGGTCCTCAGTAAATAATCGGCCCTTTCTGTGTCAACCCTCCATGGGCAAATCTTCCCTTCGCGGGGAGTTTTTGCGGCGGAACGGGTCACCAGAGAGTATCACAGCTTCATAGCTGCTGCCCCACACCTGAGGGCTTGTCCATTAACACAATGTTCTGGGGAATGGAAACTCAGCTGTGTGCTTACAAGGTGGAGGGACAGGACGCTGAAACGGGGCCATTCACTCCAGTTTTGCAGCGTCCCACTGTACCACATGTCTATACACTGTACCAATGTATCACATGGACCACTGTCTTGTGGGTGTCCCACACCCACCTTCTTTATGGGCATGCAAGAGGTAAATCTTTCCTCCCAGGAGGAGATGTGTTTCCTCTCAGCAGAGATTCAGGCTCTGGTGCAGAAACAGGCTGTGTCTGTTGTGCACCCTCAGCACAGAGAAAATGATCTTTATTCCATGTACTTCCTGGTTCTCAGGAAGACAGGGGAATTTAGACCTATTCTAGATCTCAGCGGCCTGAATCGCCACATTTCCTGCAGGAAATTCCGCAGGTTAACTATGAAATAGTTACTGGGGCTTGTGCAGCCAGGCGATTGGTTCACCACCATCGACCTGAAAGACGCGTACTTTCATGTAGAAATTGCTCCAGAGCACAGAAAGTATCTGCGTTTTGCCTTCCAGGGAATAGCCTACGAGTACAACAGGCTGCCGTTCGGCTATTCCCTATCCCCACGCACATTCAGCAAATGTGTGGCCACAGCGCTTCAACCGCTGTGCGCACACGGCATGAGAGTTTTATTTTACATAGACGACCTCATAGTCATGGCTGGGTCACGGGAACAGGCAATGTTTTGCACAGCACAATTGATCCCACACCTGACCAAATTTGGCTTTGCAATCAATTGGAAAAAGAGCACCCCCATACCTCACCAACGGGCGCTGTATTTGGGTGTGGTGCTCGATGCATGCGCGTCGCGCGCCACCCTGTCAGAGAGCAGACGTGCGTCCCTTCTTCAGGGGGTGCGCAGGCTGCGACAGGGGGCAACAGTGACAGCTTTTACTGTCATGCAGACATTGGGTCTCATGGCGGCTGCTCACATGGTGGTCCCGTTAGGGTTACTACATATGCGCCGCCTGCAGAGGTGTTTCTCCAGCCTGCGCTTGGATCCCAAGAGGCACAGGCGGCGGCTGGTGACCACCCCCCCCCCCCCTCAGTGGAGGGCAACCTCCGGTTTTGGGGGTCTCCGGATCACCTCCGGAGGGGGTCTCCACTGGGACGGGTGACCTCCTACATCACAGTGTTCACGGATGCATCCAGAACAGGATGGGGAGGGACCTTTCTGAAGAGCGCTATAGGTGGGCGCTGGGCTCTAACAGAGTCTCGACACAGCAACCTCCTAGAGCTACGGGCGGTAGTGTTAGTCCTCCAGCATTTCAGGCCCCTAATTCAAGGGAGGCATGTAATGGTCAGGAGCGACAACAGCACCACAGTGGCTTACATCAACAGGCAGGGCGGAGTTCGATCTGCCGCCTTGTTGACCACAGCAGAGGAACTGTGGTTATGGGCTTCAGAGGTGGTGTTATCTCTGAGAGCCCTCCATATCCCGGGACTGGAGAACAGAGGGGCCGACCTCATGTCGAGGAGCGGCCCCCTGCCAGGCGAGTGGGTGCTTCACCCGAGGGTGGTGAAGCAAATCTGGGCCCAGTTCGGGAGAGCGGAAGTGGATCTGTTCGCCAGCCGGCGAAACAGCCACTGTGCCCTGTGGTTCTCCGTGGCTCGGAGCGACGACCCACCCTTGGGGGTGGACGCGTTTGCACACGAGCCATGGCCAAGGAAGCTGCTATACGCCTTTCCACCGCTGCGTCTCATTCTCCCCCTCCTGAGGAGAGTGAGGCGAGAACGTCTGTCAGTCATCCTAGTGGCTCCGGATCGCGTTGGGGCGCCGTGGTACTCAGAGATGACACAGATGAAGGTGGGCCAGCCCTGGGCGGTTCCCCAGTTCTGGGGGCGATGTCTCAAGAGGCAGGTGCAATCGGGGCGTTACCCACTCTCGGCCGTCCTCTCCAGGTTTGGCTCCTGAGAGGGACAGGCTGAGACAGGGTGGATTGTCTGATAGTGTTATTGAGGCTATCCAGGCAGCTAGAGCTGGATCCACCACAGCCTGTTACAGGCCAAGGTGGCTAGGATTCCAGCGATGGTGTGAGGAGCGGAGAATAGAGCCCCTATCTTGTGAGTTAGGCTCTATTTTATCCTTCTTACAGTTACAGCTTGCGCATTCAACAGTGAAAGTGTATGCAGCAACCATCTCGTCCTGCCATGAGGGATTTGGCGGCAGGTCAGCCTTTAGTCAACCACTGATGTCGCGGTTTTTACAGGGGGTCAGGAGGCTGCGCCCAGTAGTGCACGCCTCCACCCCACAGTGGGACCTGCCCCTAGTGCTCGAGGCTCTGGCCTCGGGGCCGTTTGAGCCTCTGGAGCTCTCCTCTCTGAAAGCATTGTCGTGGAAAACAGCTTTGCTTCTTGCCTTAACGTCAGCCAAAAGAGTGTCCGAGTTAACTGCTCTGTCGGTGCACCCGAGCTGTTTACAGATCGGGGTGACCAGAGCGGCGCGACACTCAGACCGAACCCCTCCTTTGTGCCCAAGAGCCTAAGGAGTGCGTTCAGGTCAAGGGCTATTCAGTTAGGGGGTTTTAGTCTTCCCCCCCATGGTGGGACCAGGGAAGCTAAACTGCACCTCCTCTGCCCGGTGCGTGCGCTAGCATGTTATGTGGAGCGCACGGCTGCCCTTAGACGCACCGAACAGCTATTCGTGTGCTTCGGGGGCGGGGTGATCGGGAAAGCTCTGTCCAAGAAACGCCTGGCAGGCTGGCTCTGCGAGTGCATTGCACATGCCTACGGACAGGCAGGGAGAGCCTGCCCCACGGGGGTTCGTGCACATTCCACACGGGCTGTGGCTGCGTCAACAGCCTTATTCAACGGTGTGAGTGTGGAGGATATATGCACAGCGGCGTCTTGGTCGACGCCAGGCCCCTTCATAAGGTTTTATCTCTTGGACATGTCGGGCTCTTTCTCCTCGTCTGTGCTTGCGGGGGCAACACAGGACTGGTAGGGGGGAGGGGGGTTGTGGGTCAGTTGGCATCTGACCCCCTCCCCGGACGTAATGCGCCTTCGCTGTTCTCGGCCCTTCTGAGGGTCCCGGGAGGGGCGGGGGGGGGCGCACTGGGCCCTTACAGGGCTGGAGGACTACTCTCCTCCTGTCGAGAGGCAGGAGGAGAGTAGTCCTCCACACTTTAGTCCACACACTCTGCACGGGGTCAGTGTTTGAGTGTGGGACGTGGGCTCTGGCGCTCTCCCTGTTATCCTCAGGGATTCAGGGAGGCAGGCGTGTAGTAAGCCCATTCAGGGCCGAGGGGGCTCTCCCCATCCGTCTATGGGCGGGGGGGGGGGGTCCCCCGGCACTGTTTTTTGAGCACACTTTCTGCGAGGTAAGCGCAGCAGGGTGTGCTCTGTCAGCCACAGCCCAGATTTCTCCTCGGTTACAACCGGGTTAAAGGAGAATGTGGGGCAGCAGCTGCTGACCATAAAAGCCGGTCAGGGGCAGTAGGGTGGAATATTGTTGTTGGACGACAGTGCGCGTATACATCGCGGCTCCACCCACTGTACCCATAGAGTCCAGTAGAGGGCGGAGCCTGTGAGAGATATAACGTCGGGTTACGTATGGTAACCCTTGTTATATTAGCACAGGCGGAGCCCTCTACCCAGGGCACTGTCTGTCCTATTCCGCTCGCTGAAGAGAGGTGTAGGATGATAGTCAGGAGGTGAGGCCTCCTTTTATACGGTGTGATGCGCGCGCATTCAGGTAGGCCCGCCCAAGGCCGGCTACGTCTATAGAAGTCTCAGTGGGAGAATGCTCGCAGGGTAAGGTAGTACCCATAGAGTCCAGTAGAGGGCTCCGCCTGTGCTAATATAACAAGGGTTACCATACGTAACCCGACGTTTCTCCACCCTAACTTAGGCTACAAACATGCCTGGTCAATTATGCTGATTGCTATGGTAGTTATCGAGCGTTATATCCAAGTATTTTAGGAAACTTGTTACTTTTTACAGTGGATGTGTGTGGTTCACACAATAAAACAACTATGACTAACCTAACAACTAAAGCAGTCCACTGCCAACTAGAAAGGTATTTTGCTGACATTGATGGCTGTGGTTCCCTACGGCTTACAGGACTGAGGGGATGTGAAACTACAGGAACTTCTTATTCATCTCTCTCAAAACAAATCCAGAACAATTAACTATAAACTTTCTTTACCTTAAGCCTTGGGAAATGGTCAGAATGTTTCACAAAGGACATCAGACCAAAGAGTCTGTGGTCTTTTCTGTCTACCAAAAGACTTTGTGATCAAAGTGGGCGCCTCTGAAGGGCTTGTGTAACATATTTGATACCAATCGTCAAAAGATGACTATACAAGACTGTTATTGACTTAAATGAATATTGTCTTTGATTGACTGAACAAGTGTGTTTGAACTCTAGAGGAGATATACGACCTGACGGAGCAGATCAGTCAGGGAGGGAAGGCCATCTTTGAGCTGGAGAGGATGAAGAAGATCCTGGATATGGAGAAGAGTGATATGAAAACTGCTCTGGAGGAAGCAGAGGTAACTGACTGAACTGCTTTACATACTTCCATAAATAAACTAAAGTGTTGACTAAAGTTGCATTCACACCTAATAGTCCGCATCTTTGGTGCGCGCCAGACGAGAGTTTGTTACATTGTTTCCTTATTCAGAACGTTTGGTTTGCGTTCACATGGCCAAAACTCAAACGGACTATAAACTTTAAACACAAGTCATGTGCACGGAAATGCAGTTCAACAATTGGTCAGACAGAAGGGGGTAAAAACGCAAATCCCGGCAATTTCTACCGAGCCTCCGCCATGGAGCATCGGCAGGTTATTTTCATGCTACTGTTAATCTGGAGAGCTGAGAGCATATCAACAGATCTAGCAGACGGCGCATAGGATTATATAATCAGACGACGTGCGTTAAAAAACATTATAACACATAATGAGAGACGTCCTTCAGTAAGGAGGGGCGTTTCACCGACGACAGGTGGCTCTGACTTTTATGTATAGTTGACGGAGCATTTTTACTTTTACACAACATTGTTCAACACTTCATTCTGCTTCACTCTTTCGCTAAAGATTTTGAAGACATCCGCGTTCTTGTGACTCGTAAATACTACATTTCCAGTGTTTTGGTGCGGACTGCATTCAACCAGCGATGAACCGCTCCAGAGTTCACTAGCAAGCGGTCTGAGACCACCTCTTTTAAGCGGACCAGAGTCCGGTTGTTTAGTTCACATCAGAGGTCTCGGACTGCGTTCACACCGACCCAAAGGAACCGCACCAAGCGGTGAAATGCACCAGGGTTCGATTTAAAAGGACTATACAAGGCTGGTGTGAATGCGACCTAAATTACGGTATCTAAAAACTCTCTTCTCACCAGGGAACTCTGGAGCACGAGGAGAGTAAGACACTGAGATTCCAGATGGAGCTGCAGCAGATCAGAAGCGACATTGAGCGCAAGATTGCAGAGAAAGATGAAGAGATCGACAACCTCAGGTACTAAATGTATAAAATGAAATACTTAGATGAAGCTCTAACTAACCATGGATAAAAACTGTGAACATTATAAACACTTTTTATGTACGATGCCTGCATTCGATGAGTAATACCAGTGCTGTCCACCAGGCGGGGTCACCAGCGCGCTCTGGAGACCCTGCAGGCCAGCTACGAGGCGGAGGTTCGCAACCGCAGCGAGGCGGTGCGTCTGAGGAAGAAGATGGAGTCTGACATGAACGAGATGGAAGTTCAGCTGGGACACGCTAACAGACAGGCGGCCGAGAGCCAGAGGATCATCAAACACCTGCAGACACAGGTAGGATCATCTCATCCAAATTAAAATAAGGTATAAAAGATGATAAACTCCCTATTGTCAAGCTGGCAATGATAGATGCTTTATTGAAGGTTCCCAGAGCTATTAAGCAGCATGTAGGTTGGGTTTACTATAAATCCAAAGGAATCTCCTGAATCATGGCTCTTGTTTCTCATGATGCTAAAATGTTTGCTATAATGCCAGCAAGACCAAATTCCTCCAGTGATGATACATTTAGGACTTGTTCTACTAGTTTAACCTTTCTATACTTTCAAAATGGTTGCAGACACAGGTAGGCTCATCTCATCCAAAACAAAATAAGGTATGAAAGACAATAAAACTCATAATTGTCAAGCTGGAAAGTTGGATTGATCGAGAAAACTGAAGGAATAGCTTGAATCTCAATCGACTTGAATACATCTTCAGAAACAGGGCAAACAAGACTCCCAATATTCGCACCTCCTACGATTGTTGAAACAGATCTCATTGAGTTGTGTCCTCTCATAGGTTAAAGAGCACCAGGTGGATCTGGAGGATAGGATCCAGTTGACCAATCAGCTGAAAGAACAGATCGTCCTGCTGGACCGTCGCTGTTCTCTGTTGACGTCTGAGGAGCAGGAGCTGCGTGAGATCCTGGAGCAAACCGACCGCGGCCGCAAAATGGCCGAACGCGAGCTGGTGGAGCTCTCAGAGAGGGTCAATCTGCTCTCTACACAGGTACACACACACACACACACACAGGGATGCCCCATTGAGGAAATGTTCCCACCTCACTGACATTTACTTTGACACCAAATCATCCACAATCGTCTTTTCAGACAGCTACTCTTGTCATGTGATGAATTAAATTGGACCTTTTGTAGTACATTTATCATTAAGTCTAATTTCAGTATAACTTCCTTCTCTGGTTTGATTTTCCCGCAGTTTGAATGTATCAGTCCTAATGTAAACTAGGGCTGTCACTCCCCGGCTTTATCACACCTTTAATACAAAAGACTGGCAACCTTCTGTTCTCTTGCAGAACAGACAGGAGGGTGCCACTGGACCGTTGTCAGGCAAATTATCATACGGATGTTACCTGTCTTATGTCCTTTTTGTTTCCTGCTCCTCTGTATAAATGACATTGCTTTTCTGTGTAACGTGAGGCGTGTGGTGCAGTGTTCGGATCAAGGGTTCACAGGTTCAAACCCCACTGCAGTCAGCATGTTGTTGTGTCCCTGAGACACTTCACCCCAAATTGCTAAATTGTAAGTCGCTTTGGATAAAAGCGTCTAAGAAGTGACGTGTAATGTAATGTAATGTAACGTGGTCAGATTTCTTTAGCACACATGGTGCAGGTTATCTGTCCTTCCATCTGGAAATAAGATAGATTCTGTTAAATGCTATCATTTTTTATTAAATAACACAACTTTGGTTTAAGCTTGTATATTTGATATTTTCTTACCAGAAGGTGATTAAGTATAGAGTTTCCAACACAGCACCCACTTGCGGAATGATAAATTAATAACCTGACTGACTTCCTGGCTGTTTTTCTATATTCCAGAACACAGGTCTGATGAACCATAAGAAGAAGCTGGAGTCCGATCTGAATCTGCTGGCAGAGGAAGTGGACGAGGCCATGCAGGAGAGCCGCAGCGCCGAGGAGAAAGCCAAGAAGGCCATCACTGATGTCAGTCCTGACCTCTGACCCCTAACCTCTGACAAAACCTCAACTTACAATGCCTACCATACCATACTTCTACTTTTACTGTTAAAGTGTACTGTAGCAACACTTACAAAGTACACACTGTTGCACACTGGAAGCTTTATACTCAGTTGGGGCATAGTATTGTGTCCATCATTGCACCTTAAGCTTTTACACACTGCACACTTGCTCATATAAAAGCAAAATGTGACCAGATGATGCTGAAGGACATCCTGGTACTTTTGGTTCCCTGCTTTTGTCAGTAAATATCTTTCTGCCATATGAATTAGTTGGGTATGGGAGTTGGACTGCACAGTAACCCTGGGTTATTGTGTTGTGGTGTTTCCAATCTTTTCTGTGGTCCCCTTTTCTTCTTTTCTGTTCTCCTTGATATATGAAAGTATTTAAGGATAGGTATCTTAATAATGTGTATATGTGTTTCACCAGGCGGCGCTGATGGCAGAAGAGCTGAAGAAGGAGCAGGACAGCAGCAATATGATTGAGAGAATTAAGAGGAACATGGTGTCCACTGTGAAAGGTACGATAAAAAGCACATGATGGTGGTCATTTAAAGAGTTTACCTAATGTTCCTGAGGCAGTATTATTTGTTGGCTGCAGGTTGATTCTAACAGTGTCTCTCTTACAGAGCTGCAGGTCAAACTGGACGAGACGGAGCAGATGGCGCTGAAGGGAGGAAAGAAACAGCTTCATAAACTGGAGACAAGAGTGAGTGGTTATTCCCAAAATATAATGTTGACAAGAACCCTGGGACGGAAATTGGACATGCCATATCTTACCAGAAAGCAGTGTTTGAGCCAGGACTGTATTTATTTTTAGTAATGTATTGATATTGAGGATTTAAACCCTGTTTTTTTTACTGTCTAACGTTTCATTTTGTCGATGGGCTTACTTCTACTACAGCTAATGACATGAAAGTTGAGAAGTGCTTGCTTGGATTTATGATTTAATGTCAATGTTGTTGAGGTATATAGCTTCAGTAGAAAGTTGCCAATAGAAATAAAATTGGCTTAAAAAAGACAAAGCAGTACAAATAACACCTGAGGTTATTAAAAGGTGTATCTGTGTGTGCAGGTGAGGGATCTGCAGACGGAGCTGCTGATGGAGCAGAAGAAGAGCGAGGAGTATCAGAAAGGAATGCGTCGCTTCGAGAAGAAAGTCAAAGAGCTGACGTACCAGGTCTGAAAACATCACAGGTTATCAGTACGCAGATGTTCTGCTGGTTCTATGTTCTGCGGTGTAACTTTTTTCTCTTTGCAGTCCGAGGAGGACAGGAAGACTCTGCTGAGGATGCAGGAGCTCATCGATAAGCTTCAGACCAAAGTCAAGAGCTATAAGAGACAAGCAGACAACGCTGTGAGTCTTTAAAAGTCTTATATTTCTGTAGTAAAAGTGAGTTTATACAGGTCAGAAAAACAGTTTGATTATTACAGGGCTATAATTGCCTTGTAAAAAAAAATAACAATGTGTCAGAGAATATTTTAAGGAGATCTCTTTGTGTCTTGAGGTTCTCAGCTTTTCTGAGAAACTGTTCAATTACAAACATATGCTTTTCGTTAAGTCGCATATGCTCCTGCCTGTAATGTGAGGAGGACACAGGTCAAGAGGTCCTCTGCCTTCCTGTGGGTGAGAAGTTTTTGGCATCATGTGAGTTTGTAATACAAACGGGTCTTTGTTCCAATGTCTGGTAGTGATTAAGGTAGGAAAGGCGGGCTTTTTATGTCCCTCCTTTAAGGATATATAGAACTATGTTTCTACTTTATGTCTTCAGAGTGTTGCTTGGTGGCTCACATGAAAGTGTGATATACTTTGTGATCTCTCCGGCCGTATTCTACTCTCAATAAATATCAGTGTTTGACTAAAGCCGCTCCAGCTTCCATCCTTTCCTGAGCCTTGGCTCTGCATTGCTGCACAGAAGTTTTCATCACACAATGCATTAAATGCCAACGTGGAAGGGGTCGCTTGAACTTCAGCGAATGCCAGCTGAATTTTCAGCAATGCACATTTAGTTATTTATCGGCCCGAAATGTACTGCTTGCGTTAACTCCCAAAGCTTTCAAAGGGTGATTTACAAAAAAAAATCTGCGCAAAAACCATGTGTTTTAACATTTTCACAGCAAACAAGATAGACACATTTACAGACTAGCTGGTGCAAATAGTGGAGCCTTTAACAACTTAAAAGACTGGTGGAGACCAAAAACAGAGCTAAAAATGGAGGGAATACTGCACTTACATCAATCAGGTGGACACAAACAAAATACTCTTATAAAGTTACTCTGCTGAAATGAATACCACAAGCAACTAACACATGTATCGTTTCAATTTAAAAGGTGATATTTCAATGTTGTGTTTTGACTGTGCTGCCCTCCAGTGGCCAAAAAAGGTTATTACAAGTTTCAAGTGTAATCACGCCGCTGTTCTTCTGTTTGTCCACCAGGAGGAGCAGGTGGGCTCCAGCACGATGCGTTTCAGGAAGGTCCAAAACGAGCTGGACGACGCCGAGGAGAGAGCCGACATCGCAGAGACGACCGTCAACAAACTGCGGATCCGAACCCGAGAACAGAGCACCAAAGTGGCCATGGTGAGTGACACAACCCTAAACGGTAATTGGTGTTTTGTTTCTCTGGAGTTTAAATTCAGTGTTTCTAATCTGCTGTCTGTGTTTCTGCAGATCATAGAATGAAGCTCTTCAAACTCCATCAGTGTGTTTCCGGTGTGTGTGTGTGACGTTTGCTTGCTGTGTTTGAATCTGTCTGAGCTGGGGATGTCACTGGATCTACTATAATGAAATCACGTCAATATGTTGTATGTATTTCTCCACAGTAAAGCATTGTTAAAATAGGCAGTGAGTAAAGGGAAGGTATAATTTGTAAGCTACGTTTTAATGATTACATGAAGTTCTTCCCAGGTTAGGTAGACCTATTATGCATTTAAAATAATATTTATAAATAAAAATCTACATTTTAAACTGGCTCCAAATCAGCATGTACTGTACATCCGGAAGACACAAATGAGATGCCCATTCACACACACCAATATACACACAATGTACCAGTGGCCCATCTATTAACTGCAAGGGGAAAAAGGTAGCAAAATATTGAAAGAAATATAGAAAACAATGACAAAGTTAATATGGATTTAAAGACTGAAGTAAAGGCAGGGATAAACAGGGAAAAGGAAAGAAAAAGCTGGTTTGAGAAATGGTTGATATGTTCACAGAAGGAACTATATTTCATGTTAATACTATATATAACCATTACACCAGATAATGTCTCACCTGAACACATTACTTTGTTCGAGTTCCCTTATTCATGCTTCTTTTATTCTACATTATGAGTGATTTTTTTGTGGTAGCTGATATGTGCATGTTTTTAGGGGTGAGAAAGTTGGAGACAAAATATTGTTTAGATAATTGGAATGTAGAATCAGTCAGTGACAGTGTATTGTTTATTTATGGTACAACAAGTACATTATATCAATCCATTAAGTTATATATCTAAAATGTACATTTAATTCAATGGACTGTAATGTCATAGTGCTGAACACACAGATAATGATCCCCTACAACTCTACGCAGTGTTTAGCTTGTTGTGGTTTGACATCAAATAACTGTGATTGAGTCCTTTTGGCTCTCACTAATCTTACAGATACACCTATAATCAGTTTTTTCCAAAAACAACAAACACACATCTTCAATAGGATAATCACATCGCTATGTGTCTGATGGCTGTTTGCTAACATGTTAGCCACAAGTACTTTAAAAGCTAATGACACTACAGATCTGTCAGGTTTTCTGCCCCCTAGTGGCCAACAATCAATTTAAGAGTAATTATGAACCAGGTGCCAGTATTCAGACTGTATGTACTAATATTTTTTGTGTGGGTTTCACTGTAGTCTGTATATTTCTGAATGAGATCTTCAGTGTAGTATACAATAAAATAAATACCTGTTGGTGTTGGACATGGTTTGCTGACTTCTTGAACTTCCTCTTCGACACCACCAAACTCCTCAACCTGTGATAAAGAAATCATAAAGGTCTCCGACAAAATGAACATTACATAATGACCCTCCGCTCAAACTGTATAGCAGAAATACATCCACACATGTTAACACACAGAAAAATACAAGCTTTAACTTGACCTTTCACAACAAGAGCTGCAGTGCAGATGTTATAACCTAGATGATTTTCTGTTATACTTATAGTTGTGAAGCTAAACATGCATATAATATCATAAGGAAACATCATTGGGTCATTATAATAAGGTTCATGCCCTTAACAAGCATTAACCCCATGACCACAATTATAAAATAAATGTCTGTAAAATGACAACTCAGATTTTAAACATATTTGACTCTTTCTGTTATGAACTTAGGGTCGAGAATAGCGTTTTCAAATCTGTGACTTCACTTGTCTTTTATTTTTGAATGGGTAACAATAAAGCTATCTTAAAAAAATCTTTGCTTACAGAAGATCTGTAAAGGGGTCCCACAAATGTTCAGGATTATAGGTTGTGGCCATAAATATCCACAGTTAATTATACAGCAATCTTTTTCTTTGAAATAAAAAAAAGGTTGGTTCGAAATCTAGAGCTAAATGAGTAACAAGAGAGTTCATTAGCATATTTTTTTTTAATTTACTAATCATAATTAACTGGTTCCAGTAAGTACAATTACCTTATGAAAGAAAACACCAATTTAAACATTCACTTTTGGTATTCAATTGAATTAAGTACTGGGGGAGTGCTTAAGTGCGGGTCCCCGGGCACTCACGGCGTGCAAGGTTATGGAAGTGCACATGTTAGGGACACATGCTGGAGGTCTTTAGTCCGTCCTTTGGGGGGTCTTGGAGCGGCCAAATCAACACATTCTCACTCCCAACTCGGCCTATGTTGACATTATGTCAGGGTCCCTGTCGTCACTTTCCAACGCAAGGGGGGGCCCTTTAGCGTCGAATTTCGGGAGTTTTGAAAATACAGCTTCCTGTGTTCGAATGAGCTGCTCCTACTGTCGGTCCTGACGGACTCCAAAAGTCAGACATTATACAATCAAACAAATAAACACAAGGTTAATTGTGTCTTTCGGGGATGTCCATAGACTTCTATAGAGCTCCCTGGACATATGTAGTAAACGAGTTGAGATCGCGGAGAAATGCTCTCCGCAGATCCATTCTCAAAGCGTTTATCAACCTTTTTCTTACTCAATATCAAGCCACACTTATTGTTTTTAATTGTATAATGAAGGACTTTTGTTGCCGACAGTCGGAGCAGCTCATAGTAGTTGTTTTAGAGAATTTTACACCCGGAAGTAAGTATTCTCTCCGCTTTGCTTGACAAATCCCGTGATTAGTGTGGGTGAAGCAGGCAGGACCCAAATGCAGATTGAACAGAAAAAAGACCTTTATTTCAAGGTTTTAGGTGACGAAACAGAACACTACCCTGTGAACACAGTCACAGACAAACGAGGAACCAACAATTACAGACAGAAAAAACAGAACTTAAATACACACAGGACTAATCAAGGAAACAAGAGACAGGTGAGGAGGGAGGAGAAAACACAGGGGCACCAAGTGAACACAATCAAGAAAACAGGTAGGATTGGCAGGACCCCCGGCAGAAGAGTAGTCGGCGGGACCCCCAATGGGACAGGACATAGAGTTGGCAGGACCCCCGGCAGAAGAGTAGTCGGCGGGACCCCCAACGGGACAGGTGTCAGCAGGATCCCCCACGGAAGAGGACAAGGAGTTGGCAGGACCCCCGGCAGAAGAGTAGTCAGCGGGACCCCCAACGGGACAGGACATGGAGTTGGCAGGACCCCCAGCGGAACCTCCAACGGACCAGGACATTGGGTAGGGACTCGAGAGGGGACTCGAGAGGTGACTTGAGAGGAAACTCGAGAGGGAACACGAGAGGAGACTTGAGAGGTGACTCGAGAGGGGACTCGAGAGGGGACTTGAGAGGAAACTGGAGAGGGGACTCGAGAAGGGACTTGAGATGGGACTAGAGTAGGGACTAGAGTTGGGACATGAGTTGGGACTTGAGTTGGGACTAGAGAAGGGACTGGAGTTGGGACTAGAGTAGGGACTAGAGTAGGGACTGGAGAGGGGACTAGTGAAGGGACAAGAGAAGGGACTAGTGAAGGGACTAAAGAAGGGACTTGGGAAGGGGAACAGCACGCCTGGGGCTAGCAGGCCGGGAATCACACACCGAGAGGAAGTCCAAAATCCAGCTAGGTAAGAACTTAACTAAGCATGGTTTCTCAATAGCCATCTGGTGCGCCTCTGCCAGAGCAGCCTCTCGCTGCTGAACACCGGACGGTCCCCTCCACCTATCAGAGCAGCCAGCCAAAGAAAAGGAAAAACTTCCAACAAAAAAAAAATTCCAGCTCAAATGGATCTGCTGGGCCCATCCTTGGTTGGTTCCTTCTTTTAGGGTGAGTGAAGCAGGCAGGACCCAAATGCAGATTGAACAGAAAAAATACCTTTATTTCAAGGTTTTAGGTGACGAAACAGAACACTACCCAGTACCCTGTGAACACAGTCACAGACAAAGGAGGAACCAACAATGACAGACAGCAAAAACAGAACTTAAATACACACAGGACTAATCAAGGAAACAAGAGACAGATGAGGAGGGAGGAGAAAACACAGGGGCACCAGGTGAACACAATCAAGAAAACAGGTAGGAGGGAACACACACAGACGGGAAACCAAAGACAGATCTAGACAAGACAAAACACAACACAGACAGATCGTGACAATTAGTCCTCAATGGATGTTTGAGTGGCAGTGCGCCGAGGGTTACGCCGAGCGTCAAACAGCACTTTGAAATGGGATGGAACCACTACAGACTATCCAAAACTGGATTTGAACGGGTCCACCCCCTCCCCCACCCCGTCCCCAGAACTACACATGCTGGCTATTGTGTTTCGCAACATGTTCTATGGCACGTCTCTACTGGGAATTGTAGTTTTAAAAGACGTTTTCGTATTTCCCACAATAAGAAGTTGCCAGTATTAAACTGTATTTGCCAGTATTAAACACCCCTGGAGGTTTTGGGGATAGGAAACACTCAAATTTAAAACATATAATTAATAAATGGGTGAAAATTGCTTGTGTCCATAATGGGCAGCATTAATATACCCACATGACAGCTAAGGTCAGAAGAGCTTTATTTAACAGCTGGTCTTATGTCTGTGACCCCTCCTGTTGTTAATTGACAAGCCTTGAAACATGCACTTGTCAAGGTTCAGAGTCACATTTTGAGAATGGATCTGCGGAGAGCATTTCTCCACAATCCCAACTTGTCTATTAACAACGTTCAGGGAGCTCTATGCAAGTCAATTGGACTCCCTGATAGTTGAATATTTACGGTAAAGGGCCCCCCACTGCGTTTGATAGTGACGCCAAGGGATCCTGACATAACGTCAACATAGGCCGAGTTGGGAGTGAGAATGTGTTGGCCAAATATAGGTATTTCCCGTTCTCTTTCCTGGATGATGGATATAACCTAAGTGCACATGTTAGGGAGACATACTGGAGGTCTTTAGTCCGTCCTTTGATGCACTATTCCTGCCTTGTCAAGTGCTTTATTGTAGCCAGGTTCATGTCCAATTGATGTACTTTAATTTGTATGTACATGTATGTGTATTGTACAATACACATACATGTACATACAAATTAAAGTGCTTAATGTCCAACTAATGCACTTTATTTAGTATTGTATATGTCTCTGTAGTGTACACTACTGTACACTACAGAGACATATACAATACACTTATTCCGACATGTGAAACACTGTTCCTCCCTTGTAAAGTGCTTTATTGTAGCCTGCCTGCTTCATGTCCAATTGATGCACTTTATTTAGTATTGTATGTGTGTCTGTATTGTACACTACTGTACAAAACAGAGACATTTGCAAAACTATCTTTTAAATTGACAAACATCATATGTGTAATTCATGGCACAATTCAAACGGGATCAAAAGATAATTTCTCTCTCGCCATTAACTTCAATACATATGTTTTCCGAAATAAGGTCCCATGGTGGTCCACCGGAAAGGGAGGGACTTCGGCTCTCTATAGCGGGGCTCACTATGTGAACTCGCCTCGCAGGTGCACACGCCAGGACGGAGTACATCTGACTCGAGACAAAACTTGCTCAAATCCGAGTCGAAGTCGGAGCGTCAATGTACAAGTCGAGTCCGAGTCATCGTGCGCGAGAATTCACAAGTCCGAGTTCGAGTCTGCATCAATCAGAGTCAAGTCACGAGTCACAGAAATCGGCACTCGAGTCGAGTCCGAGTCCAGGACTCGAGTACTCCATCTCTGCTATCAGCTGAAGCCAACAGGCAGGAACAGGGAGACAAAACGTTGAGAGCACAGCAGCCCAAGGTTGCAGGCCTGTGCTCAGTGAGATCAAACTGATAAACTGGGTGAAAGTTATTACATTTTTTTTTACATTACATTACATTGCATTTAGCTGATGCTTTTGTCCAAAGCGACTTACAATAAGTACATTCGACCAGGAAGACACAACCTTAAGAAAACAGAATCATATAAGTACATCAGGTTTCATAGAGCCAAACATTTCAAGTGCTACTCAACTGGCTTTAGGTAAGCCAGTCCTTTATTAGTATAAAAGTGCTTCGTTAATAGTTCTAATGCTCGAAGTGGAGTCGAAAGAGATGAGTTTTCAGTTTGCGCCGGAAGATGTGCAAGCTATCTGCCGTCCTGATGTCAATGGGGAGCTCATTCCACCATCTTGGAGCCAGGACAGCAAACCCAAGTGTTTTCGCCGTTGGGAACTTGGGTCCCCCTCGCAGTGCGGGCGCAGCGAGTCGTTTGGCTGATGCAGAGCGTAGTGCACGCGCTGGGGTGTACGGTTTAACCATGTCCTGGATGTAGGAAGGGCCAGATCCATTCGCAGCATGGTAAGCAAGTACCAGTGTCTTGAAGTGGATTCTAGCAGTTACCGGAAGCCAGTGAAGGGAGCGGAGGAGCGGAGTGGTGTGGGAGAATTTAGGAAGGTTGAAGACCAGACGAGCCGCTGCATTCTGGATGAGCTGCAGAGGTCGGATGGCACATGCAGGTAGACCAGCCAGGAGGGAGTTGCAGTAGTCTAGGCGTGAGATGACGAGAGCCTGGACCAGAACCTGAGTCGCTTTCTGAGTCAGCTGGGGACGTATCTTCCTGATGTTGTAAAGCGTGTATCTGCAGCAACGGGTTGTAGCAGCGATGTTTGCAGTGAAGGACAGGTTGTTATCTAGGGTCACACCCAGATATGGGCCGAGGAACATATTTCGCCAACACCCCCCACACCAGTGACAATCCAGGGAGTGGACATTGAGATTGTGAAATCCTACAAATACCCGGGTGTTCATCTGAACAATAAACTGGACTGAAAATTCTGCTGCTCTGTACAAGAAGGGACAGAGCAGACTCTTTCTGCTGAGGAGACTGAGGTCTTTCTGGGTGTAAGGGGCACTCCTTCAGACATTTTATGACTCTGTTGTGGAAAAGGAGGGGGTGTGTTGCTTTATGTGAGGAATACCATTACTTGTAGGGAGATTGCACTCCCAGCTAATATTGAGTTTGATTGTTGGTGTGGAAATCATACTTTCTGGGGAAATGTCCCTCACCATAATTTGCCTATATCGACAACCCACCGCTTTTG
Organism: Gymnodraco acuticeps; assembly: GCF_902827175.1. Taxonomy (NCBI): domain Eukaryota; kingdom Metazoa; phylum Chordata; class Actinopteri; order Perciformes; family Bathydraconidae; genus Gymnodraco; species Gymnodraco acuticeps. Next base: position 50,851 of record NW_022990564.1, on the reverse strand, counting down.
TGGATTTCTATGATCAGGTAAAACTCATGCTGAATTCCTGTGACTCCAACACAGAGCTAATTATTTTAGGAGACTTTAACATAAACTGGAATGACAGACAAAATAGAAAGAACTTAAAACGAATCACGGATAAACACAACTTAATACAACTAATGGATCAACCGACTAGAATAACCAAAACCTCCAAGACTATTATAGATCTATTATTTACAAACAAAGCTGACAGAATAGTTTAAACCTACAACTTACTGACTGGTCTTTCCGACCATAATCTTATACTTTTTACCAGGAAACTCATAAAAAAAAGGTTCATGGCCACACCTAAAACCCCTGCCTTCGGTTCTTGCTTCATCCCCAAAAATGTACAACAACGTTTTATGGATGCAGTGAAAATGATTGATTGACTCTGTCCTCTGAAGATATTGGTAAAAACAGTGATCTGTTTATATCTAAAATGAATGACACAATGTCTTCCTTCTCAAGGAGAGGGTGCCTTAGGGATAGGAAGGAACATCATCTTCCCTGGCTGAATTAACAATGCAGGAATCTAATAAAATCTAGTGACCAACTATTAAAGTAGAGCTTGAAATCCGGACTATCCACCGATAGACAGAAATTCACTCATGCTCGTAACAAAGTGACACAACAATAAGACAGGCCAAAGCTAACTTTTTCATCAATATAATTGAAGGTGCGAAAGGTAACTGTAAAAAAGTTTGGCAAATCTTAAATCAACTATTAGGTAAACATACCAAACAGGAAAATAATGTTCTAGAATAAAAAATCAATGATGCCCTGATAAAAGACCCTGCAGTATATATAAATAGTGCTTTGGACATTACAAAGCTCTTCCCGCCATCTGAGGTCTCACCTAGCCCGACTGTGGATACACACCCCGTTTTTGACCTGGAGGAAATCACAGAGGTTGAGGTAAAAAATATGATCTCAGGGTTAAAAGGTTCTAAAGGCCGCTACACACCAACCTGAGACCAAAGAACGTGTATTGAAGGCGTCCCGACTTTTACGTCTGCTACGTCGCCTGCGTCGGCTACGCCGCCCGCCTACGCCGCCCGCCTACGAACACACCGTAAAGACTTCAGTCGACGATTGGCAATAACTGTCCTTTCCAGCAGGCAGCGGTAGTGTGTATTCATCATTCAAAAGAGGCAATAGCCAATCAGAGTGATTTCTTTGGCCGACTTTCTTTGGCCGATTCAACATGTTGAAATTCAACATGTTGAATCGGCCGCGGGAGGTGTGAAAATGTGCCGTAAATCAACGACAGTGCAGGACACACCAACCTGAGTAGGGCGCCGCGAATGTCCGACTGCCTCTGACGGCCTCTGATGGCCTCTGACTCCCAAAATCGGGTAGGTGTGTCAGGGCCTTAAGGCTAGGGATGCATATGATTTCGACACCAACTTTATAAAGACACATATCGACGGTTTAATAAAACCAATTACTATGCTAGTGAATCAATCTATGAGCACGAGGGAAGTTCCATAACTCTGGAAGGTGGCCACGGTGACACCGATCTTTACATCTGGGGATAAGGCAATGTTGTCCAATTATAGACCTATCAGCATCCTCCCCTGTGTCTCTAAGATAGCTGAGAAATGGGTGTCAAAACTAATCACCAAACATTTAGACAAAGGTTTCGCTCCACTCCACCCAATGCAGTTTGGTTTTCATGCTCACCACTCCACTGAGACAGCTAACTGTGTCTTTGTGGAAAAGGTCTGACACAAGCCCATATGTAGGTGTTGTCTTCCTTGATCTCAGGAAGGCATTTGGGTGGCGTGTGGCACAATGGATAGAGCCTTGGTATGGGTATCAGATGGTCACAGGTTCAAACCCCACTGCAGTCAGCATGTCGTTGTGTCCCTGAGACACTTCACCCCAAATTGCTCCTGTGGGGATTGCCCACAGTATTGAGTATGTTAGTTGCTTTGGATAAAAGAGTCTAAGGTAAGGTAAGGTAATGTAATGTAATTTGACACTGTTGACCACCAAGCGCTGCTTAGAAGCTGACTCATTTCAAATTTTCGGCAGTTTCTATACATTGGTTTGAGTCTTACTTATTGAACAGAAAACAGTGTGTTTTGGTCAACAGGGCCAAATCCCCCTACCTTGTCAACCTTGTTGGGGTTCCACAAGGATCCGTTCTTGGACCGTTACTTTTTGCACTGTACATTAATGACTTGCCTAATGTATGTCCTGAGTTGAATGTGCAAATGTATGCCGATGATGCTGTCATCTTTATTCGGGGGAAAACACTGAGATGATCTAATCTTGTCTCTCAAATGCATTGGACAAGGTTCAACACTGGCTGAACAACATATGCTTGCAGTCAAACGTAAAAAAACCAGTCTGCATGATGTTCAGTAAACAACCAGTGTTTAGAGTCGGTGAGGTCCTGATAATTTATTCCGGTAAATTACTCAGACCTACTAATTGACCTGACCGAAGTTATTGAGTCTATGTAAGTTTGCTGCTTGGCTCAGATCCACCAACGTCAGCAAGATCTCACCTCTACTAACCCCCCGAAGAACCAGGTTCAATTAACTGCTGTTTCAATTCAGACAACTCTTTTTTAATCTGTTTAAGCGATCCCGAAGGATTTTGATATCAGTAAATGGAGTGTGCTCCTACCTAAGTGTGTGTGGCAGGGTGCAGTCTTACCTTTTAAGCAGGAGAGGAGAGCACAGGTGTCTTTTAAGTTATCCCAGTCCAAAAGGTGGGATTCAGTTTATTTGAAGAAAAATAGGTCCAAACTAATAGAGGGTTTTTACCTTCTCTCTTTACAACATTATAATCATACTCAAAAAAATGGTGCTGTGATCATGTTCAAATATGAAACTTTAATTCACAGTCTTACATTTATTACCAAAATATTTAATGTCAACTGCCCAATTCAGTTGTGACATTTTAAAATCTCCCGATAGAATTTAGAGGTATTTCCTCGTAAAAAGACCGGTGACAATAAAAAGCGCATTCAACTTTTCATTCACCAAATCAATTCACATCAGTTTCATACCTTTTTTCCGACACAGATGGCGGGTACTAACATCCATCAATGTTTCAATCAATGTTTATTTATATAGCCCAATATCACAAATGTTACATTTGTCTCAGTGGACTTTACAGTTTGTACAAAATATCAGTATGACAATACGACACCCTCTGTCCTTAGACCCTCACATCGTACAAGGAAAAACTTCCGAAGAAAACCCACAGTTTAAAGGGGAACATGGGAGAAACCTCAGGGAGAGCAACAGAGGAGGGATCCCTCTCCCAGGACGGACAGACGTGCAATAGATGCCGTGTGTAAATTGAAAAGATAATACATTTGCAACATAGGTAGTCCAAATGTTTGGAAATGCATGTGTGTATAATAGGAAGATGAATCCATGAGGATATCCATCGAGGACCTATGATCCAGGACCACAGCCACGACTCAAGATCCAGGGCTTGCGATCCAGGACAGAGGAGTGCAGGATCATCCATGACTCCGGATCCCGGCGTATATAGACACCAAAAAGAAAGACATTTGGGGAAACACATACCTATCTCCCGCAGGTATTTCGGAGGAAGATCCTCACGGTGGCGGTTCCTAATCACAACCACACTCACAACCACATCTCCCATCAAATCATTCCACTCAGCATTCCAACCAAGAAATTCACTCAGCATTCAAAGAAATTCACTCAGCATTTCAATCAAATTCACTCAGCATTTCAACCAACAAATATCAGAGATATTTACCAAGTTTGAGAGAACCTTACCGAGAGCTATTAACCCAGCTCTGAAGGACAAAGCCTACCGGGAGAGAGTCTACCAGGGGAAACCCCCCTCTCTCTCGCGCTCTCTCAAAAAACCGATCTCTTTATGCTCAAAAAAACGGATCGAAACCCCAAAAAACAAACACCTCCTCCACACCCAATTTGTGGAAAACTGGGCATTGCCTCTAATGTACAGGGCTGGACATGACCCGACATGTTTTTCTCCTTCAGTAAGGAGCCCCCCTCCCTGTGAACTGCTGTCAGAGGAGAGGGAAAAAACAGCCTACTCTCTTATCAGAGACACCCATAACTCTTAAAGGCCTTACACTCAACTTAACAAACCACTTGGTTTTGTTTATACTGTAACTATAGAAAAACCTAAAATATGAAGCATTTTCATTGTGGGTTATACAAGAATATAATTGATTATATTTGATTATTACTAACTTTCGTTTTAAGTATTAAACATACGAAAACTCTCAACACCAGTCAAAATCGAAGGATCCAACGTGTTTTTAAACGGAGCAGAAATAGAACTAGACTCCAACTTCAAGTATCTTGGAGTCATAATGGACTTGAACTTGACTTTTAAGAAACACATCAAGAAAGTATCCAATACTATTCAATCCAACTTGCAACATTTTAAACAAATTAGACCTTTCTTAACTGTCAGTGCTGCAAAGTCATACCTCCACTGTATGATTATATCCCACATTGAACACTGTTTAACAAACTGGTCGTTTGCTTGTGCCACAAACCTGAAACCCACAGAACAGCTAAGAGAGCTATCAAGGTGTTTGACAGCAACCCTGTCTCCTAAAAATTACGTTCCCACAGAACTAAACTGCATTCTCAATTACGTTTAGCTAGAAACGTATTTTCTCCCACGTTACGTTTGTTATGAACGTATCTCAAATACGTTTATTTTCTACATATCTTCTAGAAACATATCTTCTCCCACGTTACGTTCGTTATGAACGTATCTTAAATACGTTTATTTTCTACATATCTTCTAGAAACGTATTTTCTCCCACGTTACGTTCGTTATGAACGTATCTTAAATACGTTTATTTTCTACATATCTTTGCCATTTATTGCCTTGCTTATAATAATGATAATAGTCATTTATAAATATCATTTTAGAGCACACATTTGAAATCGAGAATCGGGCTCGATATATGGTTAAATTAAAATCAGTAGGCGAGGCTGTAATTTCGGCAGCTGTTACTCTCATGAGCGAGGCAGAAAATAATAGTTTTAACATGCCAAAAAGCTGCTGTGTCGTTTATTGCACCTCAAAGATTAAAACAAATCCAGAGTTACTTGTTTCTGTACTTCCTCTAAGAAGAAAGGACAGTAACAGAAGAGCTCTGTGGCTTCAGGCTTGATCGCCGTTCAAATGACAGCGTTGGTTTCCCCAAAAGTGGGCGAGCTGTAAAGTGACGTTTTACTATCATCTATTATTCAAAACCATTCTATTTATTCTAACGTAAATTACATGCCAGTGTTTTATCTTTTTATTTATTTGTTTTTATTTTAAATCGTATAATGTCGGACTTTTTTCCCGTCTGTGAGGAAAATAAATGGGGTTTAGAGCCTCAAAATACTGAAATCTGTATTTTTTAAAATCTTTTCCTTCTAATTTGTTATTCTTTTCTAAATAACACACTGTTATTTACTCAACAATAACACACAATTATCCTTGTTTTTATTTATTCGTTTAATTCTATAATCTTGGGCTTTTTAGCCGTAAATAAAGTCACCGGAAACAGACGGGACATTTCGAGCGATACACACCACAAACCCACCGAACTGATTACCCAAGATCCTCAGCTTGAAGCTCGTTGATTGGATGTTTTAGCCGCAATAAACGCTGGGATATGGTGTTAATAAGTTGTGATATCCGAAAACGAAAAATAAAATAATACCTAATTCAGAGTGTTCTTGCTTTTCTCTTTGTAAGTCATCACATAACGGCATTGTAATACACGGTTCGGCTGCATTAAATATTATACATCTGCCGTAGTTCTTTATTTATAGAGCCCTGATGAGAAGACTTCTAGACAAACATGAGGAACTGCCGCCAAAACTGAATACTTGATGTGGATCATAAATATATCAACAATTAAACAACATCTTCAATTTCTTTTCACAAAATACGTCTCCTTGCAGTATCAATAGTAATTCGGCTGACTTTTATATTTGATCCAATTGGTAGATAATAGGTTATATTTACACCATAACGGTGCACAGCTGATAGAAAAGGACTTGTAGTTTTTAAAGATATTACTGATTTTCTTTGAATATAAGAATGTAAATACTGAGTTGAGAGAATAGTCAGGGGATTTGGGTGATGGGAGACACATCTATGGATTCAGAATTTCAATAGCGTACCATTAAATGACGGATATACCTTTCTGTCTGTGATGTTTTACAAATCAGATATTAATGTGTAGAAGTAAAACATGTGAAATAATATAGCAATATCCTGTAAAATTATGTAAAAACATGAATAAAACTACACATCTTCAGATGTTATACATACATAAGTGTTCTACACTAATAATACAAAGTTATTATTAGTATGCTGTGTGTACCTTGTGTGCACCGCCTAGTGGTTAAAGCACGTTATTGAATTATTTTTGTTGAATAATGTTATTTGATGAAAACAATATTAAGAGTACATACTTTCATAGGGGGAAAGTAGAAGGTCAATGATAGAAATATAGAATATAAAAAGTCAAGAAGATACTATAAGTGATCTCTACAATAAAACAGTTTAGTGCCGGATGTACAAAGATATTAATAGGAGGATGTGCAAAACAGAAAAACGAATTAACCTTTATTAACACATTAAAGAATACTTTAGGTTAAGGTCTTATTTTAAACAAGAAAAAAGCTTTGGGGGTATCTATATACAGATAAATATTAAGCCTGACAAAGTACTTAACGTCTAATATATTGCTTTCCTGCAATGTTAACTATGTTGAAGCACTTCTTTTAACTGATATTATACACATTAATTATACTCTTATGTATGTAGGTAGAATAAGAAATGTGCAGAATATGACAGTTTAATGGTGGAGGTACACACATATTGATAGATGTCTTGTAATACGCTGTTGAGGAACCTGCGACCCAAGTTGTGTATATGATCAATAAACCTTAGAAAATCTTGAAATCTTGAAAGGGATGTGCAAAATAGCCATTATACAGTTTTTAATTAACTATTAGTAGAGAATAACGAGTAATGAATATACTTTATAGAGATCTGCAGATAAATGTTTCGTCTTCTCAAGCACCACCTATCAAATATCTCTCCTGATTGTTGGCACTTGACAATCACCTTCCCTGAATTTTACTCACGTGTAACTAAAGTCTGCTTTAAGGGTTGTTTATATTTCACATCATTAATCAGAATCTGCAAAGTAACTAAACTAAATGTAGTGGAGTAAAAATACCAGGTTAACCTCTGAATTGTAGTGGAGTAGAATTACAAAGTAAGCTGTCGTGTGGGTATATATTAATGCTGCCCATTATGGATATAAGCGATTTTTACCCATTTAGTAATTACATGTTTTAAATGTGTACACACCAATGTGTTTCCTATCGCCTAAACCTCCAGGGCTGTACACAGTTTAATACTGGCAACTTCTAATTTTGGGAAAAACGTCTTTTAAAACTACAATTCCCAGTAGATACGTGCCATAGAGAACATGTTGCGAAACACAATAGCCAGCATGTGTATTTCTCGGGGGGCGTTCGAGTCCAGTTTTGAATAGTCTGCCGTGGTTTCGTTCCATTTCAAAGAGCTTGACGCTCGGCGTAACCTTGGCGCACTGCCACTCCAACATCACGGGGTTTGTCAACGGGACTGTAGTCCCAAACGATAGCTGGGGATTATGGGTAGTGTAGTGTCTTCGGCCATCCTAAATCTCGAAATGTCCCGTCTGTTTCTGGTGACTTTATTTACGGCTAAAAAGCCCAAGATTATAGAATTAAACAAATAAATAAAAACAAGGATAATTGTGTGTTATTGTTGAGTAAATAACAGTGTGTTATTTAGAAAAGAATAACAAATTAGAAGGAAAAGATTTAAAAAAATACAGATTTCAGTATTTTGAGGCTCTAAACCCCATTTATTTTCCTCACAGACGTTTATACGATTTAAAATAAAAACAAATAAATAAAAAGATAAAACACTGGCATGTAATTTACATTAGAATACATAGAATGGTTTTGAATAATAGATGATAGTAAAATCTACGTCACTTTACAGCCCCGCCCACTTTTGGGGAAACCAACGCTGTCATTTGAACGGCGATCAAGCCTGAAGCCACAGAGCTCTTCTTTTACTGTCTTTTCTTCTTAGAGGAAGTACAGAAACACGTAACTCTGGATTTGTTTTAATGTTTGAGGTAAACGACACAGCAGCTTTTTGTCATGTTAAAACTATTATTTTCTGCCTCGCTCATGAGAGTAACAGCTGCCGAAATTACAGCCTCGCCTACTGATTTTAATTTAACCATATATCGAGCCTGATTCTCGATTTCAAATGTGTGCTCTAAAATTATATTTATAAATGACTATTATCATTATTATAAGCAAGACAATAAATGGCAAAGATATGTAGAAAATAAACGTATTTAAGATACGTTCATAAGGAACGTAACGTGGGAGAAAATATGTTTCTAGAAGATATGTAGAAAATAAACGTATTTTAGATACGTTCATAACGAACGTAACGTGGGAGTAAATACGTTTCAAGCTAAACGTAATTCAGAATGCAGTTTAGTTCTGTGGGAACGTATTTTTTAGGAGACAGGGTTGTTGACAGAAAGCCATATTCATACCACCACTGCACCATCCTTGAAAAACACAATTTCTTGAGTTTTGACAATTTTCAAGTCTTTTAAAAGTATGTGCTTTATTTATAAATGTTTCCATGGACTGCCCCCCCCCCCCTTAGGGACGCTGCACTAGGTCAGAAACCAGAGGAGACTGTGAAGTCCACTGCAGACGGACCACTTTTGGACAAAATGTACTTTCAATTAAAGGTGGCTCATTCTGTAATAGCCTCCCAACTGAGATACAGCATTGTCCCACTCTCAATAGCTTGAGAAACAAACAGACATGCAATCACCGCTTAATGCACTTTAACACAGGGGTATCATCTCTCGCACTTTATGTATCTCTTGTATCTTCTCTTGCACTTTATATGTCGTTGCTGCCATATTGTATTACCATGTGTTAAATTATTGTATGCTGCTCTTGCTCTTTTGTACTTTTTGCATATTATCATGTATTTGTTTTTGCTATGTTTGTAAAATGTAATTTTCTTAAATGTTGTATGTGAGGGACTGCGGATGGAAATTAGCTCCAAGCTAAATCTGGCATATTTACGCTTGACACATTTGATTGTTTTAAGTGTTCATTGATGTGCATTGTCCCTGCTAAATAAACGAATAAATAAATAATCAGCCATCTTCTATGGTGTGGCCTGCTGGGGCTGCAGCATCTCGGCTGCTGACAGGAAGAGACTGAACAGACTGGTAAGGAAGGCCAGCTTTGTGCTCAATGTCTCACAGAGAGATATTCACAGCTCCTTCCTTCCTGCAGCGGTCAGACTGTATAACCCTCATGGTCCCTGGTAGACCCCCACACATATAACAACAAAGACTAAAACACCCCTTGTTGTGCAATACCAATTATGTGCAATATATACATATGCCGTAAATAGCTGTTAGAATTAGGGCTGCTCGATTATCGCAAAAATCATAATCTCGATTATTTGGGTCAATAATTGTAATTGCGATTATTAAATGCGATTATTCATTGACTTTAAAAACATCCATTTATAGGAGAACAATGTGAACAGTATGTTTTTAACAGTTGATTACCCTGAACTTTAAGTATAATTCAACTAAAAAACCCAAAAGAAAAAAATCAATAAAAAAAAATAAAGTAATAATAATCATAAAAAATAATCGTTTTATTTCGATTACGTTGTTGTCGTAATTGTTGCAAGCCATAATCGTAATTGCGATTAAAATACGATTAATTGAGCAGCCCTAGTTAGAACTGTTACAGGATGTGTATTTTGTAAATTGTGTAATTTTTGTATCTTTAATATTTGCTATGCTTCTTGTTAACATTAATCTGTCTTTGGCTCTTTTCTTGCTGTAACAAATACAAATGTCCTCACGCAATGTTTTTTAAATGTATTATTATTAAACAATTATTCAAGTCCCATTGAGAATGGAAAACTTATCATCCAATGGAGCCCTGGTCAAGACATGGGCAACAGTATTTCCTAACAAACTAGCCTACATGCAAACATTTGAACATGTAAAACAAACACACTACTTTTACGATGACACCCACATACACTTTGAAACAAACATGCAGTATCAGCTGTATGCAAAGGACGAAAAGGGGAACAGACCAAAGATGGACTGATGAATTTATTGGAAGAGTCAGCAGGAAGTCAATGAAAGCCAGAGAACTTTGAATATGTATATGTGATTCTTCCCTTTACCTCCGTTTCCTTCTTTTGCTATTCGTGCTTCAGTGTAATGTGGCTCTTGAAGTTTTGTTGGGAAAATACCGAATGTACTTTTCCAATATCAGAGTAACATGATAACAAAGGCCCAACTGTAGCTGTGAACATGACAGGATATATGATTACCTAGAAGAGCATCAGGACTGTTTTAAGCATATGACAGCTATGTGACAACGATTAACATGATGATTCAGCCCCTATGGAGAGAGACATTTGACTGTCATGTTTATTGCTTACGTGGGTTTTAGCTAATCTGAATTAAACATTGAATACTGCTTTCTATTCCTCCATCTTGTGACTGTAACTCCCTCTCTTGTATATCAGCGTGTGAAGGACACTGTTCAGGAACTAGTTGAACTAAATGCTCTGTATGTGATGACTACTTCCATTCTTGAGAGGATAATAAATACATGGATCCTGAGGTTGAAGCTCAAGCTGGTGATGAGTGATATGTTTCTAACAAGTTTCATTGATGACCTTTTTGACCACACAGGTTGCGGTTCAATTTCAAAAAATTATCCTATCGTCTTTTCCAAACCACTATTCCTTAACTTCTGAGTTAAACATCATAGGGTTAAGAGAAAATGCAGAATACATCAGGACTCAGGAAAAGACAACTGCGGTGCAAAGAGAATCTGACTGCACTAACATTAGGCTGTGAATGATTGGCCAGCGGATGTTATTGATGTGCGTCTGCCATGAGGAAACAGTAGATTACTATAAGCGCATGTAGATACTTTGCTCTTTGTGCTGATGATGCTCTTTGTGCTGATGATTTATAAACATGAACAACAGTGAACAACATTATTTCATTAAAATATATACAACATTTTCTCCTTTCATTTCTAAAAGGGTGGTCGAGTGTATCCTAAACTAAAGGAGATTAAAAAGGAACACATTCTCTCTCCCAACTCGTACTATAGTGAAGTTATGTCAGGATCCCTTGGCGTCACTATCAAAAGCAGTGTATTCAACTATCAGGGCGTCCCATTGACTTGCATAGAGCTCCCTAAACGTTGTTAATAGACGAGTTGGGATCGCGGAGAAATGCTCTCCGCAGACCCATTCTCACAGCATTTATCAACCTTTTTCTTACTCAATATCAAGCCACACTTATTGTTTTTACTTCTTTATTTTAAATTTTATAATGTTGGACTTTTGTTGCCGTCAGTTATGGGGAGAGTAGGGGCTCAGAATACTGAAATCTGTATTGTTTTCTAAACCACACACTGTTATTTACTCAACAATAAGACACAATTATTCTCGTGTTTATTTGTTTGATTGTATAATTGTTACGGTGTGTGAAGGAAGCAGGACCCAAACGCAGAATAAAGTGAAAATTCCTTTATTTCAAGGCTATAATGAAAAGAAAAAACTCACCGGAGACTTACTCACAACACAAGACGAACCGACACTGAACACAGGCAGAGACAAGACTAACTACAGGGAGGGGTAATCACGAGACACAGCCGGGCAGGGGAGGAGAAACACAAGGGCCACAGGTGAAAATAATCAGACAACTAGACACACCAGGGAAACTAACGACGGGAGGAAAAACACAGGAAGAAGGACCAGACAATATAACAAGAGGAAAACATGACAGGGAGAACAGCAAAACACCCAAACCAAGACATAGAAAACGTGACATAACACAATAATCGTAACAGAACCCCCCCTTCAAGGGACGGATTCCAGACGTCCCTAAAACACCAAAACAGTCCCATAAATGTCCAAAAAAAAACAAAAAAACAATGTCCAGCAGGGTGGGTGGAGTGGGACCGGAGGAGGGATATAAAACTAAGGCCACCAGGGTGGGTGGAGGGGGTCCGGAGGACGGGTCTGGGCTGACAACCCAAGAGCACCACGGAGGACCCGGAAGGGATCTCGGGCAGACGGCCCGGGGGCAAGGCAGAAGCCGAGAAGGGGGTTATGGAGGGGCGAAGGCCATCGCGGGCGAACTCAGGGGGCCGAGCATGAGGGCGAGGACCGCGGCCGGGAAAGTCAGGGGGCCGGGCTCGAGGGCGAAGACCAGACAGCTCCGGAGGCCGGGCAGGAAGGCGCTGACGGGACAGCTCCGGAGGCCGGGCAGGACCCGGTGTCGGAGCTGGTGGGACAGGCCTCGGCAGGATCCCCCACGGAAGAGGACCAGGACACGGGACCCCCGGCAGGAGAGTAGACGGCAGGACCTCCAACGAGACAGGACAAAGGGTTGGCAGGACCCCCGGCAGGAGAGTAGACGGCGGGACCTCCAACGGGACAGGACAAAGGGTTGGCAGGACCCCCGGCTGGAGAGTAGATGGCGGGACCTCTAACGGAACAGGACAAAGGGTTGGCAGGACCCCCAGCGGAACCTCCAACGGACCAGGACATTGGGTAGGGACTTGAGACGTGACTCGAGAGGGGACTGGAGAGGAAACTCGAGAGGGGAACCAAGGGGGAACTAGAGAGGGGACTCGAGGAGAGACTAGAGGAGGGACTAGAGGAGGGACTAGAGGAGGGAACTCGAGAGGGAACTGGAGAGGGGAACTGGAGAGGGGACTCGAGAGGGGACTAAAGGAGGGACTAGAGATGGGACTAGAGATGGGACTAGGGAATTGACTAGAGGAGGGACTTGAGTAGGGACTAGAGATGGGACTAGAGGAGGGACTCGGGAAGGGACCAGAGAGGGGACTAGAGAAGTGACTGGAGAGGGGACTCGAGAGGAAACTTAAGATGGGACTGTGGCAGCTGGGGCCAGAGCTGGGTCTGGAACCATGGCTACGGGGGCCGGAATTGAAGCCAGAATCATGGCTGTAAGGTCCGGTTCTGGAGCCGGAAACATGGCTGTAAGGTCCGGTTCTGGAGCCGGAAACATGGCTGTAAGGTCCGGTTCTGGAGCCGGAAACATGGCTGTAAGGTCCGGTTCTGGAGCCGGAAACATGGCTGCTGGGGCCAGAACTGGGTCTGGAACCATGGCTGTGTGGACCGGTTCTGTAGCCGGAACCATGGCTACTCGGGCTGCTAGCCTGGCCTTGCGACGACTCCTCTTAGCAGCCGCCTGAATACTCCGTGGACCTCCATAAGCCAGCCGAGTTCCGGAATACAACTCCTGGACAGGAGCAGGAACTGGGGCAGAAGCACGGGCTGACTTCAGACGGAACAACGGAGACGTTTGTAGTCAGCAGGCTGGAAATCACACACCCAGAGGAAGTTCAAAATCCAGCCAGGTAAGAATTTCACCAAGTCTGGTTTCTCCATAGCCAACCGGTGCGCCTCTACCAGAGCGGCCTCCTTCTGCAGAACACTGGATGCTCCCTTCCACCAATCATAGCAGCAAGCCAATTAAAAGGAAAAATGTTGTAGTTCCATCTCAAAATGATCATCTGCTGGGTCCATTTTGGTCGGTTCGTAATGTTACGGTGTGTGAAGGAAGCAGGACCCAAATGCAGATCAAAGTGAAAATTCCTTTATTTCAAGGCTATAATGAAAACAGAACACTCACCGGAGACTTACTCACAACACAAGACGAACCGACACTGAACACAGGAAGAGACTAAATACAGGGAGGGGTAATCACAAGACGAGACACAGCCGGGCAGGGGAGGAGAACCACAAGGGCCACAGGTGAAAACAATCAGACAACTAGACACACCAGGGAAACTAACGACGGGAGGAAAAACACAGGGAAAAGGACCAGACAATATAACAAGAGGAAAACATGACAGGGAGAACAGAAAAACGCCCAAACCAAGACATAGAAAACGTGACATAACACAATAATCGTAACAATAATGTCGCATTATGTCTGACTTTTGGAGTCCGTCAGGACCGAGGGTCGGAGCAGCTCATTCAAACACAGGAAGCTGTATTTTCAAAATAAGAGTTCATTTGAATATTATATTTGATAATGTATTTGTATTAACTAGGCCACTGGGTCATGTTAAGGCAAGGCAAGTTTATTTATATAGCACCTTTCAACACAAGGCAATTCAAAGTGCTTTACAACAAACGAAAGACATTAAGAAAATGGCATTTAAAATGAGTCATTAAAAAGAAAAGCTAATAAAATAAACATTAAAAGAAAAAGTACATGGATAAAAGTTACAGTGCAGTCTAAGATATGAATAGTTCAATTAAAAGCAGCGGCAAAAAGAAAAGTCTTCAGCCTGGATTTAAAAGTAGTCAGAGTTGTAGCGGACCTGCAGGTTTCTGGGAGTTTGTTCCAGATATTTGGAGCATAATAACTGAACGCTGCTTTACCATGTTTAGTTCTGACTCTGGGGACAGAAAGCTGACCAGTCCCTGAAGACCTGAGAGATCTGGATGGTTCATAACTTAGCAGGAGGTCAGAAATGTTAAGAACATATTTTCTGTCAGTTTGATGTTACAAATATCAAAACAATATATGTGTCCATAACAAAATACATCCGTCATAAACTAAACTGGAAACGTATACTGGAAAGTATAATGTATTGTGTTAACACTGTAAACGTGACCGTTTTATAACCCGCACCGCCTAGTGGTTAAAGCACGTTATTGAATTTCTTTGTTGAATATGTTATATCTGATGAAAACATAACAATATTAAGATTACATACTTTCATAGGGGGAAAGTAGAAGGTCAATGATAGAAATATAGAATAGAACATATCAAGAAGATACTGTAAGTGATCTCTACAATAAAACAGTTTAGTGCCGGATGTCCAAAGATATGAATAGGAGGATGTGCAAAACAGACAAACAAATAAGGCTTTATTCAAACATTAAAGAATACTTTAGGTTAAGGTCTTCTTTTAAATAAGAAAACAGCTTTGGGGGTATCTACAGATAAATATTAAGCCTGACAAAGTACTTAACGTTTAAAATATTGCATAATTTGTTTTGGGACTTGACAATCACCTTTCCTGCAATGTTAACTATGTTGAAGCACTTATTTTAACTGATATTATACATAATAATTATACTCTTATAAGATGTATGTAGATAGAATAAGAAATGTGCAGAATATGATATTGATAGATGTCTTGTAATGCACTGTTGAGGAACCTGCGACCCAAGTTTTTCATCTCCGACCTTGTCAGGTATTGAACATTCAATAAATAAAGAACACAGAATTATTTAATATAAAACACAGAATTTGTGTGATTATACTAAATGATTTACAAATAAACACCACTGCATATTTACAACTTTTACACATGCTACTGCAATGAAAAAATGTTAAACTTGGGATCAATAAAGTATATCTTATCTTAAGATGACCGATGGCTACTTGTCACAGTCTGTCTGTGTTGTGTTTTGTCTGTCTCTGGTTTACTGTTTTATTTTGAATAGTGTTCACCCCCTGTCTTGTCTGTTGATTCCTGTCTCTGTGTTTGCCCTCCTGTGTCTGATGTCCTGATTGTGTTTACCTGGTGCCCCTGTGTTTTCTCCTCCCTCCGCACCTGTGTCTTGTTTGTGTGATTAGTCTTGTGTGCATTTAAGTTCTGGTTTTTCTGTCTGTCTTTGTTGGATTGTTGTTCGACCTGACTTTGTTCACTGGGAAGAGTTCTGTTGTTATATTAGCCTTGAAATAAAGGTATATATTTTTTAATTCTGCACTTGGGTCCTGCCTACTTCACTCTCCCTGACACTACTACCACATTTGCAAAATGTGCCTCTGATCCTTGACAAGTGCATGTTTCAAGGCTTATCAATGAACAACAGGAGGGCTCACAGACATAAGACCAGCTGTTAAATAAATGAAAAGCACATTTCTTTCCTCAAAGTCCTCGTGTTACAGAATTCAGCTGCAACAATGATCTGAATAATCAATCAGTTACGATCATTTTGATAGAAGAAAGAGAATGTAATGCTTTTCCTTGTTATATATGAATTTAATATGTTTAGGGGTTTTACTATTGAATGTTTTTGCT
This sequence comes from Gymnodraco acuticeps, assembly GCF_902827175.1. NCBI lineage: Eukaryota > Metazoa > Chordata > Actinopteri > Perciformes > Bathydraconidae > Gymnodraco > Gymnodraco acuticeps. The sequence goes on along the minus strand of NW_022990564.1, from coordinate 34,613 downwards.
TGGCCGGTGGGAGATAATAATAACATGTTTGGCTTTTGTTGAATTTTGATCAAGATTAAATCACCAATAAAAAAAAAGACCTTTAATGAAATGTCATACAAAAATGTGTTTCTTTATTTGCATCCTAATTATAGTTTTTTTGTCTCACAATATCTTCAAATGAGTTATGTTGAAAACAGTAACAGGCCGTGCCTTTCACACCTAGGCCTTCAGTAGTGTCCACCTGAATGAATCCACCTCCTAATAGCATTATTATGACGTCACAGCTATAGAAACCATTAAGATGAAACATTAACGCAGTATAACAGGGCGCTGCATCACAGACAGGTTTCTAATGTAGCGAGAATGAATGCCATTACTAAAGCGAGACCACCGAACAACACAATTCAACAAGCCTCCTTTCACTGCTGCGCCGCACATCCTCTCTAGCAGAAGCAACAATATTTACTTAATAAAATGACAAGAAAATATCAACAATGTTAAATAAAAGTCATTATAGCCATTACTCACCAATACGTTTGATTATTTGTACCCAAAAACCTTCCTCCTTTCTTTCTTTCTGAAGAGTTCAGTTACTGTGTTGTTCAGATTACCTGAGTGTTTCAGTTCCAATAATAAGTCCTGTTCTAACGCCATGGAGGCTGATGCTGGAAGTCGAGTCAGTTCAGTCGTATTTCTGTCAAACACATTGTGGAATATAGGAATGAACAGAGTCCTGCTTCTGACACGGCTCAGTTCTCTTTATACATGAACCTTCCTAAGAACAATTCGACCTCAGCTCCATCCATCATGGTGCACTTTGTAATGGAGGGTATGTCCTCTTGTTGGGGGAAATCTTTGTTGAGAGATGTTTGGCCGGAATATATGCAAGATCCTGGATGACAAGACGTTTTTTTTTTTTTTAAATATAGGTAATGCCTTTTAGACTATAAAGTGATTTTTGAAAAGTGAGGTTTCAAAACATAAAGCTTTTTTAATTGTAAAGCTGCTCTAAACATTCTGAATGTGTCTCAGTTCATGTTGGTTTGCAGTAAACACCATCAGAGGGTGAACATGGACTCAAGCCTTTGCCGTGACAATAAAACCCTTTTGAGCAGCTACAACAAAGCGTTTGAAACAGGTATCCAGACACAAAGAAAATAAAGTTTGTGTAACATTAAAGCATGAACACATGTTTTACTAGAATACCCAAAGTATGAAGCTGGAAGTTAGAGCAATAATTCTTTCAATGGTTTTGTGATCTTTTAAATGTATTAGCTTGTAAGCTGTAAAGGTTTCTCATTATATGAAATGATCAGTGTTGTTTCAGACTTTTTGTATTGTTTTTGTTTATGGGCATGAATTTGGTTTTCCTGCTGTGCATCACCAGTCCTACGCCCACATTACTCTATTGGTCCTACCTTGTAAATGCATGTGCAAATGTAAGTGAATAAGCCTGATGTAAAAAAGGTGTCAGTTCCATATCCACTTTGCATTTGACCTAATGTATAATATAAACAGCTGCACATCTGCAGTCTCTGTCCAAAAGAGAGGAACAGGGAAGAGACAAGGATGGAAACAGTTCTTCTGATCATCATCGCTCTTTCAGGTCATTATTATTTTTATTTAAAATATATTATCCCATTAGCAATTTTTAGTACTTTCTATTTTGGTTTCCCTCTGACAATTACTTAAGTTCTTTAATTTACAGTTTAACTTTAATGTAATTTGGAGAAGTTGGTTCAGTAATTGATATTGAATCTAATCAAAGTGTCTGTGTCTCTGCAGGGCTGAGCGCTGTCTCCTCACATGCTGAACGTCAGTACCATTTTGTTTCTGAAGCAAAGACCATGTCTGAAGCACAGAGATACTGCAGAGAGAAACACACAGACCTGGCCACTGTAGACAGCATGGAGGTTGTGAAGCTCCTGAACGACATGGCAGGCCAATACAAACAAGTGAGGTCACTTTTCTCTGTCTTTCAATTCAAATGAATTACATTTCTTTTAGAGTTACATTTAAAAAGGAGAGATTATTACAGAAAGCTAAACCTGTTTTAAAGTCCTATGGGAACCTGAGTATTAAAACAGAGTTGAACATGTTTTAAGCCAAAGCTATAGCATGAAACCCTGTAATAAAGTGGAAGAGGTTCAGAGTAACAAGGCTGTGAATGAATGTTGACTTGAGGGGATTCCCTTTAGATCACCACGTACCAAGGCTGGTCTCATGAGGCAAACCTTCTCTTTATTAAACATACACATTTTCTTCAGCAGCAGCTTTAAAAGATTCAACAGGATGTAATCATTATAATATTTTCTTGCTTTCAGTCAGCCTGGATAGGGCTGCACGATGACCGGGACACCAGGAGGTGGTCGATGTCAGACCCAAGCTTCTACGGACCGGGGGAGACAGAGTTCAGACGATGGAGGACTGGGGAACCAAGCAACGGGCAAAATTACCAATGCACATTGCTTAATTCTGGTACATGGTTTAATTATGATTGTAATCACGCCCTCCAGGCGATCTGCTTTGATGTCACAGGTAAGAATATAAACTTTAAATTAATATTACACATTTAAAATCATATTTTAAGCTTCTGAAATACAATGCATTGGTCTTTATCTAACTAGCGGTTCCCAACCTTTTTTCTTTGTGACTTTTTTTTCTTTTGTTAGCAGTTCCACTAAAGACATTTCCCTTTTCACTAAAATTCTCACATGGTTTCATTTCAAAGATAATGTAAAAGGAAATGATATACAATATATATACAATTCTTTGCAAACTTGTTTCAGAATTGTAGTTACGTTTCACATCTTATACATCTGTGCTAAACAGAATAAGAACAATATAGAATCAATATAATTTGAATGAAGCTTTAACCTGTAACACAGTATCTTCACATCGTTGTACTTCTGCTTTTACTCAAATATCTGAATATTCCACCACTGATACTACTAAAGTTTCTTGCCAACATTCATCTTTTGAAAAACCCCAGAACTACAAATTACAAAGTACAAATGTGTGGGATTTAAATGTAATATTTTATGTTATAAAGGCATCAATACCACCAGAGATGTGGCATTGATGTCAGGCTGTATGTCGTGGTGCTTCTACTCAGCTTCTCTGGGGTCCATTTTCAGGGCCGAATGCAACATTTGTCATCACTAAGAGCTCAATGAACTGGACTGAGGCCCAGAGCTACTGCAGAGAACACCACACAGACCTGGCCAGTGTGAGAAACCTGACAGAGAACCAGCAGATTGTTGAGCTGGTACATGGAGGGTATTATTATTGGATCGGCCTTTACAGAGACTCCTGGAAGTGGTCCGATGGAAGCAACTCCTCCTTCAAGTACTGGAAAGTAAATGAACCTAACTACAGTGCTTCAAAGGTTTGTGTGGCTGCAGCTTTCAACAACTCTGGAAAATGGGAGGATGCGGACTGTGGAGTGGAGAAACCATTCATCTGCTACGGACGTGAGTAAAATTCACAGCTACGTCAAAGCAAGTGATGATATTGAGTCTGTTGAAAACGAAGACACCATAAACGTTGTGACTGATGAAGTTTGTTTGTGTTTCTAGCTGTTGTGCCTGTTTCAATGCAAGTGATAAAGGTGAGGGTGCAGAAACCAAACGGTGTGGATCTGAACGATCAAGCTTTTCTGGATGCGATGTTGGTGGAGGTAAATCATGTTTTCTACTTTTATGCAAAAACATCACCAGAAAGGAAATTCCCATGACATGAGAACAAGAGACGAAAGAGGTAGGAAACAAAGAACTATTAAAGAATAATGAATTCAACGAAAGAAAATGCAGTAAATGAATTTCAATACGAATGAAATGGACCAAGATGAGCATGAATGAAATTCTATATCCATTATCCATTCAATACTTTGGCCACAAATAACAGGACCCAAGCATTTAGTAAGAAGACGTGTAAATATGTGCAGAAGTAAATAGCAGAAACTTAGCCACATGCCACCAAATGCATTAGGAACATGTACAAATACTATTCCATAACCTGAGGTAAGCCTTTACACTGGAAGAAATAAGGGGAACAGCTACCATTTCAGATGAGTGAGCTAAAGAGAAATCATCTGTTTTTACTGGAACGATAATGATAATGAGTTTTTGTGTCTCAGGCGAAAAAGAACCTAAGGGCCCAGGGATTGGACGACAACGTCCAAGTGGCCTGGAGGAAGCAGCCGGATGGACAAGTCTTCCACGAGGAGGAGAAGAAGAAGAAGGATGAGCTCTAAAGCTGAATTGCTGAGTGTGATTTTTTCTGCAACAATGATCTGAATAATCAATCAGTAGCGAGATAAGATAAGAGTTGTAATGTTTTCTCTTGTTAGGCTTATCAATGAACAACAGGAGGGCTCACAGACATAAGACCAGCTGTTAAATAAATGAAAAGCATATTTCTTTCCTCAAAGTCCTCGTGTTACAGAATTCAGCTGCAACAATGATCTGAATAATCAATCAGTTACGATCATTTTGATAGAAGATTGAGAATGTGATGCTTTTCCTTGTTATATATGAATTTAATATGTTTAGGGGTTTTACTATTGAATGTATTTGCTTGGCCGGTGGGAGATAATAATAACATGTTTGGCTTTTGTTGAATTTTGATCAAGATTAAATTAATAATAAAAAAAGACCTTTAATGAAATTTCATACGAAAATGTGTTTCTTTATTTGCATCCTAATTATTGATTTTTTGTCTCACAATATCTTCAAATGAGTTATGTTGAAAACAGTAACAGGCCGTGCCTTTCACACCTAGGCCTTCAGTAGTGTCCACCTGAATGAATCCACCTCCTAATAGCATTATTATGACGTCACGGCTATAGAAACCATTAAGATGAAACATTAACGCAGTATAACAGGGCGCTGCATCACAGACAGGTTTCTAATGTAGCGAGAATGAATGCCATTACTAAAGCGAGACCACCGAACAACACAATTCAACAAGCCTCCTTTCACTGCTGCGCCGCACATCCTCTCTAGCAGAAGCAACAATATTTACTTAATAAAATGACAACAAAATATCAACAATGTTAAATAAAAGTCATTATAGCCATTACTCACCAATACGTTTGATTATTTGTTCCCAAAAACCTTCCTCCTTTCTTTCTTTCTGAAGAGTTCAGTTACTGTGTTGTTCAGATTACCTGAGTGTTTCAGTTCCAATAATAAGTCCTGTTCTAACGCCATGGAGGCTGATGCTGGAAGTCGAGTCAGTTCAGTCGTATTTCTGTCAAACACATTGTGGAATATAGGAATGAACAGAGTCTTGCTTCTGACACGGCTCAGTTCTCTTTATACATGAACCTTCCTAAGAACACTTCGACCTCAGCCCCATCCATCATGGTGCACTTTGTAATAGAGGGTTTGTCCTCTTGTTATCGTGTGCTATCCTTTACTCAATCTTTATTCTTCTTTATCCAACTTCCACCTTCAGGCATCCTATATCAACTCTCTGTCCTACAGCGCCCTCTGGCTACAGTAACAGGACACAACATGTCCCCTTTTCTTGAAGGAATAACCTCCTCCTGTATGTAACTTAGTCAAATGAAATATTGTAGTTAACACAGCATCCTGTAACTCAAGACAATGACATCAACATATTAAACCATAAAGTATTACTGGTTCTTAGTGCAAGACTTCAATGCAAACTCAGGTTACTCTTATAACATAGTATCTAAGTAACAGTGGCGAGCCGGCAGGGCCCTCTAAGATATTCTACAAAATAATATTAAAAAACATTAAAAATATATATTTTCTTTTCAATATTTTTTTTTAAACATTTTTTTAGTTATATTTTTCAGTAGTTTTACCAAAATAACTCAGAGGGCCGAGGGCCGAGGTATAAAAGGCACGGCTCGCCACTGGGTTCCAGCATCTCAAAAGTGAATATTTTCTGGATGTCTTAGTCTTTCGTGATGTATTCAACTTTAAACATTTAAAGCCAAAACAATCATTTAGAAAAGGACAAAAAACCAACAATAAAAAACACACTTTGAGCAGTAAATAGGTACATTTTGACATTCGACACTTTATTCACAAACTAAAACCAATCACTGTATCCAGGTCAGTGGTGACTGTACAGGCGTGTTAGGTCAGGATTAACTGGCTGTACATCGTGTGTCGTCGCTTCACCGTGAACCCTTTATTGGTCCATTCATCCCTCCATCCTCCAATCAAAGTGCTCAGCAGTTTGTCCTTCAGTGTGTGTGTGTGTGTGTGTGTGTGTGTGTGTGTGTGTGTGTGTGTGTGTGTCCATTTCAGAACCAGGACTCTGATCTGAAGTTTCTCAGCTGGTCCAGAACGGTTTCTAGTGCTCGTCTTTAGAAAACACACCTAAACATTTACAAATACATTCAAAACACAACCAGGAGGTTTTTTTCCTAGATAGTTGTTAGACAGCAAATAGCACCGCAGAGCAAATACTATGATCATTTGGGGTTAAAATAAAAAAAAATCTCTATAGACAGCAGACTGGCTGCACTCACACAGGAAGTAGAACTCACCCGGAAACACTTTTACACTGTTAGAAGGAAAATAACATCTATAGCGACGTGTGTTTCCTGTTCCTTAGATTAACATGTGGTCAAAATAGGATTTGATATATGATCTAAGACATAATAAATGTTTATCTGTGTATCCAAATCAAAGAGTTGCTGCTTTCTTTCTAGCGTGGAAACTCAGTGATCAAACAGACAGAAGTACATTACATATGAGCGGAACAGACCAGATGCGGTACAGAAAAGGTTCAAAACACACTACTTGCTGTATTTTCATGAATGTATTAACACTTGCGCCTACATTTATCAAAGTAGCAAAGGAGTATTTAATCCCTAAAGTCACATGTTTGTGTATTTAGTCCCCTCATTTTCATCATTCGTACCCAAACAATTACCCTTCACACCTGAATGTGTGCCCTTAACACAATAAACACTACATTATACCAACCGAAGTATCACCTTAAACTGACTAATGTGTATTAAATACAAAATCATGGTCGACTCTTGTCCACACAGAAAGTACTGATCAAGGTAACTCCAGAATAATCCAGCATGACATTCAGTAATAGCAGTATTTAAATTACTGACCACATGATTCAGTAACTTCA
>NW_022990564.1:0-22500 GCF_902827175.1 Gymnodraco acuticeps | reverse complement strand
GCTCTTGGACCGAGGCATAAAGAGCTTCTCGGCAACTGCACCCATGACTGAGCAGCCCCTATTCAGGGTCCACTCTGCTCACCCCAGTAGGGGAGGGGGTTAGAAAAGTTACCCCAAACATAGCCTGCCTCACAAAATCCTGTCTGGAATACCGCATCCCAACCGAACTGCCATCATTTCCAGAGAGCTAGGGAACTTCCAGATCGACATTGCAGCGCTCTCCGAGACCCGACTGGCTGATGAAGGGCAGCTGAAGGAGGAAAAAGGCGGATATGCTTTCTTTTGGAAAGGAAAGCCTGCAAATGAGCCACGAATCCATGGTGTGGGTTTTGGGCTATTAAGAACTGCCTCATCAACCACCTCCATGAACTCCCTGTGGGCATCAACGAGCACCTAATGACCATATGTCTGATGCTTGCCAGCAGTCAGATGGCCACCGTTATTAGTGCCTACGCCCCAACGCTTGATGCACAGGATGAAGTAAAGGAGGCCTTCCATGCTGACCTGTACAAAATTCTATCTGAGGTCCCCAAGGAGGACAAGTTAATCCTGCTTGGAGATTTCAATGCCAGAGTGGGACGAAACCACCACCTATGGAGAGGCACGCTGGGGAGAGAAGGGGATGGAAACACAAACTCCAATGGCATAGTACTGCTAACCAAGTGCTCAGAGCACAACCTGGTCATCACCAACACACTTTTCCGTTTCTCGCTCCAAACTATGACATTTCATTGATTATGTCATTGTCCGCTCCAAAGACCGCTGTGATGTCCTTAACACCAGAGCAATGACCAGTGCAGACGACTGCTGGACTGACCACCGCCTCATTCGCTCCATCATGTCTATCCGCTTAATGCGGAAAAGAAGGATGCAGAAAAGACAGAGCCGGCCAAAGCTTAACATTGACCTGACACCACCTACCAACAACAGCTGCAGGATGCTCTGTCTTGCCTTGCCCAGACAGTATTCGGAGGATACTGAAAAACACTGGGGCACACTTTCTATTGCCATCATGAACTCCTGCAAAAACATTCTTGGTCAAAAAAAGCGGAGACATCAAGACTGGTATGATGAGAATGACACCCGAGATTCAGCAACTCATTGACATCAAGCGGCAAACTTTCATCACCTGGCAAAATAACATCCACTGCAAGGTGAAAAGAGCAGCCCATGCCAAAGCGAAGGCAGCCGTCCAAACGCAAGTTAGGAAACTGAAGAACCAGTGGTGGACGAAGAAGGCTCTGGAGATCCAGCAGCTTGCCGACTCTGGTGATACAAGAGGATTCTTTGATGCCACAAGAGCGGTATATGGTCCCAGCTATCGCTGCCTAACCCCCCTTCGCTCTAAAGATGGGCTCTTGCTTCTGAAGGACAAGGATGAAATAGCAAACAGGTGGAAAGAGCACTATAAGGACCTCTTAAACAGGGACACCATTCCTGAGATGGAGGCTCTTGACCAACTCCCTCAACAGCCCATAGTTGAAGGCATGGGAGAACCACCCAGCCTGGGTGAGGTGCTGGATACCATTAAGAATATGAAAAACAACAAGGCTGCTGGGTCCGACGGCATCCCAGCAGAAGTCCTGAAGAAAGGCGGACCCGATCTTCTTAAGCACATCCATGCCCTGCTTCTCAAAATCTGGGAAGAAGAGGAAATCCCTGCTCAGCTTAGGGATGCCTTAATTGTCTCCATATTTAAGAAGGGAGACAGGGCAGACTGCGGAAATTACCGTGGCATTTCTCTCTTGTCCACCATAGGGAAAGCCCTAGCTCGGGTGTTGGCCAACAGACTCACCCCCCTGTCAGAAAGCATCCTTCCTGAGTCTCAGAGTGGATTTCGCCCAAACAGAGGCACTACAGACATGATTTTCATTACTTGCCAACTGCAAGAAAAATGCCGGGAACAAAATCAACCATTATACATGGCCTTCATAGACCTCACCAAAGCCTTCGACTCAGTGAACCGTCAGGCCCTCTGGCTGGTACTGGCAAAGATTTGCTGCCCAGAAAAATACGTCCGGGTACTGAGACTGCTGCATGACCATATGTCAGCCACAGTACTCAGTGGCAGACGAAACTGAACCCTTCCGGGTCAACACAGGAGTCAAACAGGGATGTGTCATCGCTCCAACGCTATTCTCCATCTTTGTTGCTGCTATCCTACATCTCACAAGCAAGCATCTACCCCAGGGAGTCAACATCATGTACAGAACTGACGGCCAACTCCTCAACATCAACCGTTTCAGGGCTAAAGGTCAAACCACCACCATATCGATCATGGAGATGCAGTATGCGGACGACAACGCCCTTGTAGCCCTCTCGGAAGAGGACCTACAGGGTATCCTATCAGCCTTTGTGAAAGCATACAACAGCTTGGTCTAGCCATCAACATAAAAAAGACCCAAATCCTCCACCAACCACCACCAAACAGCAGTACGCCTGTCCTACCCCCAAACATCTCCATTGACAACATCAGACTGGAAAATGTGGACTACTTCCCATACCTTGGCAGCCTCCTATCATCACAAGCTGTTATTGATGATGAAATACACCATCGCCTCAGCTGTGCCAGTGGGGCTTTCTCAAGGCTAAGGAAGAGAGTCTTTGAGAACCGTGACCTCTAAGCAAAGACCAACATATTGGTCTATAAAGCTGTGGTGCTCCCCACTCTTCTGTATGGATCAGAAGCCTGGACCACATACAACAGGCACTTAAAGGCACTTGAGGCATACCATCAGACATCCCTCCGAAAAATCCTCAGGATTAGCTGGGAGGATCGGAGCACTAACACCAGCGTCCTGGAGGAGGCTGACATTCCCACCATCACTGCCACCATTGCCCAAAACCAGCTCAGATGAACTGGCCATGTTATCCGCATGCCTGACTCTCGCCTCCCAAAACAAGTCCTTTATTCCCAGCTTGTTAAAGGGAAACGGGCCCCTGGAGGCCAAAAGAAGAGGTACAAAGATAACATAAAAACAAACCTAAAGAAGTGCCAAATAGACCTAAAAGCTTGGGAAGACATGGCAACAGACAAGGTGACCTGGAGAAACCTTGTCCGTGAGGGTGCTGCACTATATAATGATGACCTCTGCCATGCTGCACAAGACAAGCGCAGACTCAGGAAGGAGAGAGCAACCACCAAACAGGTCCAACCCAAACCCTCCACCACTACATTCCCCTGTCCACACTGCACAAGAATAATCGGGTCCAGATTCGGCCTCTATGCCCACCTGAAGACCCACAAGGACCAAGAAGGAGGACAGTCATACTCGACTACGAGTGACCGCTGATGATGATAGTGTGTGTGTGTGTGTGTGTGTGTGTGTGTGTGTGTGTGTGTGTGTGTGTGTGTGTGTGTGTGTGTGTGTGTGTGTGTGTGTGTGTGTGTGTTACATACCCGGCTCCATTGAGCGTGTGCGGGGGTTGCACTGCTTGTGGCCTCTGCAGGCTCTGAGCTCCATCAGCTGCACATGAAGCTGGTTGAGGACGGTCCGGTCCAAAGAGCTCACGGCGTTTATCAACTGGAGACAAAGAGAGAGGAAACAGAGAGGTTGACCAATCACAACAGAGCTGGCCAGCTAACCAATAAGAGCAGACTGGGCTCTGGTTTCAGACAGAGGGTGAAAAGAGGTGCTGCAGCACAGGCAGTGTGAGAAAAATAAAGAGCTTTTTGAACATTAAAGCATGGAGACATGTAGAGACACTACATACTGATATACACCTGAACATCAGCAGGAGAGGACTCTTTAAAGTAGAGACACTACATACTGATATACACCTGAACATCAGCAGGAGAGGACTCTTTAAAGTAGAGACACTACATACTGATATACACCTGAACATCAGCAGGAGAGGACTCTTTAAAGTAGAGACACTACATACTGATAAACACCTGAACATCAGCAGGAGAGGACTCTTTAAAGTAGAGACACTACATACTGATATACACCTGAACATCAGCAGGAGAGGACTCTTTAAAGTAGAGACACTACATACTGATATACACCTGAACATCAGCAGGAGAGGACTCTTTAAAGTAGAGACACTACATACTGATATACACCTGAGCATCAGCAGGAGAGGACTCTTTAAAGTAGAGACACTCCATACTGATATACACCTGAACATCAGCAGGAGAGGACTCTTTAAAGTAGAGACACTACATACTGATATACACCTGAACATCAGCAGGAGAGGACTCTTTAAAGTAGAGGCACTACATACTGATATACACCTGAACATCAGCAGGAGAGGACTCTTTAAAGTAGAGACACTACATACTGATATACACCTGAACATCAGCAGGAGAGGACTCTTTAAAGTAGAGACACTACATACTGATATACACCTGAACATCAGCAGGAGAGGACTCTTTAAAGTAGAGACACTACATACTGATATACATCTGAACATCAGCAGGAGAGGACTCTTTGAAGTAGAGACACTACATACTGATATACACCTGAACATCATCAGGAGAGGACTCTTTAAAGTAGAGACACTACATACTGATATACACCTGAACATCATCAGGAGAGGACTCTTTAAAGTAGAGACACTACATACTGATATACACCTGAACATCAGCAGGAGAGGACTCTTTAAAGTAGAGACACTACATACTGATATACACCTGAACATCAGCAGGAGAGGACTCTTTAAAGTAGAGACACTACATACTGATATACACCTGAACATCAGCAGGAGAGGACTCTTTAAAGTAGAGACACTACATACTGATATACACCTGAACATCAGCAGGAGAGGACTCTTTTAAAGTAGAGACACTACATACTGATATACACCTGAACATCAGCAGGAGAGGACTCTTTAAAGTAGAGACACTACATACTGATATACACCTGAACATCAGCAGGAGAGGACTCTTAAAGACACTACATACTGATATACACCTGAACATCATCAGGAGAGGACTCTTTAAAGAAGAGATACTACATACTGATATACACCTGAACATCAGCAGGAGAGGACTCTTTAAAGTAGAGACACTACATACTGATATACACCTGAACATCAGCAGGAGAGGACTCTTTAAAGTAGAGACACTACATACTGATATACACCTGAACATCATCAGGAGAGGACTCTTTAAAGTAGAGACACTACATACTGATATACACCTGCATCAGCAGGAGAGGACTCTTTAAAGTAGAGACACTACATACTGATATACACCTGAATATCAGCAGGAGAGGACTCTTTAAAGTAGAGACACTACATACTGACACCTGAACATCATCAGGAGAGGACTCTTTAAAGAAGAGACACTCAGAGATGGAGCACTCGAGTCCTGGCAGATTTCGCGCACAAATTTCGTGAATTCTCGCGCACGATGACTTGGACTCGGACTCATGAATTCTCGCAAACGCTGACTCGGACTCGTGGATTTCCCCCCCCCACGATGACTCGAACTCGACTTGTACATTGACGCTCAGACTTAGACTCGGACTCGAGCAAGTTTTCTCTGGAGTCTGATGTCCTCTATCCTGGCATGTGCACCTGTGAGGCGAGTTTGCGTACTGGGCCCCGCTATTCCAGTCTAAAGATGTCTAGAGACACACCCCGCATCGTGCTGTATGCTTTCACACATTCTGCTTCCACATTGGAAAAGAGCAGCACAAAATGCTCATTATGTGGAAACAATATTGAAGAGAAGGCTCCGTAACACATTACTCTAAGGATCGAGTTCAGACATATAGGCTATCTTGAACACTATCATCAGAGTAACGTGATCTAATCAATAAATAAAGATTCAGCCAATAACACGAAAGCACATGGCTACTTAACATGCAGGTCATTTTGCATGCTAAGTAGCCATGTGCTTTCTGGGGCTAAATCTTTATCAGTAAACCGATTTAACTGGTAAAAGTTCCTTCAAAATAAGAGTCCCGATCTTATTACTATCAAAATAAAAGTGCAAAACCAAAACTTTATCATAGAAAAATGTTGGCATACAAATATAATCACTTGTCTAAAAGGTAACTCATTTTAAATATAGTTAGACATATTAAAGGTAATTTACAATAATAATATTAATATTAGTAATACGCTTTATATTTGTAGCACTTACAATAATTGTAGCCAAACTCGCTTCACAGCAGTTCAATAGACAGATTAGTATAACATGACAGGATAAAAGCAATGTAGAGGAGCAGCTACATTTCAACACATATATCCACAAAGATTAATACATGAAGATTATTAACAAAGCACTTTTATACTAATAAAGGACTGGCTTATCTAAAGCCAGTTTTCTTCAAGGTTGTATCTTCCTGGTCGAATGCACTTATTGTAAGTCGCTTTGGATAAAAGCGTCAGCTAAATGCAATGTAATGTAAAGACTTGTGACTCGGACTTGACTTGGACTCTTCTTAGGTGACTCGGACTTGGACTCGGACTCCAACACAGGTAATAATGACTCGGACCCGGACTCGACTCGGACACTCCTTGGGTGACTAGGACCTGGACTCGGACTCGAAGAGTGGTGACTCGAGAGTGACTTGGACTCGTGAATTGGTGACTTGACTACAACACTGCTACATACTGATATACACCTGAACATCAGCAGGAGAGGACTCTTTAAGTAATAAAGTTGTTCTTGAGCTTTTTGAAGTTTGTGTGTGTGTGTGTGTGTGTGTGTACCTGATATGGGTCTGTGGTGAGGTCGAAATACTCCAGGAAGCCGGTGGCAAACTCACAGAACAGGAAGTTGTGTGTCTCGTTGATCGTCCTCAGACACCAGTAGGTGTTGTTGTTGGCGCTGGTGCAGGCGCAGAACGAACCCACTGCAACACACACACACACACACACACACACACACACACACACACACACACACACACACACACACAGATATCATACAGTGCACTACATCTCTTGAAAAACAGAATATTAAATGTATCATAAAGATTTATTTTGGCATGTAGAAGTATGTGTGTGTGTGTGTCTGTCTGTGTGTGTGTGTCCGTACATGTCCAGAAGGGAGCAGTGTGCCAGTGCTGGTTGTCGTGAGTGAAGCAGGTGAGTCCGGGCATCGAACAGGTGTCGTTGTTTCTGATCCTCTTGATCATCTTCCTCATCTTCTTCCTCCTCTTCTGCTCCTTCAGAATCCACTCCTTCTTGTCCCGAGTGCCGCCCTTCCTGCACACACATTAAAAACACACACACCGGTTACACACAAGTCATCAGCAAATATATGCTAGAGTCAACTGTCAAATGTTATTCCACCACCCAGCACAACAGGTAAGAGGAAAAAACACATATGAGATTTTGGGGGAAACTGTCCAAAGATATTTTCATGTAGAGGTATGTCTCCCACTTTGACACACAAAGATGACATCGACCTCAGGCGTCGGATGCAAATATCAAACGTTCATCATCAAAAACTATTTCTGAGAACATCTGGCAGTGACTGGATCTTTAGACTATTGTGTCTCTTAAATTCAAGATCAAAATGTGTGATTTAAACATTAACAATGGCAGGTGTAATGACAAGAAAAAGGGAGACTATTAGAAATCAAACTTGCACTTCAACATGGATACTTTAGACTTTTGCATCACACATTATATGATGTTAAATGTGAACATCAGCTTTCCCAGACCAGAACAGACCCGGTCCAACTTGAAATCAAGCATATCGAATCAAGACCTCTTTTAATCGTCACACATGTGTACACAGCATCGCCACACAGTGAAATTGGCCATAAACTAATTGGTCAAATTGAAGATTTATTTGAGGGAAAAAAGGGGATAAATGGTCAATGGTTCGATCCCAAAGCCCCGCAGTCAACATGTCGAAGTGTCCTTGGTAAAGGACTCTTCTGGGACTCAAACCAGCAACCCTTCTCTTCCTAAGCCAGGTCCCTACAGACAGAGCTGGTAAACATCAGTTTAATGTTCAAGACATCGATCTTCTCTGCTGCTTCTCTACTGAGCGTTGGTCTCACCTGAAGGGGTGCCCGCCACCTCTGAACCTCAGCTTATTCTTCAGTTTGGACTTAAACCTGAAAAAGATACATGTTAACACCTGCTGTGACAACAAGCGGGGTATTATTCTGTGTGTGTGTGTGTGTGTGTGTGTGTGTGTGTGTGTGTGTGTGTGTGTGTGTGTGTGTGTGTGTGTGTGTGTGTGTGTGTGTGTGTGTGTGTGTGTGTGTGCATTGGTCTCACTTACAGATACTTATTACAGTCACACTTTAGCGGCCGGGCCTTCTTCAGGTGACCTCTGACCTCTCGCAGGTTCTTTATCTTCGTCTGCAGCGTCTCAATCTGAAAAACATGTATAATGAGTTGACAAACTACAACTGTACAAACCTGATTTTTCTTTCATATGTATGAGTAATGATAATCAATTGATATGAAATAATATTTAAACAGTTACAGGAGACATTTTTCATACTTTAGCTACATTTCCTGATATAAATACTTATTGGTAACTTTGAGGTAATAGTACTTTTACTCAGTTAAAGGCTCTGAGTGTTCTCCCAGCAGGCAGTGTGTTACCTCGTGGTCGATGTGCAGCTTGTGGTCCTTCCAGGCCTGCAGAGACTGATACACTCCAGTATCACACTTCACTGTGGCGTTCGGGAGAAGGAAACATCTGCAGAAAGAGAGAAATCCTGTATTAACCAGGTGAGAAGAATACACAAAGAGCAGAATATATATATAAATAGATAAACATCAGGCCTTATAGAAGCTGACGGAGCAGAACACACACTTTTATCCTGGTTGTTTAAGTTTATAAAACAAAGATTATTCAGGAGAACAAGCTGAGCTATCTGATGATTCTCATTAGTCATGATTAAACACTAACATTCATCTGAATTCCAACCAATGTAAATGAGCCCAAGTTATAGACTGTGTAGAAACAAGAATATATTCAGGGAACACTTCATAGAGATCAATGACGGGGTCTTATGATCAAAGACATCATATTTCTTCTGGGAAAGAAGGATGGAAACACTTTTAGGGTGATTACAGAACTTAACTTCATTTTTAGGAATATGAACCTTCAAGTACACCTTTTATGTTTGGAAAAAATGGTTAAGCTTAATTTTGTAAGTCTGTGATTTCTCAATCATTTTCTAGAAAGCTTCTTTTAAAAATCGATATTCTGGTATTTATTCCTAAGAAAGATAAAGTTAAAATGTCTTGGAGCTGTTAGATTTAACTGCTGCCTTTGACACTGTGGATCATAGTATCCTGTTGTCACGGCTTGAACAGTCCGCAGGCATTACAAGCTCTGCTCTTGCATGGTTCAGGTCTTATTTGATGGACCGTAGCTTCTCAGTGCAGTTAGGTGCCTTCTCCTCTGCCAAAGCCCCTCTTACCTGTGGGGTTCCCCAAGGCTCGATTCTGGGCCCCATCCTTTTTCTATTGTACATACTGCCCCTAGGTTTATCTAGGTTTATCTGCCTCTCAATCAAAATGCCAACTCACTACAGCAGTTGAAGGACTGCTTAACAGAGATTAAATCCTGGCTGAGCCAAAACTTCCTCACCCTTAATGAGAGTAAGACCGAGGTCATCTTTTTTGGACCCCAACCAACAGTCTCCCCGGTTGATATTCTGGGCTCCCTCAATAAAAATATCCTCCCCTCTGTTATGAACCTTGGAGTGACCTTCAACAGCGCCTTTACATTTGATAAGCAGGTTAGCACTGTAGTCAAGACCTGCTTTTTCAAAATACGACTATTGGCTAAGTCGTTTTTATCTTTTAAAGACCTAGAAAGGGTTATTAACGCCTTTGTTACCTCGAGACTGGATTACTGCAATGCGCAGTAATGCAATGGACCAGGCCTCAATTAGACGCCTCCAGCTAGTTCAGAACGTAGCTGCACATCTTCTCACTGGCCATAAAAGCACGACCATATCACCCCAATTCTGGCTTCATTGGATTGGCTTCCAGTTCGGTTCAGAATAGATTTTAAACTCCTTTTATTTGTTTTTAAAGCCCTAAATGGGCTGGCTCCTGCCTATATAGCCAAACTCCTCCATCGCTACACCCCAGGCAGAGCCTTAAGGTCGGCTGATCAGCTTCTGTTGATAGTGCCTAAGACCAGGCTTAAAACCATAGGGCATCGAGCTTTTGCAGCGTCTGGCCCTAGGCTCTGGAACACTTTGCCCCTCCATGAGAGGTCGGCCCAGACCCTGGGGGTTTTTAAATCAACACTTAAAACTCACTTTTTCTCTCTGGCTTTTGTTTAATTATCTATTTATTCATTTATTTATTTATTATCGGGGGAGTGCATCTGACGAAGAGATATGTTGTTGTGCTCCCTATCTCTGTTTCTTATCCTATATCTAATAGAACTGCTCGGGTCTTGATAGATTGAGTGGGGAAGTCCATGAGATCTTTCTAGAGGGTTATCAAGAATAACTTTTATCCAATGACCTTTTCCCTCTCTGTCTGTGTCTGTGTATTCTCTTGTTCCGATTAACCCAGCCAAATCTTTTTTCTTGTTTTGTATCTATATCTACGCCGGGAACCGGAGTCGAGGCTGATCCTCTTGCTGTAGTCCTGTGTCTTGGATCCTCGATCCTGCGTTCTGGATTAAGTCGTGGACTTCGGGTCGTGGCTGAACCTGTCTCTGCGGTCCTGCCTTGGATCTCGTCATGCTGCTTCCCTGATGGCTTCCATAGGATTGTAGCTGACATCCTCACACACACACACACACACACACACACACACACACACACACACACACACACACACACACACACACACACACACACACACACACACACACATACACATACACTCACTTGTGTGTGACCTTGTGTGAGTTGGGCAGAGAGACGCCGTTGGGATCTCCCCCCATTCCGCTGAACTCATCCTCGTCGCTGATTGGCTGAGGCCACTCTTCCCCTCCCACCATGCTGTCGTTACCGGGGTAACTGTTCGTCATGGACACCGAGCGGCTGTAACGGTTCCTGGAGTAACTCTTCAGGGTTTTGAACTCTGAAACACACACACAGTATTGTTGGTATTTAAATTGTATCACAGTGATTACCACTGCATTTATTTACTATATTTTCAATTAAAGTTATGAGGAAAGTGAGGCAGAACTTTTTAAAAGCCTTTTTCACTGAAACCTCACATCTCTGCAGGACCAGAGTGGCTGCAGTTCTGATCTCAAACACTAGAGGTCAGCATCACACCAGGAAGTACAGGTGAGTTTACTGAAACCACACCGGTAGAAACACTGAAAGAAAATATGAGTTTGATTTCCATAGAATCACTCAGATGTACGAACATAATTAAGAGGATATTCTGAAGAAGAGAGAACCCATCTGAATGGTCGGCATTGTGAATTATCCAGTTTCCATTTGTGTCTCTTCACGAGATCAAATGAGAATGAAACACTGAGAAACTGGAAGAAACACTATTATGTTATTAATCATCCACTATAAGTAATCATGGTGAAACAAGTTTGCACCCTAACGAAGGAAACACAAGAGGCTCTTCACTTTCTGCGGTTTTCTTGTTTCAGGCGGAGGAATTATTTGTAATAAAGGACGTGATGGGAGTCACAGGACTTTGTTTAACTGATTAGCAGCAGGCAAAATGTTGCTGCCATTGCCGACAAATGTGAAACCATCCCCAACTTTTATTTGGCTGCTAGCGATGTGATTAAACTAAACTAGTCTTTTCAAATGAGTCTTTTAACTGCACGGTATTTACAAGGTAAGCCTTTTGAATATAGGAGTTGTCATGAATCTCCAGTTGTACCACTCCCAGGCCAATCTGCATGCAAAAAGAATAAAAACTCAGAAGGTATAAAAGGCTAGATAAAGGGACTCTGGATCGCTCAATGGTTAGCATATATGCCCTGTCTGCTGCCAAGAAAGTTTGACTCCGAGCCTGCAAAGGTTTCAGGCCACTTCATCCCCTCTATCTTGTATCTCCAATAAAGGCACTCATTTGCCCAAAATGATATAAAAAATATTATAAAATTCAGTCTGCACATCACAATTCATCATAGCGGTGTGTCTCTTATCACAGTTCATGAGTCACTGCTGACCCCTGTTGGATCAAACATGAACACTCACTCTTCTTGGAGAAGAAAGGCTTCTTGTTGAACGGCCTCATCATGGAGGGTCTCGGGTTCAGAGGTCGGAGGTCACTGAGGTCGCAGTCACAGTCTTCAGAGTTACGTCTGTACTTCTGAGACTTGATGCTGAGAGGACGCTGACGCCCGAAGATCTTAGCTGCTGCTCCGCCTTCATTCTTACATTTGGAGAGGCGGAGTTTACCTGTGGCGTCCTCCACACACTGCCACTTCTACACATACACACACACACACACACACACACACACACACACACACACACACACACACACACACACACACACACACACACACACACACACACACAAAGAAAACAGTACTCAGAGAGAATTCTGCAAAAGGGTTGATCCTCGACACAAAACGTAGTTACTAACTTACGTAACTTTCGAAATAAACTTCATTATTCAAATTAAATAAAAATTCTATGGCTTTATACTCATTTTTAACATCAGAGAAGATCGGAAGACTTCAATATAAAGTATGAATAAGGAGGAATGATTCATAAGGATACAGTATTGTTACCTCTATAGTAAAGAAGTTGGATCAGGAGGAGACGGATTAGACTTGAAGTTCATTGAATCAGGAATACAATTATGGGTTAAGATAAGAAATAAAGTAATAGGATCAGGCTGAAAGTAAATAATGTAGACAAAAGCTACAGGCTAGTTTATCCTATAGGTTATATTACACCAACTATGAAAAATACTTTAATTAAGTTGTCAAAAGAAGTTGAGAAATAAAATAGAACAACAGACATAATTGTGCACGTAAAATGCAAGAAACAAACTGGGGCTTGGACCAGGACCTTCTGATTGGAGGACAAGAGCAGCAGCTCTATTCGTTTTTGTTTTCATTCTGCAGCTGTTTGTTACCAGGAGCTGAACACGTCTCTTCTGTTGCACACACACACACACACACACACACACACACACACACACACACACACACACACACACACACACACACACACACACACACACACACACACACACACACACACACACACACACACACACACTCCCTCTCTCTTTCTCTCTCACACACACACACACACACACACACACGGACACACACATACACACACACACACACATACCATGTCTACATCACTTCAGGGGACATTACATTGACTTACATGCATTTCCTGGAGACTTATCCTAACCTTAACCATAACCAACACATGCCTAACCCTAACCCTAACCCTAAACCTAACCAAGTCTTCACCCTAAAATTAATGATTCCCCTTATGGGGACCTCCAATGTATCCCCATAAGGGAGGTGAGTCCCCACACGTGACTGTGTAAACAGATTTAGGTCCCCATAAGTATAGTAATGCTAGGCCACACACACACACACACACACACACTCTTTTCTGCAGGGTGTTTATCGGAGGGATCCAGCAGCCTGCAGACAGAATCGCTGAGCGACTAATCAACAAGCTGAGGGGATTCTTCGACAAGTGTAATTAACTTCAAACAAGCATGAACACACACCCACACACCCACACACATACACACACACACACACACACACACACACACACACACACACACACACATCGTGATTCCCTTCACGTCTGTGCTCTTTGGTTCTGCCGCTCTCAGTCCATTGTGTTGCTCCTCTCTTCTTTACTGCTGTTATTTGTCTGGTTTCTACAGATCTGGTTTTCATCTCCCTGACAGATGTCCCTCTCTGTTCCACTCGCTGTCTTTCAACTCTTTGTTTGTTTAGAACAGCGGTAGCCATCGTAGCTTTCCTGTGTTTATTCCAAAAAAGCTCTTTATAATAGAGTGTTCTGGGCAGGAACATCTCAGCTACATTTAGTGATTTCTAACATCAGAGAAGATCGCAAGGCTTCAATATAAAGTATGAATAAGGAGGAATAGGATTCATAAGGATAAAGTATTGAAGAGTAAAGCAATGGTATCAGGTGTAAAGAAATATGATTCATTGATAGGACCAGGAGTAGTAACCGCTAGAGTAAAGAAATAGGATCAGGAAGAGACAGATTAGACTTGAAGTTCATTGAATCAGCAATACAATTATGGGTTTCAATTAGAAACTAGAGAATGCAATTCCTGAAGAAATTGCTAGTGGGAATGCTTTATGCTGAAAAGCTAAACTGCTATGCTGAAATGTCATGTGTAAGAAGAAAGTGAAGAATGTAGATCGAAATGATACATGAACACTGGGGGCTTGAATATGTGATGAGAGAAGAAAGTAAAAAGGCTTGGAAAAGCAGCAGAATATTTGAACTGCAAATTTTGAACGAACTTGATGGCGAATGATCTGTCGCCATGCCAACGGCATTTGATGACATCCCATAATACGCTTAGATGCGTTGATCGTTACCAAACCTGTGAAGTTTTGGGCCGTTTGGAGCATTTTCACTGAAGTTATGAGAAAATCGTGTTTCATGGTGAGCATTGTGTTGCCACGGCAACGGCATTTGAAGAAATCTCAAAACTGTCCCGTAGATGTCTTCACGGCTGGACTGTTAGCACACATGTGAAGTTTGAGCACTTTTTGGACATTTTCATAGGAGTTATAGCGACATCGTCTTTTATGGCGAAGGGATGCGTTTCCATGGAAACGGCATATGATGACACCCCATAATTGACGTAGAGCTGTTGAGGGCTGGACCGTTAACCATTATCTGAAGTCTGGTGCTGTTTTGACCATTTTCATAGGCGTTACGACAACATCTTGTTTTATGGCGAGGGATTTGTTTCCATGGAAACGGCATATGGTGAGATGTCAGATTTGACGTAGAGCTGTTGAGGCATGGAGAGGTGATGTACAGGTGAAGATTGTGGGACGACTGGACCGTGTCCATTGGAGCTACAGCGACATCGTGTTTTACGGCGAGGGATGCGTTTCCATGGCAACAGCCTATGGTGAGATCTCAGATTTGGCGTAAAGCTGTTGAGTCATGGACCGGTGATGTACAAGCAAAGTTTGGGGGGCGATCGGACCGTGTCCATTGGAGTTACAGCGACATCGTGTTTTATGGCGAGGGATGCGTTTCCATGGAAACGGCATATGATGACACCCCATAGTTGATGTAGAGCTGTTGAGGGCAGGACCATTAACCATTATCTGAAGTCTGCTGCTCTGAGCATGTCAGTTGGAGTTATGACATCATCGTGTTCCATGACACAGGTGTTTATATTTGAGCTAACTATGTGTCCAGAGATCAAAGGTTTCCATGGTGATGTGCAGTAATCAGTGATAGGAGAGCATTTTAATTGTTCTGAATGAGAGATAAACCTGTTACATGTGAACGTGTTGTTGAAGAACCGTAACAGATATCGGTGAAATTTCAAAGCGTGAAGCATGTCAAGGAACTTGAGCATCTGAAGTGTACTTTTTGTGTACTTTCGGGTCAATAATGTGGCCTTTTTGGCAGATTAACTAAAGGTGTGCGGCTGCTGTGGTGGGGAAAGATGAGGCTGACTTACAATGGGGTTTAATGGAGACATTACTTAATGCCCTCAAGAGGCATTTTGTTTAATTATTTTACTTAATTATTTTTTTATTTTTCAAGCTACGAGATCTTTTCCTACGTTTCTCATGAAAAACTATGTCTCAGGAAAGTAGGGTTTGGGAATTATGGCAGGTTTAAAAGAAAATATGAAGGCAAAATTAAATCTGTCATCCACTCTAGCTGTGACATCACGCACTCTAAAATCTGAAGAAGGCCTCTTTACCAAGGTCTGAACAATGTTTAATATTTCTAAAAGTATTTTAGACCTCAGATTTAAAAGTTGTTTAACATGAATAATGTCAGAAAGATGTGTAACATTTTAAAGTTGGAATGAGGTTTCTGAGTGAAAGTATGAATAAAGTATGAGTAGTTGAAGTCGCAAGAAGATTTTTCAAGTCTGAGGAGTTTCTCCATTGACTTCAATGTAAAAAACGTGGTGAATTATGGAATGTATCTCTGGAATTATGAAAGTTATGAGAAAAGTAATAGCCATCATCAATTCCCGACCGAGCTGAACATTTGAACGGAGTTTCTGCGATGTGGAATGTGGGAGAAGAAGAGGCGCAAAATAACCCGGCGGAATAATAAAGAATTTCGTGCGTCGAATAACAGATAGTTGGAATACTGTATTCCCACTAAATAAAGTATTAGGATCAGGCTGAAAGTAAAGCACAAGGATTTGGAGTAAAGTATCAAGACTTGAATGAGTATGATCGTGAGTAAAGTGAAAGGATAAGGAGTAGTATGATCAGAACAAAGTTGATGGAACCAAGATTAAAGTGTTGGGATCAGAATAAATGTAATGGTGGGATGAGGAGTAAAGAAAAGTCAAGGGATCAGAAGTAATACGATTCAATAGTATTTGAAAGGAGTAGGATTGGGAGTAATGTACTAGATTACATGTACTAGTAAAGTAATATGGTCAGGAGTAAAGAGGTAGGATTAGGAGAAAAGTAACAGGACTGGAAGAACTAGTAAAAGGATTTGATATAAAGTACAAGTATCTGGAGTAAAGTGATAGACCTAGAAGAAATAATAGGTCTGGAAAGAAAATGATTGGGAGTAAAGTTAAAGGAATCAAGAGAAAAGAGATGGTATCCAGTAAAGTAATGGGATAATGAGAAGTGTAATGGGATGTGGAGTAAAGAAGGGAGTTGGGGATAAAGTAAGTGATGCTTGTGGGGTAAAGAAGTAGGAAGGTGTAGGATCTGTAGCCAGAAATGGCAAAAATACACACATCCTTTACTCAAGTAGTACGGATACTTGTGTTTAAAAATACTCTAAAGTAGAAGTACTGACTAAACTTCTTTACTCAAGTAACAGTAAAGAAGTATGGGCTTTGAAATGTACTTCAGTAAAAAGTACCCATAGCTACCAACTGTTTTAAAGAGTACCTGACCTCCCTTTATATTAATAGAACAATAATGTCATTGTTAGCTAATGAATGTTTCCATGCTGAACAACGGAAACATGACAACGTTTCCATTGGTCCCTCTTCTTTAGAGAAGACCAGGAAATGATGGATACACGGATCGTGTTCAAATCAATAGGCACTAATGACTCTAAAGAATAATGATCACGCCACCAAACACACATTCAGACTAAAGGAACCAGCCTGTTTGGAAAATGTAAGAAAGTACAGGTATTTGTGTTAAAAATGTAAGAAGTAAAATTAAAAAGTCGTCAGAAAATAAAGTACTGATACCATAAAAATGTATTTAAAGGTCCCATGTCATGCTTTTCCGGTTATTACCCGTCCCCTTGTGTGTTATGAAGGTTGTTCTGCATGTAAACGGTGCAGAGTCACAAACCCTCAAAGTACACCCTGTAGCGAGTACAACTCTATCACAGGAACGACCTGTCTATGCTGCCCCAGAACGCCTCGTTCGAGATTTCTCTTTTTCTTCCTGGTACTAAGTGATGTAACGACGACCCAAATGGACCCATTGGTCCAAATGGACCAATCCATGGAGCCGTTACGTTACGTCCGCAGAGCCGTTATGTTAAGTTGCATGTCATTTGTTAGATTACATTACATTTGTTAGACGCTTTTATACAAAGCGACTTACATACTCAATACAATTTGGGGTGAAATGTCTTGCCCAGGGACACAACGACATGCTGACTGCAGTGGGGGTTTATGGGCTCAGAACAGTCTCATAATACACACATACACACAGAAGGATTCACACTTGTATTTCATGATCCGCAAAAGGATTCACACTTGTGTTTTTCAATGCACACACAAATGTATTCCGTTTCATATAAATGTAAATAAAATCCAAATACAGAAAAAAGTTTTACATGTGTATTTTTGATCCTCACATATTTGTTTTCCGTTTAAAACCTCTGCACCTGCAACACAAACAGCTTTCTGTGCACGGATCGCTGTGCATTCGTGTGTGGGTTTTTTGAGACTCCCCTGACGGTCAGCCGATTCGTACTTGTAATTATTTCTATCTATAGCCAATCAGATGTCTCCTCAATTCTAAGCCAATCACATGAGCGCGCCCCCACGAGGGTAGATTTCTTGCGTTCGCATGGAGCCTGCCTACAGGCGCTAATCTCAGGACACCCTCCACTCTCAGTACAGCGCCACTTTCCGAACAGGAAATGCACGCAAATACAAGCCTTTATATTATTAAGGTACAGCGCCACTTTCCGAACCATTGATGAATGCTTGTGTACACAAAAACGGCAGGCAAAACCGTTTTAAATGTGTGTTTCCTGTGTGGCGATGGCGAATACAGCTGCTTTATTTATGTCTGTATGAAGTTGTTGTGAGTGTGGAGGGAGCAGCTACAGGTTAGCTTAGCCTAATCGATCAGTGCACTACGAAGCCAGTGCTAGACAGTGACCTCGGGGGGAGCCCCGCCGGTCATTATCGGCCGATATTCACTCTTAATAGTTTGATCGGTGCTCTCTATAAAGGCCGATCAGGAGAGCTGGATCTGATCGATATGGACATAAACGCGAGTGAAGTATAACCGGACGCGAGAGAGAGATCAGATCAGCTGCTGAGTCTGATGGAGACACGCTGCTCTGCATGATCACCTGATGCTCCGCCCTCTGTTTAGCGAGCTGACCGGACTGCGCAAAATGCGTATATGAAGTAATCTTACCCTCGTGGGGGCGCGCTCATGTGATTGGCTTAGAATGAAGGAGACATCTGATTGGCTATAGATAGAAAAAATTACAAGTACGAATCGGCTGACCGTCAGGGGAGTCTCAAAAAAATGCAAAGCGATCCGTGCACAGAAAGCGGTTTGTGTTTGCAGGTGCAGGGGATTTAAACAGGAAACTAATAAGTGAGGATCAAAAATACATATGTAAAACCTTTTTCTGTATTTGGATTTTATTTACATGTATATGAAACGGAATACATTTGTGTGTGCATTGAAAAACACAAGTATGGATCCGGAAATACAAGTTTGAATCCTTCTGTGTGCATGTGTGTATTATGAGACTGTTCTGAGCCCATAGGGGTTTGAACCTGTGACCATCTGATCCGAATCCGTGGATTGGTCCAAATGGACCATTCCGCGGACTTCCTCACACACATACACTCAATCTTTTCTCAACTGCAGCTCCGCCGATTTCTCCTCCCTGAGACGGCGGGACGCGGCGAGGCTGTGAGTCGGTGTGTGAGCACACACACAAACTCCCAGCCAGAATGCGGGTGTGTGTTCGGGCTGGGTTTCACTGTGTCTCACTGTCTCGCAGACGGCCACTGGGCTCATAGGGAGGGGGGGCAGGGAGCTTGTTGGAGCTCCAACAAGCCTTTTAGGACAGAGAGCGAATACACATACTATACAGAGATGCTGTATGAGAAACCAATGCGATTTTGGAAAATTGTACAATATAAATCTATTTTAGTAGACCTCAACAATGGAATTATGATCAGTAGAAATGGCCATGACATGGGACCTTTAAGTACAGTAACGAAGTATTTGTACTCCACTACTTCCCACCTCTGTCGGTAGCTACGTATTAAGATACAACTCTGTGTCTCAGTACCTGTCCAGTCTGCTGGCAGGGCGTCTGGTACTCGGCTGTCTGACAGAGGTCCTTCACTCGCTGGTGTTTGGGAAGGAAGTTTTCCTCCTGAGACACTTCCTTTCCCTCCACCAGCTGGTGCAGCAGCTTCCTGTTAACACACACACACACACACACACACACACACACACACACACACACACACACACACACACACACACACACACACACACAAACAAAGGCACGTTACTAACACTATTGTTTTCTAAATAAAAATGGTACTTTAACTGTTTTAAAGGTCTAGGACAGGGTAGTCCAAACTTTTTTCACAGAGGGCCATACACAGGAAAATATATGAAGGGCTGGGCCACTCACTAGAGGTGAGGTTTATTGCCTCATAAGTTAAGTTATAAGTTCGAAAAAGCAATCCAATGTAGGTAAATTATTCTTGATACTTGAAAATGCTGTTAGAAAAAACATGAATACTGTGTAACATATTTGAACATATATATTCAAGCAGTACAATGCTTATGTTAATAAAGTACCCATAAGCAGAAGTTTATTATACTTAAGTCGTTATACTTTTTTAATTTGCTGAGGGCCGATTCAAAATGGTCCGCGGCCACATTTGGCCCCCGGGCCGTAGTTTGGACAACCCTGGTCTAGGATATGATGCATGCTGTACACATTGTAAATCCCTCTGTCTCTGTGTTTAAGCATAATGTATTACTTTGAGTAGTTTAGTGGCAGGGATACAGCTGTGTAAGCAGATGTGAGACTTACATTATATATTGTATTACTCTTGTTCACTTTATCGATCCCTGAGGGGAGTTTAGGCATTTTTGTTTTTGCAGTTAAAGTAGACGGTGATTTGTGTTTTTATCACAGCAGCATTAGCATTCCAGAGGACACACACTTTGTTGGAAGTGGAATAAAGAACACTTCCTGTTTTACTGTCCTGTTTACGAGGACACACAAGGGATGTCCTTTTTAGGGAAACAACCTCTATTTTTGTTGAGCTGTTTCGGGTGGATAACTATACAGTCGTGCTTCAGGAAGGGATTCTTTTTATAGCAGATTTATCTTCAAAGTTTGGGAGAGAAAGCAGAATATTTAGTTTATGACTGTGCGAAAGTATAACCTGGGATGCTGTATTGAAATTACATTTGTGTCCCCTGCAACTATATATTTAGTGTCTTGAAATTCAGAAAGGTTGGTCACTTTGCATGCTAAGAAAATATAGAAAATAATTCATAATGAGGGATGTGTTTACCCTCTCTCCACCAGAAAGGAGTCTCTCCACAGCTTCGGCTTCTTGTTCACTTGAAACCTGCAAAAGAAGCAAACGTTTAGTCATGATTTTCAATTTTGTATGCATAAATGAAGGCTCCTAACCTTCATAAGTCCTCTTCACGGCAGCTCCTCTTAGTGCCTCGTGCACTCAGCAGTGCTTCGATTACACACATATATATTATATTCATAACAAACTCTGTCTCCTCTCTAAATTCCATCATCTGGTTTCTATTCTGGGATGTTTGTAACTTTAACTTTGAGGAATAATATTTAGATGTTCCTGCTGCAGTTAAAAGAACACGTGGAAACAACTGCAGGATATTTTCCATCACAGAGAAGGAAAGACAGAACAAATAAAAATAAGAAGAATTAACTGTTTTGTAAAAGAAAATAAGTGAAAGTGAACACACTGGCCATACTTAGTCCAACAATGCATTACGGGCAGCTATTTAAAGAACAATTTGAATCACCTTTTCCCAAAAAGGTGCATCCTGAAAAGGACTCATATTTTTCCAGTTTTTAAGAATAATTCACAGCAACCACAGCTCCAGATCTGATCATCCTCCAAAGTTTTAAAACGTTGAGAAAGGGCAAAGAATCTGTTATTTCTGATTCCTCTTTTGAATAAACTTTGTCTGAAGTAGTCTCTCAGGGGTTCTGTTCTCTGTTCCTCTCGCAGGACGAGGAGGAAACAGGAACATATGCTGCACAGCTTCTCCATGTTCTTGTGAGATCATATAGAGCCGATTCAGAAGTTGTTCAAACAGACTTCACAAAGGGCAGGACTGAGTGTTCAATGAATAAAGACATATTTAAAGAAGGAGATCTGGCTCTGTAGAGTTGTAACTTTTTCCTTATTTAAAAGCTTGCCAGTGCGTGAGCTTGTGTGTGAGCTTGTGTGTGAGCTTGTGTATGTGTTTATGTGTGTGTGTGTGTGGCCTAGCATCACCATCCTTGTGGGGACCTAAATCTGTTTACACAGTCACGTGTGGGGACTCGCCTCCCTTATGGGGACATAATGGAGGTCCCCATGAGGAGAATCATTAATGTTAGGGTGAAGACTTGGTTAAGGTAAGGGTTAGGGTTAGGCATGTGTTGGTTATGGTTAGGATAAGTCTCCAGGAAATGCATGTAAGTCAATGTAATGTCCCCTAAAGTGATGTATACATGGTGTGTGTGTGTGTGTGTGCGTGTGTGTGTGTGTGTGTGTGTACCTGTTCACAGGCTTCTCGGTGTCCAGCAGGGACAGGATGGACTTCCCGTCCATGTCTGCAGGCGTGTCCAGGCCGGCGATGTCCAGGATGGTCGGAGCCAGGTCGATGTTCAGCACCATGCTAGGGTTACTGAAACACACACACACACACACAAATATCAATAACATATACATTCAATAACCTAAATAATACCTATTGATTATACTGTCGAGAAACTTTACTTATGAACAAAGTAAAACACCAGGATATTGCATTTGTAATACCTGTAGGTTTGAAATCGGGAAAACCGGGAAAACCTTTCCTACTTTGCGGGATTTGGAATAATTGTTTTAATTTGTATAATCTAGTAGAATCTACATTTTAAAGCCTGCTTTATTTGAGCTGGATTTGTTGTACAAAATAACTTTTTTACAAGG
>NW_022990563.1:0-21304 GCF_902827175.1 Gymnodraco acuticeps | reverse complement strand
TTGCATATAAACCAAATACATTTGTATTATCTTTAGGCAGGAAATTATCCCCGATTAGTTTGAAATGAGTTTACAGTCATTAAGTGTGTGTTACCCGTTCTGTGGTCCTCCGTCATTAACGACCCCGAGACGAGATAGCTGCCTCTTCAGGTGTAGCTTAAAACTGGCATTTATCCTCAGAAACAACATCTGCACACAAACACAGAAACACACATCTGTCTGAGACGCAAACTAACTCACAGAAAGACAGCACATTGTGACATTGCATCATTGTGTAAACAGTGAAGTGTGTGGAGTCTCACCTGCGTCTGCTCTTCAGGAAGGAGCTCAGAAATGGCTTCGTGCATCTTGGCCATCTGTTTGCAGACGGTTCTGAACACAGCCGAGGGCATCGGAGCCTTCACTTCATACTGAGGACACACACACACACACACACACACACACACACACACACACACACACACACACACACACACACACACACACACACACACACACACACACACACACACACACACACACACACACACACACACACATCACACACACACACACACACACACACACACACACACACACACACACACACACACACACACACACACACACACACACACACACACCCACACACACACACACACACACACACACACACACACACACACACACACACACACACACACACACACACACACACACACACACACACACACACACACACACACACACACACACACACACACACACACACACACACACACACACACACACAGTTAAAACTGAGGTTCCAGAGTGCAGCACAGCTACAGACCTGAAGCGCCAGATGACTACACATAAATATGTAATAATCACGTCAGAGTTTAAACATTCAAAGCTGAGCTCACCTTTGATAAAACCTTCTCAGACAGACTGTCCATGATGGCCACCAGCTTAGCAGAGACCTCCGCTATGTGATCGTTGTAGTCCTGCAGAGCAAAAAGACAACATTTGAACAAAACACCTTTTAGATCTTAGAATAAAAACACATTGATGGATTGTAGGTCAGTACAAATATGATTTACTTTGAATTGAGTACTTCCTTTTCTACTCCTCTACATTCCCTCCTTCCTGTCCCGTGAACCAATCATATCTCTCTGTGAGCGTTACCTTGGTGATGTGGTCGAAGTGTCTGAGCACGCTGTACTGTTTGGGCTGCAGTTTGGTCTCAAAGTGAGCTCTGATGATGGGAATGTACTGAACCACCAGCTGCAGGCAGCGGGAGGCTAACGCTACACACACACACACACAACAAACACACACACAGAAAAAATTAGACAGCAGAATCAACACTTCGCAATAATTAGCGCCTCCATTTCCAGTATTGAAAGCTCCTCTACAGGCGGTGATCTGAGTGTGTGTGTGCGTGTGCGTGTGCGTGTGTGTGTGTGCGTGTGCGTGTGCGTGTGCGTGTGTGTACCGAGGTTTTTGGTGGTGATGGTCTTCAGGCCGACGACCTGCAGAGCTCCGGCTCCCAGAACCAGCTGGCAGCTCCGAGAGTTGAAGTGCTGCAGAAACCACAGAAGAAGAACTACTTTTAAAACACAATGCTAAGCTAACAGTGTGCAGCTGCTACAGGGCAGGACACATCACTTTTAGAAATAAAAATACAACTTAAGATAAGATGGATACAATTAATATATCAATTCATTAAAATGATATACAGTAGTTTAACTTTTAAATAAGGAATGAATGAAATCTTGAGGAGGCTCTGACCTTGAGGAGGTCGGACAGACGGGTCAGCATGTCGGTGGCGATGGATGGGATGTCGTTGACACACTGACAGTATTCCAGAAAGATCCGGATCAGCAGCAGCACCGTCCTGTTGCAACAGTTCACATCGTATGTCAATATCTCAGACTTTAATTCCAGGTAGTCGTTTAAGACGAGGATTGTACGATTAGTTTTAAGTTATGAAACATGAACGCTGCCGTGATCACGAACCCGACGACGGCGTATTTCTGCCCGTTGACGAACAGAAACTCTGTGGGCTTCCTGTCCTCTGTACCTGCACACAGAACACAATGATACTGACATTTATAAAATACTGGTTGATCTGAGAAGTGACATCTCTTAGCTGATCAAGAATGATAGATTAGGTTATTGATAACAGCTCGTGTTTCCCGTCTAACGTCACTGTCAAAGTCAGAGGTTAATTATTCTACACTGAAGACATTTTATTAAATATGTATCTCAGACATCTTCTGGGTCTTTTCATTCCGAGTCTATTTGAGAGCAAGCACCCAATCAAGTGTCTACTATTCCCTGGTCACATGTAGCACCCGTTTCCTTCTTGTACAGCAATAAGCAGATCCAGAGGGGGTGCAGGGAGCTGAAGTTTGGGGGTTTCGTGTACCTGGGATTTTGCGCTCCGGTAGAGTTATTCTTCCGTCAGCGATGGAGTTCACCAAATCCTGGAACTCAGCGGGAACCTCCGCCTGCTTCCAGCGCTCGTTATCCAGCAGGAGGCTGCAAAACAACAACAGACAACAGACATCAAACACCAGGGCCCTCTCATTTCACTCATTTCCCCTCCTCGACTCCTCGACTCCTCCGGTAGTGACCCGGAAATGAATTTCAGCGCGCCATGTTGAAGGACATCTAATTTCTCTAAATGCACACCGAGGACCGAGCATCGAGGAGGCTCTCTGGAGGAGCTATAACCGAGGATACACTGATGGGTCCTCCGGATGTATTTCTGGGAACAGAGATGTTTCAAAGAGTCGTGACGCACGGCCGGACTTATCTCAGCCAATGACAGCTCTGCATGCATCCCCTGGATATTATTTTAGAAACTGCTTTCATCGAGACGCGATGTTTCCAGAGAGAACAGCTGTGAGGTCCGTGCAGAAAGCAGAGCAGTGTGTATAATATATATCACTCAGTATAACAGGCCTACTCTCTTTATTTGCTGTAGTTTAGATATCTACAAACAAAGAGTCAATATTTTTCTAAGACCATTGCTTCACATAATAAAATACACAACGGCTGTAGGTGTGTGTGGTACGGTGTGTAGGTGTGTGTGGTACAGTGTGTAGGTGTGTGTGTGTGTGTGGTACAGTGTGTAGGTGTGTGTGTGGTACAGTGTGTAGGTGTGTGTGTGGTACAGTGTGTAGGTGTGTGTGTGGTACAGTGTGTAGGTGTGTGTGTGGTACAGTGTGTAGGTGTGTGTGTGGTACAGTGTGTGTGTGGTACAGTGTGTGTGTGGTACAGTGTGTAGGTGTGTGTGTGGTACAGTGTGTGTGTGGTACAGTGTGTGTGTGGTACAGTGTGTAGGTGTGTGTGGTACAGTGTGTAGGTGTGTGTGTGTGTGGTACAGTGTGTAGGTGCAGCAGAGAGACAGGTCTCAGTTGGTTTGGTGTCCTCTGCTTATTTTTAATACTTGTAAATAAAACTTTTGGCCCGTAATTTATTTCCCTCATTGTAGCGACCAGAGAAGGGGGGGGGGGGGGGTGTATGTGTGTGTCCCCGCATCTGTAGCCTGTTATTGTCTCATTATACCGCACTGTGAATGAATCAAAGTAAATATATAAGTCCTCATGAACACATCTGTCCATCAGACAGAGGGCTGCTGTGCCTCCTGTCATCATTAATGGACGTCTCTTTAAATGGACCACACACACACACACACACACACACACACACACACACACACACACACACACACACACACACACACACACACACACACACACACACACACACACACACACACACAACACACACACACCCACACACACACACACACACACACACACACACACACACACACACACACACACACACACACACACACACACACACACACACACCACACACACACACACACACACACACCTTGATTGGCATTTTAACTGAAAGCTTATAATGTTGAGTATTTTTTCACGTAAATGTGTTATTTAAAAAATGTAAAGCACCTTTCAAAGTGCTTTACATTAAGAAACAGTGCAGCAGAAACCTGCTATAAAATGGCATTATAAAACACTCATCGTACCGTAGTTACTTTGTGAGTTCTCTGACACACCGGGGTAGGGCTGGGTGATTTTTTCGGTTTTAACGATTAATATGCATTTTTACTTTCCTACGGTTTGTGAAATGGCTGAACCGAAAAATCGCGATTTAAAAACATTTCTAGACTCCGCAGATTTGTTTTGCTTTAAGGGACTCCGTAGTAGCTTACTCTCTCACTTTCCAGAACGCGCACAAAACTCAGACACATTGCCTGTGACTACCCGATCTGCAGCTCTGTGTACACATATATCACTTAAATTATTGAATACATCCTTTGTACTGAAGTATTCAAGAGTAAATAAAGTTTAATATAAATGATTTGCTGTGGCCAATTGTTTTCATTGCATTTACAGACCCGTGTAAATCTCTGATACCACCCAATGAATGCATTGACTTGCTTGTAGAACCACGCTACACAAAACCGATAGCAACACCTATACAAACTATTTTTAAAAAAAGGGGGCTACTGTATCGACCTATATAAAGTATATACATTTTATTTTTTTTCAAAATACCAAAAAGATCCTGCATTTTAGCCATGCCTCATTTCGCTCCATTTGCTCTTTCTAGCGCTGTTTTTGCAGGGGGCTGATTCTGTGAGCTGCAGCTGACCACCCCCCCTGCAGGAGAGGGGAGCGTGCTTTGAGATCAGCTGCTGGGCGGTCTGTAGAGGGGGAGGAAAAGAGATCTCCGTCCTCTGTGTTTTATTCTTATAGAAGTAAGAAGAGAAGTAATGGGGCAGAAACCCTCCTTTTTACGCAGCGGTCCAGACAGACATCAAACGGCTACACATATTCAGTCGGCAGTTACTTTGGCATTAGGGCAGGGATATCTAGATACTTCCCAAGGTCTGACATCATGAATTGTGCTACTTTTAAAGCAAGCAACGATGTTTTCAAATCTGTAATCAAAAAGCTCCTCAAAAACACTATCGAAGCAGTTCCTGCCGTTGCTACGTTAGTTCAAACAGTAACAACGGACTACTTTTCTTAGCGGATGCATGTCAATTTAAATCAATACATACAACTATTTTTTAAATCAATAAAATCATTTTCTAAATCCATAAAAGCATTTCAATTAATATTGGGAGTCATGTCGTTACTTTGTTGAGAATGTGGCCATGTGTAATAAGCGGGATAATGTGCACATTGCATAATGTGCCTTCATGCCGATCTAGATCCCTCCGCAAAAAAACAAAAAACACGGCTCGTTCGCAGGCGAGAGCCGGCTCCCATCGTTCACTTAAAAGAGCCGGCTCGTTCGCGACCCACACATCACTACTGACAGTGTCGTCTACCTCCCAGTCAGAGCAGGACAAAATTGAAGCTGAGCTGTCATCCTATTTGTTGTCGTCTGAGACAGACCCTGATACAGACCCACTGCAGTGGTGGAAGCTACATGAAGCTAACTTCCCAAGACTGAGTAATCTGGCCAAGAAATATCTCTCCATTCCTGCCACCCTTCGGAGAGGGTTTTCAGTACGGGGGGTAACATTGTAACATGCCAAAGAGCATGCCTCAAGCCAGAGGCAGTAGACAGGCTTGTCTTCCTCGCGAAAAACCTGTAGACAACTTCCTAGAAAGTTAAAGGGATGTTATTTTGTTTGAGGGTATTTTTTCATTATTCATTTCATTATCATTATTTATTATTTGTTGTATTTCATTTTACAAGTTTTTTCAGGGATGGCCTAAAAGAGATTTTTTTTTCAGTTTGATTTAAAAAAAATCCTTGCACATTAATGACAGCCAAGTGCCGTGGTGCTGTTTTTATTTTATTATTTTTATTCTTGAACAACTGATTTGTTCACATAGGCCTAGACTACTTGGTAATCTCATTTATTTGTATTGTGTTAATAAAGAAAATATGTATTTAAATGTTGCCTTGGTCTGGTTTGTTTAGAAAAAAACTGAAAAAACCGAGGTTTAAATCGAAAATTGTCCATTAGTTATAAAAAAAAAAAAATCGCGATTTTATTTTTAGGCCAAATCGCCCAGCCCTACACCGGGGACACATTTTTGTATACAAGACATCAAAAAGTGCATTTTGGATAATAGGTGACCTTTATAAAAACTTGATAACTGTTTTCTTTGTCAGTAGTTTATGAAAGCGGAGGTTGTAAATCATACTCTCTCCTGTGTGCTGTAATCTTCTCGTCTGTGTTTCTGCTAACCTGAGTTTGGTCTTGCGCTCCTCGTGGAAGCGGTGCACGAAGCGGTTAGCCTGGCTCTGCAGCGCCCCCCGCAGCGAGGCGCTTCTCCGCCCGCTCAGATCCTCCGTGTCCCGCACGAACCCCTCCACCGTCTGAGAGAGCAGCACGAAGTCCGCCGAGCTGAGGCGCTCCAGAGAGCCGTCCTGTGGAGACAGAGGGAAACTTCACGGACAGTGTTTCCAGAGAGGGTAAAAGTACACATCCTTTACTCAAGTAGAAGTAGATACTCGTGTTTAAAAATACTCTGGTGAAAGTAGAAGTACTGACTAAACTTCTTTACTCAAGTCAAAGTAAAGAGGCTTTCAAATGTACTTCAGTAAAAAGTACCCATAGCTAGCAGCTGCTTTAAAGAGTAGCTGACCTCCCTTTATATGAATAGAACAATAATGTCATTGTTAGCTAATGAATGTTTCCATGCTGAACAACGGCAACATGACAACGTTTCCATTGGTCCCTCTTCTTTAGAGAAGACCAGGAAATGATGGATACACGGATCGTGTTCAATCAATAGGCACGCAATGACTCTAAAGAATAATGATCACGCACCAAACACACATTCAGACTAAAGGAACCAGCTGTTTGGAAAATGAGAGAAGTAGAAAGTACAGGTATTTGGGTTCAACATGTAAGAAGTAGAAAGTACAGGTATTTGGGTTCAACATGTAAGAAGTAGAAAGTACAGGTATTTGTGTTCAACATGTAAGAAGTAGAAAGTACAGGTATTTGGGTTCAACATGTAAGAAGTAGAAAGTACAGGTATTTGTGTTCAACATGTAAGAAGTAGAAAGTACAGGTATTTGAGTTCAACATGTAAGAAGCCAAAGTAAAAAGTAAGTAGTGGAGTAAAGTACTGATACCAGAAAAATGCACTTAAGTACAGTAACGAAGTATTTGTCCTCCACTACTTCCCACCTCTGGTATGTCCTTATTGTATTATTAACTCCTCCTCAGGTTGTGTACCTTGGCCCTGGCGGTGAGCACTTTGACGCAGCGGTCGTGGCTCACGTCGGAGGCCGTGTGCAGAAGCTCCTGCAGCGTGTTCATCACTCTGTTCAGCTCCAGGTCAGACGGCATCATGTTCTCACCGGACCTGAACACACACACACACACACTTACAGTCTGAGACTTTTACACACACCTGAAAATCCCCCCTGTCATTATAATCGCCACAATCAAACCTTAAATAAGGGTAGACAGCTTAACAGATTTGCACTTGTTGTTCTAGGACACAAAATATGTCAGTAAATACGACTGAGACTACTCAACGCCATCACACCCAACATTAGCCGCCTTCAGCTTAACGACATGAAGTAATGCGACCGCGCTGTAGTTCCTTTATAGCTTAGCGTTAACTTTTTACTTTTGGACATTTAATTTATGATTCGTAAATCATAGAAGTGGAGATAATCCTGTGCATTTGCCAAACTTTTTTCTACAATATTTCAAAATAAAATGGAAAAATCTCTTATTTCTTTGTTTAGGGAACCTGGGAAATGCTAACTTGCGGCCAGCCTACAAACAAACATCATAGCTGCACCACTGTATAAGTACTTAGCATCTCTTAATCAAACTGGAAACCTAAAAGGCTCTTAAATGTCAAAACAGAAGAAAATTGAGAAATCTTGAGTATCTTACATGTAGCTCTGCTCGCGGCTGACGGAGGTCTCTGTGTATCCAGAGGCGGAGTCCCTCTGCTGGAGCCTCGCCCCCCCCACCGAGCTCTGGTCCTGGAGCCTCGCCCCCCCCACCGAGCTCTGGTCCTGGAGCCTCGCCCCCCCCACCGAGCTCTGGTCCTGGAGCCTCGCCCCCCCCCACCGAGCTCTGGTCCTGGACCCCCTGCTGGGCCTCGTTCAGAGCGTCGCTGATGAACAGCCCCTCGTGGGTGAGGTAGGCCAGCTCCGCCCCCCCCCCCCCTGAAGAAGCTCCGGGCCGGGGGGGGCCTCCTGAACTAAAGCGGCTTCCTCCAGGAGGCGGAGCTTCTGCGTCGACGCCAGAACCTCCAGAACCACGTTTTTAATCACGGTCTGAGTGGCCTGAAACACACAGCAGGGGAATAAAAGACAGTCAGACAGGTTTTAAAGGTCTCCTATTATACTATTTGTAGGCATATAAAATAGGTCTCAGATATATAAAAAAACATCTCTATGAAGTGTTTTACTCAAGATACCCAACAGATCACCCATACTAGCCCTGACTCATCCCCCTCTATTTCAGCCCTGTTACGGCCCGTCTACACTACAGGCGTCGAAAAAGCTTGAAGCTGGGCGTGTCTGAGGCTTGGCGATTTTTTGCGAGCAACGCGACCAACAACCAATCACATGAATCTCCCGTCCCCGACATACAAAGCAATAGCAATGTTAAAACGAAGTAAACTGGATATAAAATCCCCAAACAGGCGAAAACCTACCAGTTTCACCCACTGTCTCTGCCACCTCCCTCCATGCCTCGCTCCTCTGGTTTGTATCCCGGTAGATGAACAGAGACTGATCATACAGCACCGGGTGATTCACTGCCGCTACAATGAATTTTCCCTCCATTTTTTTGAATATGAGGAAATGACCTGCGTAGTCTCTCCCACCATACACACGGTTTGATTGGCTCGCTTGTACTGGCAGATTTGCATAAACGGGATTTCATTGGCTGACGCCAGCTTCGAGCAAGCATCGAGCCTCAAAAGTTGAACATTGTTCAACTTTTGACGCCGATAGACGCTCGCGATGCTTGCAACGCCTTGCCATGCTACCCACAATGCAGTTCGGCGAAGTTTGAAAATATCCTACGTCACCCCATTCAAATGAATGGGCGAAGCGTTGAAAGCATTTTTTGACGCCTGTAGTGTAGACGGGCCGTTAGAGAAGTGCTGATTCTAAGTCCGTAGCTTTAAAAAAAAAATTCATGCAGGAGAATTCTACCCAGATACTCAGCTTGTTGACACATACTCTCTCCAGCACAGGTTAGCTCTGAGTGTTAGCGATGCTCGCTAATGTAAACAAAGACCATATTACGTCCAAAACACGTTGCGCATTGTTTTTGATAGCGACGTTTCTGATTGGGCTGTGGGTGAGCCCACAGCCCAATCAGAAACGTAATATGGTCTTTTTGAGATATTACATCGGACGCAAATCTGGATCAGCTGCGTTGCTCCCACGTTTTTGGAGATTTGGGTTTTATTTTCTGACGCTGCGTGAGTTCCCTGACACACCGGGGACACGTATTCATGTATTGAAGACATCAACAAGTCTAATGTTGCATGATGGGAGAGCTTTAAAGTCTTTTTCGGAATCACAGCACATTGTGACTCTGCAGCTGAGATCAGACTCACCTTGATCCGCTGCAGGAAGAGGAGGAAACTCTCAAAGACGTTTTTCAGCAGCTCGAACCACTGAGGGAACGTCATCAGACGGGTCTGGTCCGCAACCCTTCAGACACACACATTTCACATAAAGTTAATAAAGATAATACACCTGTATGTATATTAACTAAGCACATGAACACTCTTTATATATACATCCCTTTACTTGAGAATTCCCCTTATATCCAACTTTATACTCCCCTGGCTTCCCTGAAAGCTTTAGACACTTTTCAGATGACACTTTTCATCCTCTTCCTGTCCAGTGTAAACCATGTATCTCCAGATGTGTTGATTTTAAAAGTTTGTGATGAACTGCAAGATGAAGTTTGCCTTTATGTGTTGAGAAAAATCTCAAAAAAAGGATCCAATTTTGCTAACATGGACCAGCACCAGAGGCGTTCCAATACACACAGGCGTTGGAGCTGTTCTTCATGAAATCCCAGAAGGATGAAGTGCTCTGACAAACAGTGCCATCTTTGCGCAAAATGATTATACAGGAATGAAAAGTCAATAAATAAACATGTTGTTAAAACTTTTTTTTTTTTTTTTTCGCGCACCCCCCCCCCCCCCGCCCGCTGCCACCACCACCCGCCCAAGTATATTTCAGATCTGTGGGAAACACTGTTACTAAATAAACTATCTAAAGTAAAAACTATTTAAAGGTAGGGTAGGTAAGACTGGAGAAACCAGCTCGAGTGCGCTAGAATTTGAAAATACAGTCGGAAAGAATCTGCCCCTTCCTTTAGACTTCCTTACAGAGCCCCTCCTCCAACACACACGAACGCGCACATGACCAATGAGGGCACGAGATCAGTTTGTGCCCCGATGGAAGGCTGACAGGCAGGTAGGCCATCCAGTTACTTTAGCCGGGCCGGCTCAGATGATTGGTCGTGCTTTTTACAGCGCCACGTAGGGCTGCTCAATTAATCTTATTTTAATCGCAATTACGATTATGTCTTGCAACGATTACGAAAACAACGTAAATCGAAATATAACGATTATTCTTTTTTTACTGTTGAATTATACTTAAAGTTCAGGGTAATCAACTTTTAAAAACATACTGTTCAAAAAAAAATTCTCCAATAAATTGATGTTTTCAAAGTTAATGGATAATCGTTTTTAATAATCGTGATATCAATTATTGACCCAAATAATCAAGATTATGATTTTTGCCATAATCGAGCAGCCCTAGTTTCTAGCAAAAAATCTTTAAGAGATGACATTAGCAGCCCTACCAGCATTTGCCATGGTGGCCAAAAAACATTTTTACTTGGTCTTAAATTGTAGTTCAACATTTATTTCCTGTTACTTCTGGACCATGATGGAAGGCCAGCCTTTAATGTTTAACTCAGTGCAATATGTTGAATATGTTTTACCAAAATGTTGGCTATATGCAGGGGTGCACATAACTTTTTTGCCCTGGTTCTCAAAGGAGCACCTGGAGATGTTGCTTGGTGCTCATCCTTAAAATGAAATAAACCGTAACTTTTGAGGGGGTCTTGACTTTATTTGCCAGACACACGGCACTGAACACACATGCAGAGGTGAACACAGAACACACATGCAGAGGTGAACACAAGACAACATTAGCACGAGCAGTAATCCTACAAGCTGTCATCACTACCCTCCTCACTGTTCTCCTCACTGTCTTCCTCTCTGTCAGACATGGTAGCTGATGATGTAGGCCTACTTCTTTCTCTCTGGTTGAGTCTGCGATTAGCTGCTTGCATCCACAAGTCAACAGCTGGGTTTGGGTCGAAAGTCTCTGTTGTCATCTTAGACAAGTGGATGTAATCAAATAAGTATGTGAACATAACCAATAACCTATCATAGCCAATAACAAATGAATGTAACTTATTGTATTTGTGTTGTTCATTCAAATCTTATTTTACCTTAACATTTATTTATTTATGCATTTTTTTTTTATCTCTCCAGTTTTAAAGGATATTTTTGGTTACTGTCCTATAGTATACATTGGAATGATTTCAAACCTGTTTATCCCAATAATTATAAAGGAGTGCCTTGGAAATATGTGTTTACATAAATTGTGACCAAACCGTTTGAACTTAGACTAAAGTGAACTATCTAAACACTCAGAGTCCTTTACCTCACTGAGCTGTAGTTATCAGCCTCTCAGTCTGACTGGAGAGGACTCTCCCTCCACATCATTGTAGAAACATCTTCTTCTTATCTCCGTTAGAGCAGCTAGCACCAGATTATAATAACAACAGCGCTGGTACCACCCTCCCTCTCTCCCTCGCATTTTGGCTGTGAGCTGCGGGCGCCAGATAAGCCAACATCGCCCATTTTCATCACTTACAGCGCCCATCGTACAGGGCAAATGAAACGTGTAACCGGGGTGAAAAGGGTGTTACATTTACTTAATTGTGAATATTGTTACATCAAGGTCGAAAATTAGGATGAGCCCCAACGGTCAAAATGTTGTTTTCCCTCCCAGAACTGCCAGCGCAGCACCTCCCCAGATCTGGCGCCCTAGGCGAACATCTAGCCAGTGCTACGGGCCGGCCCCGAGTTCATATCATGGTTCATATGCAACTCGCAAATATCTTTCTCTCTCTCTCTCTTCTCTCTATTTACTCTCTCTCTCTCTCTCCCTCTCTCAATGTTGGTACGCAAATGCGCTTTGTTTCAAATGACCCAGTGCTCTTTTTTTGGCGGAGGTGCGCATACGCACCTGCGCACCAGTTATGTGCAGCCCTGGCTATATGTTAAGGAATGTTCAGGTTGTGACAGTGCACTGCAACATGTTTGTTGATCTTGTTTATTGGTATTTATTATTTTGATATTATTTATTTAAAATGTAGATATGAATGTATAATTTATGTTATATTGGTGTTTCAGTTGATTACCCTGAACGTATAATTAAACAGTTAAAAAGTTCAAATTATTATTTGTATATTAAAGTCCAATAAATGGATGTTTTCAAAGTCAATGAATAATCGCATTTAATAATCGCAATTACAATTATTGACCCAAATAATCAAGATTATGATTTTTGCCATAATCGAGCAGCCCTAGCGCCACGGCTTCCACAGAGGACACTTTTTTATGTATTTATTGTCAAAGCACTCAAATCAAATCAAGTTTTATTTATATCGCACATTTATAAACGATGTTTGGTCGAGCCAAAGTGCTGAACATATAATACAAATAGCCTACAGTAGAGACACTTTACAGCAAATACAACAACACAGACTGTTCAGAATATCAGTATGAGAGCACTTAAGATATTCATTGCTATCGGGATGTTAAGAGCAGTCCATGGAATATAACAAGTGTTTCTGAAGTGAATTACCTACCCCACCTTTAAGTGTAAAATGTTTAATGTCACAAATGTGAAAGTTGTCTAAAGATTAACCAATAATCATACTTAAACTCAGATTCAGTGTTTCTCAGTATTCAGGTGTGAAACATCGTTTCATCGTGTTCTGCTCATAAAACCGCTCGGTCTATTACAGTCAAACCAATTCTTCTGCATTTCAAGTTATTTAAAGTATCCAAAAGTCGATGCAAAATCTTGTCACAAAAATATATATATATATAAACTTCTATGCCGTAAAAAACCTCTCTGCTGTTACTCACTTGGTGACCACTTCAGTGTCGATGTCTTCAATTTGCAAAACATTTTCTGCCACACACTGAAAAACACAAACAGATTACGAGTTTTGAAATCACATAATGACTAAATGTGTGATTTGTAGAATATAATGTGAAGATTTTTTACAAAAATAAAAATGTGTAGTGTTAAGTGTCAGGAGGTGGTACCAGAGAGACGATGGCCTTCACCGCCATGATCATCTCCTCGCTGTAAATATCCAGGAAGTCGAGCTTTCTCTGCCGCAGCAGGCCGAACACCAGGGACTCCAGACGCTCCTGACACACACACACAAAGATAACACACACACACACAAAAAGTATTAACACATGTAATACTCAACAATACCAGTGCAGTTTACAAAGGACTCGGTGTTAATCTGGACAGGCAGCAGCGTTTCAGACGATAGGAAAAGTGATTTGAGATCAATTAGGATTCCTTCATCAAACTGAAATCAAACTGAAATCAAACATCAGGCAACAAATCAATACAAAGCCCCAAATTAATATCATCTTTAGTTCTGCATGAGCCAGCTAGAGACCACATTTAGACATGTATATAGACTGATGCATACACAATAACACAGACCCCCTCCCCTCCACTAGGGGTCTCTGTGTAATTGCGTTCGGTTTATTTGTGTTTCAGGTATTCATCAGCGGTTAATCTACATAAAAGATCAATTATTATTAATTGAATCCTGTTGAGGCTTGGATTATTTGAAAATATATATATTTTTGTATTAAACACAATCTTTTTTAATCACATTTACACCAAAACAAACGGAATCGCAAAATATATTGAAAAAATCCAAAAATGTATAATCCATTACGAATGTCCCGGTCTTCATAGTGATTATTTCTGAATACATTTGTTTAACTTCATAAATAAGAGAAGACATTTTTCTTTAAGCATGCTTTTAACAATATGATTTGACCGAGATAAATATATATTATAAATAATACATTTTAAAATATACCGCCCGGCGCAAACTCAAAGATGAGTTCCCAGCAGTCATCAAAGCAAAAATGATTTAAATTGTTTTCATGAGTTTCTCATCCTGCTTGGAGACCACATGGATTAAGTTGTTCCAGTTATCTTTCTGGGGCTCATCAATGTAGGCGACACCATAAATCATCAAACAAAATGTAATAACTCCACCCATCTGGCACTCCATGCACATTAAAACAAGCGCTCACATATCCCCACAAGATTTGTTATCGATCCGTGTTGCGACACCAGAGCTTGATTCAAGCAGCAGATTTTGATTTGATTTCTCTGTGTGTGTGTGTGTGTGTGTGTGTGTGTGTGTCACCTTCTGTGAGGCATCATTTGGTTCA
The DNA here is from genome assembly GCF_902827175.1 of Gymnodraco acuticeps. Classification (NCBI taxonomy): domain Eukaryota; kingdom Metazoa; phylum Chordata; class Actinopteri; order Perciformes; family Bathydraconidae; genus Gymnodraco; species Gymnodraco acuticeps. The sequence continues at coordinate 6,743 of NW_022990563.1, read as the reverse complement.
TAGACCTGTGATGGGCACAGCATCCGTTAAATACACACAAATCACATTAGTGTCTCTACAGTAAGAGCAAATGTCTGCAGCTGCACAAAAATAATGTTTTTGGTTTTCTTAGAGACTTGCGGTTTGCCGCTATTGATCAAGCAGCTGTAGAGAGACAGGAAGTGGGATGTCATGCGGCTAAAGGCCACACGTTCCATTTAAATAGGCTTTTTATTGCCTGTGAAAATGAAAAACTAACGAATACAAAACATGAAACCTCAGCTTTTTTTAAACAACACCCCTTTCTTTTCAAATGTCATTTACAAAACACAGTATAAAGACTTTAAAAGACCTTAATATTTCAATATTTTCTAAATTAATCTTAAACTGCCCTCAACACATTCTGTATTTAAAATCAAAACCATACGATTTATTTTGAATTGCAAATGTGATTCCTTATCAAATAGATTTCTCATGAGGCCTATTCATTTGCAACCTTTAAACATTCAACGATATTCTCTCTCTTATAGTAATTTAATGTCAGGCCTTTCTTTGTTTGAGGCGATTGTCAGCATCTCCTCGAAGAGGGTTTTGACACATAAAAAGCTGAGGACACAACAATGAATAAGTGTTTTTGATAGGGGATGCTCCGATCGATCCGCCGCCGATCGATATCGGCCGATACTCACTCTCTGCCGATCGATATCGGCCGATACTCACTCTCTGCCGATCGATATCGGCCGATACTCACTCTCTGCCGATCGATATCGGCCGATACTCACTCTCTGCCGATCGATATCGGCCGATACTCACTCTCTGCCGATCGATATCGGCCGATACTCACTCTCTGCCGATCGATATCGGCCGATACTCACTCTCTGCCGATCGATATCGGCCGATACTCACTCTCTGCCGATCGATATCGGCCGATACTCACTCTCTGCCGATCGATCGGTGCTCTCTAAAAATGCCGATCGCGAGAGCATGACGTAAAATGATGACGTAAAATACATGACACTTTTCTGTGTGCGGCAAAACAAGCTCTCCAAAATGGCTTCACCGGTCTGGCAGTATTTGAAGGTGTCCGAAAAAGACAGTAAAACAGCGGTATGCAACGTGTGTGAAGCAGAAATCCTGCAGCTCCGCCCGCTGAGACGGACCGGTGAGCGGAGCCACACACACACTGAGAGTTAGACCTAACACACTTAGCCATTTGATCTACCTCTGGAACTAAACTAGTTATACATATATTTATTCTTCACTGTCGGGTCACTCATTACTGGATCAGTGAGCTGCATGAGATACTGACCGGCTGTCAGGAGAGAGAGAGAGGGGGGAGAGAGAGAGAGATGAAGAGACGAGAGATGAGCGAGGAGCTGAGAGAGAGAGAGACGAGGAGAGGGGGGGGGGAGAGAGAGAGAGAGAGAGAGAGAGGCTTCAGCTCATTTCTCCCGTGTTATTCTCCAAAGTTAATGTAAACTTGAATAATGAACTTCATTTGAATGTAATAATTATGTTGGTTGTTGTTTGTGGAAGCTCCAGTGAATGAGCATTAACTGAGTTTCAAACATCACTTTAAATGGAAGATCCCCATAGGCCCCGCCCACTCGATCGGAACGGTATCGGCCGATACTGATTCCGGCGATCGGCCCCAAAACTGGCGATCGGAGCATCCCTAGTTTTTGAGTTTATTTAGGAGTGTTTTGATGGTACCTTGTCCAGGACGTGCGGCTCGTCCCTCAGGTAGCGGTTCAGGTCGCTGCGGGCGTACATGCTGAAGTCCTCCACCATCATCTTATCAATCAGCTTCTCCAGCTCACACAGCTGAGAGCCCAGATGTCTGAGGGACACAGAGAAGACAGACATTTAGCTTCAGTTTGTGCACAACTTCCTGTACTTAGGCTTTAAAGGTCACATGACATGGTTTGAGAGTCATAATGTGACCATGTCTAACAAACAACGGACTAGACCAGTGTTTCTCAAACTTTTTCATACCAAGGACCACTTAATTCCACAAATATCCAAAATCACATCGTTTTTCAAGAACAGATTACAAATCGCCTGAAAATGGTACAAACAGTTGGCAACATGTGTGACGAAGGTGTTGCGCTGGGCTATATCATGCAATCGAAAGTGAAACTTAAGCTCGCTCCATTGCGGAGATATTCCCGCGAGAGTGCGGAAAACTCAAATGTATTTATTTCAAATGTGAAATGTTACCAATATACTGACGGAGCACTAGGGGGCGCTCACGGACCACCAGTGGTCCGCGGACCACACTTTGAGAAGCACTGGTCTAGACAGTTTAATCTAGATGTTGTTGTTGATAAAAAAAGTGTTGAAAATTATTTTTTTAAATAATTCAGTCACTGCACTTCATTTTAATCTCATCATGTTCGGGTGCGATGATTCAACATTATGTTGTTCTCATTGTGCTCACCTGTCTTTGACTGAAATGTTGGCCAAGAAAGATTAATAACAGACTCAGGAACAGCTTGAGGTATCTTTGCTTCAATTCAAAGGTCATGTCTGAATCTTAATTTCTACATTAGACTGAAAGGAAATGCAACTTGACTCTAAACCTGAGTGACATTCACACACATGGGGCTTTTTGTAGGAAACTGAGTTGTCACTGCACTTTCAATTTGAATCTCATCATCTACTGCTGTGATGATTCAGCATTATTTTTTTTTTTCATCTGAGCTCACCTGCCTTCAACTAAGAATAGACAAAAAAAAGGTGGCCAAAAAGAGACTTTCTGTCAGCAAAAAATGTACTTCAAATAAAGGGGGAACATTTTCGTTCTAAAGCTGTTTTTTTTCTTTTTCGCCTGCATACTTTAATGTACCTATTAATCAAACAGCTCAGGAAAACTAATAACTTCTCCCACAAAGTAAAGCAGCTTGAGTGGAAGTACCTTTGCCTCAATCAAAGGTAATGTCTGACTGAACCTGAATGCAACTGAATGCACTAAAGCAGTGTTTCTCAAACTTTTTCAAACCAAGGACCACTTAACAAATAAAAAAACACTCGCGGACCACCTAACTTCACAAATATCCAAAATCACATCGTTTTTCTAGAACAGATTACAAATCGCTTGAATATGGTACAAACAAGTGACAAAATGTGTGATGAAGGTGTTGCCCTGGGCTATATCATGCAATTGAAAGTGAAACTTAAGCTCCCTCCATTGCGGAGATATTCCCGCGAGAGTGCGGAAAACTCAAATTAATTAATTAATTTCAAATGTGAAATGTTACCAATATACTCACGGACCACTAGGGGGCGCTCACGGACCACACTTTGATAAGCACTGCACTAAAGCCATGCTTCTGAGGTAACGTTAAGCTGTCTTTGGCTCTTTTCTGCTGTAACAAAGCACATGTCCCCCTCCTCACCTGAAGCTGTGGACCCCCTGCAGCTCCTGCTGAAGGACCTCCTTGGTGGTGGAGATGAGCTCCAGCGCCCCCATGAACTCAGCGGTGGAGAGCAGCAGCTGCACGGTGGGCTGCGTCTGGTGCACCGCCGCCATCAGCTTCAGTTTGTTGTGCAGCTTCACGCAGTTGTTTCGGGTCAGGTTGGTGCGCAGGGCCCTCAGAGGCCCCTGGACCGTGACCCGGTCGATGGCTGCGATGCGGCCACGCAGGACGGCCACGGCCCGCTGAGTGTCCTGCAGACGGTCCTGGAGGTCGTGCTGAGAGGACATGGCGTGGAAAAAGGCATCGGAGCGAAGAGAGATCTGCCGGGCGATGCTCACCTCCACCACGTCCAGGTAGTGGCTCAGCTGACGGGGAACACAGATAGAATCGGAGGATGAACCCCTCAGAGCACACACAGTGCATGTTGCTCTCTGCTTTTTACCCATCCTAGTACTAGACAGTTCTAGGCAGCTAAAAATGTACTTAAAATAAAGGAAATACATTTGTTCTAAAGCTGTTTTTTTTTCTTTTTCGTCTACATACTTTCAATTGTCATTAATCAAACAGCTCAGCAAAATGTGTGTAACTTCTCCCACAAAGTAAAGCAGCTTGAGTGGAAGTTTCTTTGCCTCAATTAAAGGTCACGTCTGACTGAACCTGAATGCAACTGTTACATCCACACACAAAGCACATTGGGCGTTATGTGGAGAAAAAACTCAAATTGGACAAACAATGGACTTGCTCAAGGGCAGCAGGGCAGGGCCCAGGAGGTGAACTGGGACCTCTCCAAGTAGCAGTCCTCACTCCATATTTAGGTCTGTTCGGGGACTTGAACCGGCGCCCCTACGGCTCCCAGTCCGAGCCCCTACTGACTGAGCCACTGCCGACCATAGATCAGACATTTCCTACTAAAGCCCGTGAGGTGGCGAGTGAAAGAGGGAGATCACCTTCTCCTGCAGGAGCTTGGAGGACGCCACGTCTCGGCTGCTCTTTCCCCCCGGCGCTGTTGAAGTGCGACCAGGGCAGCACGCTGTTGAAGGTGGACGGATCCTCCAGAGCAAACTCAGGCTTCATGAAGATCTGCACATGAAAAACACAACAAGGTCAAATAAAGATTCTGAGCAAAGGTTAAAGTGTCTACGCATTTGCTTTTAACATTTCTATAGTAGCAATGACTTCCTAGGCAGCTCACACACAGAAGACAATGACTGCTAAGCTGTTTTAACTAAGCACAAATGAAAGCCTAAACTAATTCTGTTCAGGTTATTTATCACTTTACTGACATTGTTAACCTGGGGTTGCACGCACATAAAATACCCATTTTCACATCTGAATACTGAGACACTGAAATGTCTAGAATAGGGAATATAACGTTTAGATAACTGAAGTCTGTGATCCAATGAAAACAGAGGAAAGTGTTACCTTCGGGACTTGTTCCAGCTCAGCTTTGGATTTGTCTAAAAACAAGGAAAGACTCTTTAGTGAAAGTGGATTAACGATGTCGACATCAGCCTGCTGCATGCATCAACAAAAACATGTATAGTTTTGTATATCTGTAGACCAATCAGAGGAGTTCAATCGTCTGTTAAAAGTTACAATTCTTAAGATTTTTGTAGTTTTTGTGCAAATTCTTTGTATTGCATCATCTTGTGACTGTTGAGAAATAAAACATTGAATACGTTTTTGTGTCTAGCTGCAGATAATCACTGTGTTGGTGTGAGGGGTGTGTGTGTGTGTGTGTGTGTGTGTGTGTGTGTGTGTGTGTGTGTGTGTGTGTGTGTGTGTGTGTGTGTGTGTGTGTGTGGTTCCGCCGGTCATTTGAATGGAGAGGAGGCGGAGGCGTGTGTCGTGCAGCAGCAGATTAATAATTCATACCGTGGTTGGAGTTGTTACTGGAGACAGCTTCCACATCGTCTTTGTTGGGACAGATCGTCTTGCAGCGTTCGTGGATTCTTTCTCTCTAAGAATACAACAAATATTTAGGAGTCTTGTGATGAAGCTGAACATCTAGAGGCATATTAAATCCCTGAGTAATGTGTGGTTGTACATTCTAGCACAGTTTATTGCTCTTATACCTTGATTATTGCCAACTACGATGCTCAACAGCTCGCTTAACGGAACTTTGACGCTGGTATCAGTTTACCACCAATCACGGGAGTATCGTGTAAAGAAAGTATTGAGTTATATTTCTCGCGCTACCTAACATCCATGAAGGCAACATGACAGAGGGAGGCCTGTCACTCAGGAAGCCAAACTACTCTTTGCTAAGCCCCGCCCCCTCAAGCAACATCAGGGCCAAAAGTATGAAAGTGAAAATCAATGTGAAAACTGAAAAAACAAGATTTGAAACTGAAAAAATTATTGTTTTGAATCTGAAAGCGAAAAATCTGCAACTGAAAAAAATAAGGATTCAAATATCAAAATATGTATAAAAGTGAAATCTGAAAATAAATATTTTATTCAAAAGAATTGCTGAACTGAATGAAAATAATATTCAACCTGAAAAATGATTTCAAATACTTATTTTTATTTTGAATACATCATTGTATTTTTCAAAGTTCACGATAAAAACTTGAACTTTCAAATAAATTGTATTTTTTTGAATGATCAAAACTTATGACCCTGAAATAGCTCCATACGGTTGGGCCTGAGGGTGGTGCTCTAAGGTCACACTTCCTGTTCCAAAGGAGAACACACTTTGAAGGAATAAGGAAGCATCAGAGGAACGCTTTCACAGCTGCTCTTCTGTCCTCTTGTTCTAGTCTGACAGACGTCATACTGAAACCTGAAGGAGGACATGAACACACTGAGATAAGTGAGTGGGGACGTCAGGGACATTTCTACAAACTAAAGAGCCCTTACAGAAACTCAAAGGCGTCACGTGGCAAAGTCTAAAGTCTGAGGATTGTAATAATCATTTTCTAACTTGTATTTCCTTACAGCCATGAGGAAGTGAATATAAACAGGTCAGTAATACAGAAAGTAAATAAGGAATCAAAAGCTGCTGCAGATTTCTGAAAGGGGACATTTGCATTTGATAGAGCAAGAAAAGAGACAGCTTAATATCACCCCGGGGGAAGAATGAGGAAAAGAACACCAGAAAGCACAGACACAGCTGCAGAAGATTATGATGATAATTAGTGACAAAATCCAAGATGACGAGGAAAAAACAACTTTTGATACTTTGTAAAGACACCACAACGTGTTACATAACGTGGTTTAATTCAGAGTGCTGTCAGGGCAAATAATAGAGTTTCATTTACTTTTCAGATGCTAAATGCTTCCGGCGCAAACTGAAAACTCATCTCTTTCGACTCCACTTCGAGCGTTAGAACTATTAACGAA